>NC_061111.1:188283243-188337390 GCF_002878395.1 Capsicum annuum
GAGGAAAGCAATCAAAACATTCAAAATGGAGATATCAATACAAAATATGTAGATCTATTGAAACCAAAAGTAGTGGATTCTAATAAAATTAGGTTTCCTCCTAAACCAATTATTATGTTGCATGGAGAGCCTACAATTATGTGGAAGTCATCAGAAGTATGAAACCTTATCATGCAAGAGAATCTATAGTATGCTATCATAGGTAAATTCTCATATGGTAAGCCACATATTAAAGTATTACGTAAAATTATTCCAACTAAATGTGGGATCAAGAGTCAATGTACAATAGGAGTTATAGATGAAACGAATATTTTAATAAGGTTGGAAGCGTTTGAGGATTACATTCAATTATTGTCAACTGCAGCCTTTTAAATTGGATCTATGGATAGATATTTATAGATGAGGACTTTGAAATAGGATCCATGGTTTGAGCCAGATGTTGAAACCACAGTTGCAGTAGCTTGGATCTCAATGCCAGACCTTTCCCTGAATTTTTTTTGCTGAAGATGCACTATTTTCTATTGCTTTAGCAGTTGGCAAATCTCTTACAGTTGATATAGATACTAAAAATCACACTAGACCCAGCTGTTCAAGAGTGAAAGTGGAAATTGATCTAGTAGTAAAACTACCCCAAAGGATTCAAATTAATGAGGAGAATGAAACTACAGGAGAAATCAAATCCAAATAGGTACATATCCAGTATGATTATATGCCAAAGTATTGTACTGAATATTATCTACAAGGGTATAATGAATAAAGCTATTGGAATAAGAACCCAGAATTATATGATAAAATGAAGGAATAAAAGAAGGAAGCAACATCAAATAATAAAGATTAAGATAATAATAAGGAAAGAATGCAACCACATACTCAAGATAAAGCAGGAGGAGGAAGCAATAATAATCATCAATGGCTCACAAGGAAAAATAAATATGAGAAGGACAGGTATGGTCATATTCTGGGTGAGGTATGAGAATAAAGAAAAGGAACTGGATATATCAAATGCATTTGAAGTTTTAGAAGATGTAGATGACAAGAACAAAAATAACAGAAGATGATGCTGGGTATGCTAACACTGATCAACAAAAAGAAGGAGATAAAATTAGCATAAAAGACTGGGTTACTAAAAGTTTTGACAAAGGTGCAGAAGGTGAACAAGATGTAAAGACAGAAGAAGGGAAGCAAGTAACACAGGAGATAGTAGCTAGTAATGCAAATGATTTCCAATGTCAACAACCAATAATTCAGCATTGTACTAAAGATCAAACAAGAGCAGAAGAGCAGAGTAAGTTGAGTCAAAACATAAATCAGAATGAAGATAGAAGGAATGATAAGTAACCACAAAATGATAGTAATCAGCATGTAGAGGATGAGGAAGACAATTAGAGTATAGACAAAGGGACCATCACGAAGACAAATGAAAAGATGCAAATACAGGTCTATGATGAGGATTTGAAGAAATTGATGGTACTAGAGGGGATTATACCCATAGCAATGTAGGTTGAAAATTTTCTATAGAGTAGTAATAAGATAAAGAAAGACCTTGATGAGAATGATATTTAAGAAAACATCAATCAAGTTGCACAATCAACAAACTTGTCACCTAAACAATTGGAAGCTTTGAAGGAGAAGCAAGAGAGAGCAAGGAAGAATAAAAAAGGTGATAGTACCAGTGTAGCAGAGGATAAATTATCAACAATACATATAAGGAGCTTTACAACTAGATCAAAGTCCAAATGAATGTATTGTTTTGGAACATAAGGTCAGTTAGCACACAATAGGCCTTTACTAGACTAATAACAATGCAAAAAAGATACCAATTTTACTTTATTAGACTTATGGAACCTTTTCAAGATGGTCAGCATACTGAGGAATATAGAAGGAGGCTGGATATAAAACATGCTATCCTAAATGTCTGTGAAAAGATTTAGGATTTCATTGAAGAGAATGTGAAATTTAGTGCTGTAAAAGATGAAGACCAATAACTAACTTTGAAATTAGCCAATCAGAATGCAGGTACAATGGTGACTTTAGTGTATGCAAAATGCAGTGCTAATGAGAGGTTGGTGCTGTGGGATTCCCTAGTTGACTTATCAGATTCATATCAAATGTCTTGGTTAATAGGGGATTTCAATGTAATGAGAAGTGATGAGGAAAAGTTGGGGGGGGGGGGGCTACCTGTTACATTTAATGAGACACAAAATTTTAATCAGTGTATCAATTTATGTAATATGGAAGAACTCCAATTTAAGGGAAGTAAGTTCACATGGTGGAATGGAAGAACTGATGAGGACTGCATATTCAAGAGATTAGATAGGATTTTGTGCAATGACAGGTTGCAAAATTTATTTTAGAGGATGGAAGTAAAATATCTATGCAGGAGTGGTTCAGATCATACTCCTTCATTAATTCAATGTAATAGAGAGTGAGCAAATAGTTAGATCTTTTAAATTTCTAAATTTCTGGCTCAAGCAGGAATCTTATATGGAGGCGATCAAACAAAGTTGGAGAACACAGATTGAAGGCAATCCATTTATAGTTTTTCAACAAAAATTGAAAAACACCAAGTCAGCTTTAGGTAGGTAGAGCAAAGAATATTTTGCTAATATATTCCAGGAAACTGCTACAATGGAGGATATTATCAAGGTAAGAAAGAAGTAGTTTGAAGAAGATCCAGTGGAGTAAATAGAGCTAATCTGTTTAAGGCTCATGCTAAATTAAAAATGCAACTTAAGAGAATAAAAGATTATTGGAGGCAAAAGGATGGGTATGAATGGCTCAAGAATGGAGAAAGGAATGCCAATTTTTTTCACACTATTATTAAAGAAAGGAGGAGCAGACTCAGGATTAATAGAATTCAGAATGAAGATGAGAAATAAATGGAAGAAGTAAAAGAAATTGTAGAGGCTGCAGTCAATTTTTTCCAGAATTAATTTACCAAGCAAAAGGATACAGAAGATTTCTCCATTTTAGATGAAATACCAAAGCTGGTGGCTGAAGATCAGAACAAGGAAATTATGAGAATACCTGATGAGAAAGAAATCAGAGAAGCTGTGATGGGGTTGAATAGAAATAGTGTAGGTGGACCAGATGGAAAGACAAGAGCATTCTATCAAGAGGCATGGGAGACTATTAAGTAGGACATCCACAAAATGGTAATAACTTTCTTTTGTGGTTTCCAACTTCCTAGATTCATTACTCATACAAATTTAGTGTTATTACCAAAAAATTTAGTAGTGAACACTTTCTCTGATATGAGGCCTATTTCCTTTAGTAACTTTGAGAACAAGATTTTTTCAAGAATTGTTTATGAAAGACTTAAAGAAATACTACCTTATTTGATATCATCAGAATAGGCAGGTTTTGTTCAAGGAAGGAGTATTGCTGAGAATGTTCTGGTGGTTCAGGAGATTATGTCTGAAATTAGAAAGAGGGGAAAACCACCTAACATGTTTACGAAGCTTGACATGATAAAATCATATGATAGATTGGAGTGGCTTTTTTTAACTAAGGTACTAAGGAAATTTGTTTTTCAGAGGTGTTGATAGACATGGTCTTTAGATTATTGGAAAATAATTGGTATTTAATACTTTTGAATGGTCAACCAAAAGGATTTTTAGATCAACAAGAGGATTAAAGCAAGGGGATCCATTGTCACCAACATTGTTCATAATTGCACCAGAGGTGTTGTCAAGGTCATTGGAGAAACTGATGCAGAGTAAGGATTTTAATTTATTTGGGATGCCAAGAGGAAGTCCAAAATTGAATTATCTAGCATTTGTGGATGATATGATAATCTTATGCAAAGTTGAGGTGAAGACTCTGCATGCAGCTGGTCACTGGAACCTTGGATAAATATGAGAAAGTATTAGGGCATAAAATAAACAAAGAAAAGAGTGTAATTTATTTGGACAAAGGAGTATCTAATGGAGTAGGGGTTATAGCAGAAATAGCTACTAGCATCATGAGAAGAGAATTCCCTTTTGTATATTTAGGTTGTCCTATCTTTTATATGAGAAGGAAGAAGGATTATTATCAGTAGCTAATGAATAAAATTGCTAGTAAGGTGCAGTCATGGAAAGGAAAGTTATTATCTTTTGGAGAAAGAGCTGTGTTGATCAAACATGTTTTGCAGAGCATCTCTATACATTGCCTATCAGTGATGAAACCTCTCTTGAATGTATTGAATACTATTCAAAGAATGCTAGCTCAATTTTTTTGGAGTAGTAAAATTGAAGAAAAGGGAAGACATTAGCTGAAATGGTAAATAGTATATTTACCACAAGATGAAGGTAGTCTGGGTTTTAGAAGGATTGGTGATATTTCTATGGATTTATTCTATAAAATTTGGTGGAATTTTAGGACTACAAAGTTAATATAGAGGGAATATATGTTCAATAAATATTACAAAAAGTAGCATCCAAAATTGGTAATGTGGAAGACTGGTGCAGATGGATCTCAAGTATGGAAGAAGATGCTTATGGCAAGAGCTTTGGTGGAACATCTTATTTTATGGCAATTGAATTAAGAAAATTTTGATATTTGGTTAGATAACTGGACTGGGTAGGGTGATCTTTATTTAATAATGGAAGGAGGTATGAGGAGCAAGGACAGTATAAACAGGTAAAGGATTTGGTAAGAGAAAAAAATTAGGATGAACAACTGATTCGAACATTATTCACAGTGGAGATGGCAGATCATATTATAAACAAAGTGATTCCTCTAGAAGATAAAGAGAATGATTGGCCTATATGGAGTATTGAACCAAAAGGTTTTTCTATATTCAAATCAGCTTGGCAGTCTTTAAGGAATAGGGAAAACATTGATAACACATTTAAGAGGATATGGGTGAAAGGATTGCCATTCAAGATATGTTTTTTCATATGGAGTTATAGAGAAGAAGAATTCTAGTAGATGACACAATAAGGAGATTGGGGATGCAAGGTCCTTCTAAATGCTGGTGTTGTGAGAAACTAGAAGTGGAGACAATTGCTCATGTCTTCAGGAACTCTTTTTATGCTAACAGGACCTGGTCCTACTTTTCTTCTTTTGTAGGTATACATATTCAACATCTAACTCTTAGAGGAACAATACTAAGTTGGTGGATGATACACCTAAATTACAACATTCTTACAAAAGTGTAAGTGATCGTTGTCAAATTTATAACCCAACTAGGTTGGGGTCGAATCCCACAGGGAATATGGTGCTATTAAGTTGTGTGCAAATTATTTAAATTTTAATCGTTTGTTTCCATAAAATAAATAGGGGAATTTGATTCAGTTCACAAATTAATGGTTTCAGTTTAACAAGATGAAATATGTGTAGTAGTATTCAAATTTAGAGAAATAGCAAGCTAGGGTTATGTCCACCTAGTAGTTTTCAATAATCTCTAACTATGGGCTTTGCGAATCATATATGCATCGTGCTTATAGAGAAACCTATTGTATTTAATAACATAATCCTAGTGTTTCTAAATCATCAAGGACTAATTCACTTTAGTTCTCTCGAATCAAAAGAATTTACCAAGCACAATACGAAATCTCCAAGTAGTAATCCTGGTAAGGCATTAACATATAAAATAGGATTGGGAATCGTATTTTCTTGTCACTACTCTCTTTTCCGAACATCAACCTTTCTTTCGAACAAGTTGCATTTTAAGGCATATCCTCTATGTTTGCAACCATGAGAATTCAAGCTAAGCGAAGAGAGTATGATGTAAACAAATCAATGCATAATGAATTCAAAATCCAAAGTGATATATTGTATGCTACAAGGCTTCCATAACCCTAACTAATAAACTTCGCTACTCATGGGTAAAACGGAAATCACAATAGAAATACTCATCATACCAAAAACTAAAAGACAATCTTGGTGGAGAAGATGAATAGTGTTTCTCCCTTAGTGTAAGCCGCCTCTCTCCTCTCTCCAAATAATACAGAATAATGAATTAAAAATTCAGCATTAAGACTTTTAATAATCCTTTCTCTCATAATTTCCTTCTAAGTCCCTAACTAATTATAAATGACAAACTAGTCTTGGACATAGTTTCTAGGCACCATATTTGGTCCAGACTGCTACTCTCTCTTGTGTCATATGCCATCCATATATCATAGTCCCATTATGTCTTAATCTACTTCATTAATACCTGAAATCATGCTAGTTACATCGGTTAGCTCAGCTACATAGAAATAGAGTAAAAACATAAGAAACTAGGCACTTTGTTCTCTAAACTTAGCTAAAATATGGATAAGTTATGGTGCTTAGGCGTATAAATACACCCAAGATCAGTGGAATGTAGAAGTAAAAGGAAGAGAACAACCATAATACTTTGCTATGCCTAGCATTATTCTGTGGGAGTTGTGGAAGAGAAGGAATAGGAAGAAACATGAAAATAAGGAAACTTCAGATTTGAGGATTTTATATAATGTTACAAGGAACCTAAGAATTCTGTTGAAGGTCAGAAAGCTAACTTTGGAATTTCCAACTGAATGGCCACACATAATTAAGGAGATGACAAAGCTAAAACTAAAAGTGAAGGCTATTAAAGTCTTATGGAAGGAACCAAAGAAGGGATGGGTAAAGTACAACACAGATGGACCTGTTAGAGGAGAAGATGAAGGAAACTCATTTGCATTTTGTTTGAGATATGAGAATGAAGATGTCTTATTTTCTAAAGAGGAGCCACATCATTATGCAAATAGTATGCAAGCAGAGGCTAATGCAATCTTCTATGCAGCTAAGCATTATATACAAACTCAGCACAATAAGATCATCATTCAGATGCACTCATTACTCATGAAGAAGGTGTTAATAGGTGAACGACATTTTTCATGGAATATGGCACACACAGTCAAACAAATTCACAAATTCATGCAACATAAGCAAGTACAATATCAACATATCTTCAGGTAGGGTAACCAATTGGCAGATTATCTAGCAAACTTATCCATAGATATAGGTGCTTTTACCATTATAAATTACCAGCATTTATAGAAAAGAGAAAAAGCCATTTTAAACAGTGACAAATGGCAGAGTCCATACTTGAGGATCATACAAGCCAAAAGATAAAAAGTAGGTGGAAATTCAAGCTGAATAGTTTACATGCAACTTATATAAAGAAGTTAGAAGAATAAAAAAGTGTATGTACTATTCCTAGGCTATTATAGCAACAAAAAGGACTCTCGGCACCATGGGAGGGTTGATGGGTCAGATGAAGCATCATAAACCTGAGATAGAGGTGGATAGCTGAACAATCATGGGTCCAAGCAACTCATTTTCTTCATCCCTTCTATATCCATAGATTACAAGAAAGAAAAGGGTGAAGTTTAGTCAAGAATATATAGAAATAAAAAAGGAAAATAAGAAGAGGGCAATATACTCGGCTATTACAGCTCAACTTAGAAGACCAGATCCCTCTTAACTGCATAAAAACATTCAAACTTTACCATCTACTGGAGAACGTAGCTGCAGCAAAAGAAATATCATTATCTAGCTGGAAAGAGAAATCGAAGAGCATAGAATGAAGGGAGTATCATTACTTACTTCTGCAAGCTGAAAGTAGGAAGAAATCAACCAGAAGGGGGCATAGTATTGATCACCCGAAGCATCATCAGGATGAACCTCAGATTTTTGAAAGGGAGCACTATGGTGGAAAGAGGCGGACACCAGATAAAGACTAGGAAACTAGTTTGTTTTTGGAAACCTTACACTATATATATGTCAATAAATTGGTTCTGAGTTGGGTCGAGTTATGTAAATAGGACTAGGCTGTATTTTGTTGTATGATGGGTTGGTCCATCAAGTGCTGATTATTAATAAAGTACAAAATTAAACCAAAAAAACATCAAATCCATGAAAGCTGCAGGGGCATTGGTATGACCAAATAATATGACTAGAAATTCAAAGTGACCATACCGGGTTCTGAAAGTTGTTTTTGAAATGTCACATTCTCTGACTCTGAGCTGATGATACCCGGATCTGAGGTATATCTTAGAAATATAATTGGCACCCTGAAGTTGGTCAGACAAGTCATCAATTCTAGGAAATAGGTACTTATTCTTGATGGTGACTTCGTTCAACAGACGGTAGTTTATACACATTCTAAGAGAACCATCTTTCTTTCGCATGAATAGAATTGGTTCACCCTAAGTGGATATGTTGGGCCTGATGAACCCTTTGTCTAAGAGGTCCTTCAACTATTCTTTCAATAATTTAAGTTCACCTGGAGCCATTCAGTATGGCGGAATAAAACTGGGCTGAGTATCAGGAAGGAGGTCTATTTCAAAGTCAATTTCCCTTTCGAGAGAAACTTCGGGGAGATATTTGGGAAACATATTTGGAAACACTTGCGAATCAAACTGAATCAAGATTAGGAGTCTTGGAACTAGAGTCTTTGACTCGCACCAAATGATAGACACACCCTTTGGATATTATTTTTCTTACTCTAAGGTATGAAGTAAGTTGACCCTTAAATGCTGAAGTACTACCCCTCCATTCTAGGACAGGTTCATTCGGGAACTGAAAATAGACTACTCTGTTACTAATATCAACTAAAGCATAGCATTAATGGAGCTAATAAATGCTGAGAATGACATCAAAAATCCATCATCTCTAACTCTACTAAGTCTGCTGAAGTAACTTTCAGAGACACCATAATCGAATAGTTCCTGTATACCCATCGGGCTATGATAGACTTACCCACTGAGGTAGAGACTGAGAAAGGCTCTGTTAGGATTTCAGGATTGACTCTGAAGTTGATGACTATATAAGGAGTTACAAAGGATAAAGAAGCTCCTGGATCTAGGAAAGCATAAACATGTAAATGGTGAAATTGTAACGTACCAGTGACCACATCAGGAGAACTTTCTTGATCTTGTAGGGACCAGAGTGCATAGAGCATATTTGGGCGTTGCTGACTGGTGGCACTGGAAGCGGCACCTTGCTGAGATGGATAACCAGACTAAGATGGGGAACGATTATTCTGATTCTATGAACCCACCTGAGGACACTCTCTGATTCTATAACTTGGCTTACCTCACCTAAAATATACATCTACTGTCAGCCCTACAGATACCCTGATGATTTCTGCCATATTTTTGACAAAGAGGATTTTTTCGGGTGCTGCTAACATTATCGTGAGATTTAGAGCTTGACGCCCTATCCTTATTCCTATTTATGAATTTAGGCATTGGAGCATTGGCTGAGGACAGAGCTGGGACTGAATATTTAAGGAGAAATTAAGGATGATTACCACCCTTTGACTTAGGCTAAGAAAAACTAAAGCTACCTATTCTAGCCCTCTTTCTTTCCCTCTCTTTCTCCTTAGTTTTCTGATCCTCAATCTATTGAACATGGACCATCAACCTAGCCAAGTCCATTTCCTTAATTAGAATTGTGGTCCTACACTCTTTAACCATACTATGAGATACACCAGACATGAACTTGCTTATCTTAGACCTGCTATCAGCTACTACATGAGGAGCATACGTGGCCAACTGAGTAAACTTGCGCCCCTATCTACTTTTCACTACTTAAACCATGTATGAGCCACATCCTGCAATTGATAGGCAGCTAACTCAACACTCTCACTAGAGGTTACCCCCATAATATTTGTTAACTTCTGCACCATATCAAGGAATTCCTGAGGTCCTCCTTAGACTTAGACCCTGAAAATGAAGGAGGGTTCATTCAGGTGAACTTCTAAATTCTAGCTGCAGTAGAATTGACCACTAGGTTGGCCTGAATAGTAGCTGGTCAAATATTTTGAGCTACCATAGAATGGGCTTGAGGGGTGAAAGTTGCTCTGAATTATATGTGACAAACGTGCTTATTTAGGGAATCTTTCTGTACGGGCGGAGGTGCTAGCTGGTTCTTAGTTCTTCTTCCATTGATTTTTTAGGAGGAATATTCCGTAATCAGAAGGAAAAGTTGGATCAGATAGAGATTTTAATTTGAGATAGTTCTCACTCGCACGATATGAACACTGAAAGAAGGGAACTTTTTCCTAAAAATGCCTAATAGCCTCTTTTTCATAAGTGTGGAGCGCTATACACCCATGCACAAGACTTCATTTGATACGACTTTCAAAATCCCTAGGACTCGTTAGAACCTTAGGCTCTGATACCAATTTTGTAATTCCTCGATACTGCACCTTGGGGATCTCACAGTTCTTACGACCCCGAAGGACCACAAGCTAACCCATGACTAGTACCCGTTGTGAGCACTGAATATAATACTGTAATATATATGCAGACAAAATCTAAAAATGCCATAAGGTTCTCAAAATACTAAAATAATAACTAAGTATAACTGATCATAACATTTGAAAGCTAAATAACTGACTATGCTAGTCTAAAAGCCTCTAACTATCTGAATATGGAGTTGATGGGAGAAACCCCCAACAAACTTCGATTGAAATAATTACTGAACTACTAGAATACTGAAATAAATAAACTTTATCCTAAAAATATAGGGACTCACCACTATATCTGCTACTGATAGCCTGAGCTACTAAGTACGGTAAAAATCCTAAGCATCCAAACCTATGATCTGAGACATCATAGCGCAAAGAAAGAGTATGCGTCAGTACTTGAAATGTACTAGTATGCTAAGAGAGGTATACAGGGGTTGATATGCATGGGATGATAATTGACTGAATGAATATCATGAAGTAACTAGATGAGAGTACATGTAAAATTGTAATTACTGAACATACTGAGCATGCTATACTGCGCATATAGGTATACATCGTGTATATAAGATTATACTAAAATTGAGTACTAAATTTTGATGGCGAGTAATTGATAACTAATAGCCATGGTTCTATAGAAATGATTGAGTTCCTTATTGAATACTGAGACAGAAATTGTAACTGTGGGAGTGTATATTTAACTGACGTACCCCGATGTAGACTGATTTGGGGTCTAACCTGTGACACTAGTTAGAAGGGTTTAGTACCTTGCCACGGGATACTAATAATGCTGGGTCAACCCTAATCTTATAGGAAGACTCATGAAATATATATATGATTGCATCAACCCTTGTCTGGCAGGAGGATAACTTACCCTATGCTGACTACATAGTTCTGTAACACAAGGATTGTTACTAAGGGTCAAACCCTTTACTGGAAGGAATGCCCCCATCCCTGGGTTCGCTCAGTGTTGAATCCTACTCCCAACAAAATTGACACTAAACTAATTACTAGACTATACTAGGCTTGACTGAACTGACACTGATCGTGTTAAATGACTGAACTGGACTGAGTTCACTGAGTTCTGTTACTGACTAAGTTCTACTGTTCTTGACGTTTACTGGGACTATTCTATAACTACTGGAACTAAGTAAACAACTAGATTTCAAGTAATAAATACCCCAAGGACTTGATAGCATAATTGATAAACTCATATCACAACTTTGGCAACACAACAATAAGTTACCATGCATAATTTACTCATATGGATATTTTATCAATCACTTGCAAGGCATAGCTTAAGCATGGAAATAGTTTAAACATGTAGTAATAGCATGATTTCAATACTAAAATCACCAAAAGATCACAATGCACAATTCATTCACTTAGACGTTTTGTCAAACACTAATGAGGCATAACTTTGTACATAGGAATAAACATGTTAATGCATCATGACTACAACAATCACTTCACAATTCAAGGGTTTGATATGAGATCTACATCAACCAACATACCCATTGATCTATTCTACATGGAACTCATATTTCTTTGCTTTGAAACTCCAATAACAACACAAACATGGGCCTAATTCAATTCATAACATGGGAATCATAATTCAAGTTTTTGAGGTTCTTGAACTCCAAGGGTGGAAGGAGACCCAAGGATGAGCACCTAACATACCTTGATTGTTGAATTCGTGAATATTGTTGGGGATTTCTTGGAACTTTATCTTGAGCTTGATGAGCTTGGGTTTATTTGTTGAGAGGATTTTGTGAATGAGTGAATATATTTTGCCTATTGAGGGCTGAATTTCGTGTTATGGGGGTTTAATATTGGAGGAAAAGTATTTAATTACCCCCACAAACCCGTAATGTAATACACAATATATCCCAGTAATGCGATGACTGACGCGATACGTCGGGTCAACGGTACCGACGCGATAGCCAATGTGATGCATCGAGATGGCATTGGCTTGCTATTTTTATCATCCAAACATGTCTCAAACGATATTCAAAAATTCCAAAACTCATCCAAGATGACCTATAGATAACCCTGATCACAAATCAATTTAAAAATCAACAATCTAAGCCCAAAAAGATTGTAAATGTTTCCATTGAAATATCGAGGACAAAAATAAGACTAAGTCTTAACACTTGGCTGAAATTTTCTACGTCTAGGACCTCTTTTGGCCTACTATAAAGGACTAAAATGATTAGGACTTTGCAGGGTCTTACAGATACCAATTGATAGAAACCATGGGGGTCTGCACCTCACAGTACGGGACCAGGTCCCTCAAAATCAATCACAGGAAAAGTACACCAAAATAACCAGGAAATAAGTGACAGTGTAGAAAGAGTAAAAACACAAGGATTTTTATGTTGAAACCTACGAAGGGAAAAACAATGTCTTGACCTAACAAACACCTCCAAATCCACTATAATCAAACTCTTAATTACTACCTTTAATGAACCTTACTCTAGGTTCTTTTCTCTAGTTGTAACTTCACTACAAGCTCATCTTGGTAACTCAACCAAGGACCTTTTCTACTGATTAGCTCTAATCAGTGTCAAAATTAGGTAACTCTACCTAAGCAACTCTCTCAATGAGAAAACACTATTCTTATAGCATGAGTAGTTAGTTACAAATCAACACTCAAGAACACTCATTCACTCTATAAGCATACTACAATGATAAGAACAAGAGCAATGCTTGAGAAGTCTTAAAATAAAGTTTTTCCTACCTATCTTTTTATTCTTTAGAATTAGCAAAAACTAATTTGATGAAGAGAAGTCTCTTCCAATTTGTAGCTAAGTGATGACTCGGGTTGAAAGATCTTAGACCAGCTGTACAAGTCAGTCCAAAATAGCACTTGTAAGTTTCTTACACAAAAGGACAATATTGTGCAGATGACGTGTGACAACTATATTGTACCTTGCACATACTGGGACCTGATCCCTTCCAACTTAGTTGCCCATCATTAGAACTACATATAACAGAAAGTCACTAGTACAAAACACTAACATCTGAATATAAATCAAAATAATGATAGAAATATCTGAAAAGAGATACAAATGATAAAAAACATTAAAGAGATCCAAGAGTGTTGTGGATTAGCCAAGCTACTACCCCAAATTTTGAAAATATTTGCTCCAAACACTGCTAACTAGGCTGAGAACCTATACAAGATATGTAGAAAGGGAAGGAGTGAGTATGAAATCTATGTGTACTTAATAATACTATTGGTTGACCCTAATATAAAGCTATAGTGAATATCGATCCTATACTTCTTTAATAAATCAATTTCAATTGGCAAAACAACTTTACAAGACCCGTACTAGCAACTAAAACCCAAGAATAATAATAATCACAGTTCAATAAAGCTAGATAAATACAAAGTCAAAATTTATAGCAATTAAACACGTAGTTTCCACCAAAGACACAACCATAACTAATTAAGTGATAATGATATGAAGAATGCAATGCACACTTAATGTCCATACCCATTGTCCTAGTATAACTAGTTGGGGTTGATGGCGGACTCATGAGGTTAGTATTATTGGGTAGGAGTCACAATATAGAGTCAAAGGTCATGATGACACCTACCCCAACCCAACCTTGGTAGGTAAATAAAAAATTTACACAGATAATAAATATGAAAATGAAAAAGAGATAAAGTATATATGAGACTTTTAGAATGACTTCATACCATAATCATAAATTTTATATAAGGCTGGTATCATAAGCATAATGAACATCTAATGTAATACTAATAATTTGAATATACATTAGTGTCTTAAAAAAGAAAGTAAAAACATAAAAAATAGAGGGAGGCTGGAATAGGTCTCTAAATAGGGAGTTCACCAGATCCACAAATCAACTCTCATTACATGAATGCATATACCACAGGTTACGCTCATAGGAGGATCTACATTTAAAGGACATAGAAGTAGGTCGATAATGGTAAACTTATACACAATAGTGATCATAGACCAACTGAGTAAAGTAGAAAACTAAACAAGTAAAGGATACTATGAGATCACTTACTCTTGCATACAAAAAAGTTTGAAAATGGTAGCTCACACCATATCTCCTAACAAATACAACTATAATATCGATATAAAATAACTACTAATAAATATATAAGTAGAAATAAATACATAACACAAACACATAAATTGAAGTACAAATGATGTAATGCAATGGGGTGATATTGGGATGATAATTTATAATCCATTGCATAGTGGCCATTGCATGACTTCGTATACATCTTTTGAGCTAAAAATTTTAAAATAGGATCCACGAAGAGGGGGAGGGGGGGTTGACAGCACCCAAACAAACATACAAGTGTACGTGGTCTATCAAGTAATATAATGGCCTTCAAGAAAGCCGAATATCGATCCCATAGGGACTTGTGTTAAACAATTATCCAAGTTTAGTTTAACAAATAGAGAAATGTAAAAAAATAAAGTTCTAAATTTGTAAACTAAAAGTAAACTAAACTAATGCAGAAAAATAATGACTTAGGATAATCAATGGATAAAAGCCCAAGGTTAAGGCTTACAAACAATCATACTATGTTATTGAACCTCATTCGTTAAATCACTTATCTTGGTTGTTGATTGGTAGGGTTAATTGCATGATTATGGTTTCCCAACCTCTAATACTTTACCTAGCTTGAAACTTACAAATACACCAATGAGAGGGGATGTAATAGTTCAATTAAGTTCATTAAGCTATCATCCTATGTTTGAATCAAGTAAGCCTTCTAAGTATATCCCTACCCAAGATGCTAATTCAAATTCCTTATTTTATAAAGGAATAAGAACTTTGTTCTATCTACCCCACGTTCAATATTCCTATTCCCCCTCCCAAGATCACAAGGTCGACAATGAATATATTCAAAGGTCCATGAATCCTTAAAATAGTTATAACAATGGTAAATAAATAGCCATAGCGATAAGCAATTAAACAAAATTAATTCAAAAAGAAAGTACTCATGATCTTGGACTTAACCCCGAAAAAGGTGTTTTAGCCTTTAATGGAAATATTCATCATCCAATCCCTTGGATAGATGATACAAGCCACAAAGAAACTAAATTAAAGAATGATAAAACCTAAAAAGAATTTGTGGTAGCCTCCAATGCTCCAAGATGTCAAAAAGTATGTAAAAACATGATATAACATGTATTTATACTACTAAAGTGAACCCAGACCATGTAGGAGTTGGAAATGTTCAGTTATTGATATCGGGAGTGGAGAGGGTGCCACTGTGGCTATAGCCCCACTCTAGGCAAAGCTGCGCACTGGTTTGAGCGCCGCTCTAGGAAAGGAGTCGCCTCCATATTAACTTGGTTCATTGTTTTGGTGCCTTCTGAACCGTTTGGAGTGCTGCATGCACCAAAAATCCTTCCCATATGGCCTTAATTTCCCTGTACATTTTAGGTGTCCATATTTGCGTCAAGTTGCGTATTGTTCTTCCGTGATCCATTCCAAGCCTTTTTGAGTAATTTTAACTTAATTTGAAGCTTGTATTACCTTCATACATTATCATAATCCATTAATCAAGAATTAAATAGTATTAAAAACAATAATTTAAAGTTCAAAAAAATACAACATCTAACAAGACAAACTAGAAACACGAGCTAAGCATAGGCTAAATTCACATTGATCTTTAGGTCATTGTTTTGAATGTTGTTTTGGCCAAATTAACTCTTGAACATTATAATCAAGTTGATTCACATATAATACCCAATATTAACCTTAGGAACTCATTAAACACATTAGAACCCAATGCGATTGACTAGACAAACACCTAGCTTAAGCTAGTCACACTAGGTTTCTCGGATGAACTCTAAATGATTAATTTAAATCAAACCTTGTTTGAAAACATCATTAAACATTGTAAGCACATACTTGGACACTTATATGCACATTTATATCATTATCAACACATTAAGCACATGAATTATCCTCAAAATAAGGCTAAAAAGACTAGAATAGTGACACAAGAATGCATAAATACACCTAACATCACCACCCCACACTTAAAGCCTTGTTCATCCCTGAACAATTGTTATACTTAAGCATCATAAGCTGAAGAGACTCCACACTTTTACTATATGATAGGAACTTAAGCTAGTACTACAATGACTACATGGAATACAAGTTTACAATACTATGCATGTTATACAATATTGAAAGCTCAAGAATCCTACTACAAAATATCCTAGCCTCAAGAATTTGACTCACCTAGAAGGAAAACTCATACTTATGATTTAGTCAAGGAAATCCTATAAATTACACATATTCATCAAGCATGTGCCCCTCACAACAAAAGTGTTGCTCATAATCACTCATAATTAAGCAATCCATAACATGATGGGTAGAAGAATCAAATTACACTTACTCTCACAAGAAATTCACAAGTTACACACAATGAACCATACTATTTCCCTTAGTGAAGTTGTAAGACCCCACAAAGTTCTCTCATAGTTTGATCCTTAGAGCGTGTCAAGAGAAGTGTAATTTCGGCCTTAAAAGATCGAGAAGTGACATCCAAAGCAGGAAATATTTTAAACCATATAGAATTTCCCTAATATTTCCTTTTTGTCATGTAGAGAGTTGAATAAGATTTCCGTCAATACCAAATTCACCAAAATTAGACACTCGGACCAAGAGTTAGAGCTATTTTAGTGAGATAGTGTGCCACCTGGAACTTTAGTGCGTCGCAGAGCTAGCCAAAATGGCAATTGTTGAATTCCAGTAAGCCTATGTGATTCCACCGTATCACGATGTCTTTCCAGTCTGCAACCAAGGTGGCAATCCAATTTCAACCGCATTGCGCCAAGACTCAGTTTCCCAATTATCTTATTTCTAGTAAGCTGGCGCAATTATGGGGCGTCCCGCCAGGATGTAAAATCAGGATTTTTCCAATTCTAGATTTTAATTCCAAGGGAAAAAGGGTCTTTTTACCACCCCTATATATACTCTTTAACATGAGATTCAGCATATTTACACCCAAATATTGTTGGTTTCTCTTAATTTTTCTCAAGAACAAGACCTAGGGTTTCTAATGCAAGACCCAAGTCATCAAGATTCCTCCGTAAATCTTTAGAGAATCATATAACAAGGTATGTTAGATGGTGATTCTTGGATTTCTTCCACACAAGAAGTTCAGGAATCCTTTTCTAAATTCTAAGATCTTATATTTATTAATTTTCATGATTTATGTGAATTTGAAATTGAAATTCATGTTATTATTGAGTTTTAATTCATGATTTAGACTACCAATTTCAAGAGTTGATTCTAGTATGGGATGAATTGTATGATGTTCATGATAAATCCTCTTCAATTTGCAAGATATTGAGGTATTCATGATGATTAAGTATAGAATCTGTGGTATAACCAAAGCATGCTCCCCATATGTTTGATAAAATACTTATGTGAAGGAATTAGAGCCATTATAGCATGTTGACTAGAAATCTCCAAATTGTTGTAAGTTCATGCATGCCAAGTGTTTGTTGAAAAGCCTTAGTGAATGAATTGTGACACGTTAGCATGACATTCCCTAATTATTTGCTCTTCAATGAATGTAAAATGTCTATTGTAAGACCTTGTTGAATGGAGTATGAGCCAGTAGTATGTCTCCCTATACTATTACATGCTTATGATTTCCAAGTGCTTGAAGAGATGCTTTAATGATTGTAATGGTGAATGAAAATCCATGTTCATGATTATTTAAAATGGTTATGTTTTTCTTGTATGTTATTGAGTGCTAGGGGTAATTATACCTGACAATTTAGCTGCAAGTCTAGAGCCCATGTCAGTTTTCACGATAATCTCAATCAAGTCACGATTCTTAAAACTTAGTCATTTACAGAATTCAGTACTCTCAGACAGTTATCAAACTTCAGAAATCTCAGTAATCCAAGTATCATTAGCATTCCAACTTTAGTTCAATACTCATCTCAGATCTTAGTAGTATTCAATATTCAGTTTAGACCTTAGTAGTATTCCGTCAGTCAATGGAACCAAGTGAATTCAGTCAGATTAGTCAAGAATTATAAATAGTAACAGATTTAGCTCAGTCTAGTACAGTCTAAGAATTAGTTCAGTTTTTATTCTGTTGGGAGTAGGATTCAACATCGAGCGAGGGCAAGGATGGCAGCTTCCCCGCTATTTAGGCAGAGTCGTTAGTAGCAATCCCTATACCTCTAGAACTGTGTAGCTAGTGTAGGATAAGGATTCACCCGTTATATTAGGCTTGACTACCTTCTAGGAGTCTCCTATTATATTAGGCTTGGCTCCAACCAGGTGTCACTCATTATATTAGGCTTGGAATCCTACATTCAGAGAGAAGTTTCTTTACCCATGGCACTGTACTAACACCTTTCCAACTGGGGTACAGGTTAGACCCCAACTAGCTAGAACGGGCATGTTGGTTAGATGACTACCTCCCACAGTCTCAGTTTCAAATTTAGTCTCTGTAAAAGAAGCCAGCTGAGGAGTCACCCGTTATACTAGGCTTGACTACCTCTTAGAGATTACCCATTATATAAGCTTGATCTCAGATTCAGACAATCATAGTCAATATCAGTAGACTCAGATATCACCCGTTATATAGGCTTGATCTCATATTCAGACAATCATATTCAATATTAGTAGACTCAGAGATCACCCATTATATATAGGCTTAATCTTAAATTCAGACAATCATATTCATTATCAATAGACTCAGAGGTCACCCGTTATATAGGCTTGATCTCAGATATAATAAATTAGTATCAGTATTAGCAAGATTAGACATTCATCTCAATAGACTAGTTATTCAGTCTCTCAGTATTAGAAAACTCAGACATCAGTACTAGTAAACTCAGTCATCAGTAAGTTAGTATTCAGAAACCCATATTCAGAGTTCAGTGTTACTGCGATTTTAGTTTTAGTTTGTGCATTCATGCATATGTTCTCCTTCAGTACTCTCATATTATTCAGATAAGTAACTGTTCATGCATAAGCCCTTGCATTTAGCCTTAACCCATCAAGTATACCAATACATTCAAAGTACTGAAGCATACTTTTATCTTGTGCTATGGTGTCCTATACCATAGATTCAGGAGCACGAGATCCAGAGCACCCTTAGCAGTCCAGACTCAGTCTGCAATAGTAGACGTAGCAGTGAGTCCTCTTTATTTGAGGACGATCCTTATTTTCATATGGCATTAGATTCAGTTTATTTTTAGTAGACAAAGTTAGTTGGGGACATGTCTCATCAGCTCGATAGTTCAGATAGTTAGAGGCTTTTCGGACAGATGTATTAGCATTCAATTTTCAGTATTGATTATTTTAGACATTTTGAACCTTATGGAAGGTTTTCTGCCAGTTTTTTGCATCATTCAGTATTTTTATATAGTTATTGCAGCAGGTACCAGATAAGGGTTATCTTGTGGTCCTTCGAGAGTATGAGCACTATGTGGCATTTCGGTTCTAAAAAATCGAGGCGTTACAGAAGTGCTCCACTAATATTAGAATGTCAAGTATAGGATCAAATAAGTCTTTTTTTGGGTTGTAATGTAGGCTAAGGAACAGGTAGGGACTATTTTGGAAAAGTGAATAACCTCTCTAAGCTCTTTAATGCACTACATTGTACATTTAAAACCAATCTCCAACAACGAAATTACAGTCTTTCATCCACCCATCACTTTTATTTTTGCTCCTTCTCTTTTAAGCATTTTCACAAACACTTGGTGGGTGTATTGTTTATTCTTTCAAGATTCAATTTTTCTCATTTTCTTTAAACATAGGAATATTTCTAACACCATTTATAGCACTCCCAACCACCACAAATCAAATATAAACACCAATAACAATTACCTTAGGGCATCAATTTCACCTTTTTCTTTTTCAATTTCTCAAATTCCTTACTAAATCAATTTTTTCATTAAAGTACTTAGGAACTTTTTAGATCAAATTATGGTCTATCAAAGAAGGGGATTAGGGTACATATGAGGCTACCAAAGAAAAGGCTAAAGGCTTAATGGGGGTTAACTAGGATAAAGCACAAAGGGTAGGACAAATAGAAAGTATAAAACAAGGCTATCAAATAAATTCCTAAATCACCTCCTAAACCCACACTCTTTATTTTGCTTTATACACACCGGGAAAGTTCTAGACATCACATGCAACAAGGAATATACAAAAACCTTACACACACATGGTACACGCTCGACTCACATTGAATCACCATAGATTCCCAATCAACTATTAATTCAATTTAAGCCAAAAAGTACAAGAGTCACAAACATGGGCCAAAGAGTCTCAAAAGTAGCAATTCAAAAAAAACACTTGCACCCTGCAATCAAAAATATCACCAACTCAAATATCTCACTTATTCCTATCCTAATTTTTTTTAAATTGATCCAAAAAATGGAAATTCCCCCCATACCACACTTTAAAATCTACTTTGTCCCCAAAGTAAATTGTAAAAGTAAGAGATAGAAATACTCCCGAGACCTCTAGGCTTACCTAGTAGCATCTTTACACATAAAAGAGGTCTATGGGACCCACACTTTATTTTTTCCATGATTCTTAGCTCAAGTTTCCAGTACCCAGACTTTCCATCAACCTGTGACTCAATAAAAACAAAAACTACGTGAAGTAAACAATATAAACACTAAAAAATAAAACATACCTACTTAACTATACTTGGGTTTCCTCCCAAGAAGTGCCTAATTTAGTTTCGTGGCACGAACCAATCAACTTTTTCCTCCACCTTAAGGATATAAATTTCACTCCTAACATCGCATCCATCTTTTTTCCTTTTAATATAGAGGTGGTATAATGATTAAGGAACCGAGTAATGGAATGTGCATGGTAAACCAGTTGGCCTTGAAGTGAGGTGTGTTTTTATGTTGCTTGTCAGGTGTAAAATCAAGAATATAGGATTCTTGTTCCTCATTTTCAAGGTCTTTCACTATTTTAAATGATTCCACAGACAAGATACTATCTAAACATAATGTAGAAAAGTGCTTTGAATGAATCTCAACCAATCCTACTTAAAAATTTACAATATCCACTGGACCCTTACTCTTATTTACCTTCTTAATTTTAGTCTCAAAAGAAAGATGACAACTTAATGGATGAAATTCATATGGTGATGGTAATATCTCCTTAACTTGTTCAACAATTTCAATTTTTGAGTACTCATACTTCTTTGAATTGTCAGCAAGCTGGTCTTCAACAAGTTTGGAAGTCAACTCTGCATCTACCTCCTTAATTATCTTTGGAGGTTCTTTATTGAGCTCTGTACCATTCCTCAAAGTGATTGTAATTACTTGTGCACTATCAATTGGCAAATCACCTTGAGCTCTGGTATTATGTATCTGTTGCACTTGCCCTATCTGCATCACCAAGTCTTCATGACAATTTACTGACACTTAAAATTTTTCCCCACAACTCTTTATATATGCTGACAACTGTGCTTGATTAGCTAGAATTTTTTTCAATATCTCTTCCTAATTGTTCGTTTGAAATAGGGCTTGGTAGTTCTGAACCCGCAGCTATTGAAACTGTTGTTGCTGATTTTAGGCAATCACATAGCATTACCTTTGATCATAGCGCACAAATATTACTAAATCATGGTTGAAAACACACATATCTCCAAAATGATCACTATTTCCACAAACCATACACCATATAGAATCGTTATCACTCGCAAACCATCTATCCCCATCTGCTATGTCAAGAAGTGTGATAAAAAGAGAAATAAAAGAAAATAAAAGTAAACTAAGAAAAAAACAATTTATAACTCAATATAGAAAACTAAAAATAAGATAGTTGTCAATCTATAAGTCCTCGGCAATGCCGCCAAAAACATGACAGCACCCAAGCACACACGCAAGTGTACGTGGTATACCAAGTAATATTATAGCCTTCAAGAAAGCCAACTATCTATCCCCCAGGGACTTATGTTAAACAACTATCCAAGTTTAGTCTAACAAATTGTGAGGCATAACAAATAAAGTCTTAGATTTGTAAACTAAAAGTAAACTAAACTAATGCAGAAGAGTAATGACTTAGGACAATCAATGGATAGAAGCCCAGGGTTAAGGCTTACAAACAATCATACTACATTATGAAACTTTATTCGTTAACTTTCTTATCTTGGTTGTTGAATCGTAGGGTTAATTGCATGATAATGGTTTCCTAACCTCTAATCCTTTACCTAACTTGAACCTTTCAACTACATCATTGAGGGGGGATGTAATAGTTCAATTCAGTTCATTAAGATGTCATCCTACATTTGAATCAAGTAAGGCTTCTAAGTATATCCCTATCCTAGATGTTAATTTAAATTCCTTGTTTTATAAAGGAATAAGAACCTTGTTCTATCTACCCTATGTTCAATCTTTCTAGTTTCCCTCCCGAGATCACAAGGTCAACAATGAATATATTCTAAGGGCCATTAAACCTTAAAATAGTTATAACAAGGGTAACTAAATAACCATAATGATAAGCAATTAAACAACATTGATTTCAAAATAAAAATAGTCATGATCTTGGCCTTAAACTCGAAAAAGGAGTTTTAGCGTTTAATGAAAATATTCATCATCCATTCCCTTGGATAGCTGATACAAACCATAAAGAAACTAAATTAAAGAATGATAAAACCTAAAAAGAAGTTGTGGTAGCCTCCGATGCTCTAAGATGTCCAAAAGTATGTTAAAAATGTGATATAACATATATTTATAGTACTAAATTGAACCCAGGCTGTGTAGGAGTTGGAAACATTCATTTATTGAGCTCAGGAGTGGAGAGGGTGCCGCCCTAGCTATAGCCCTTCTTCAGGCAAGGCTGCACCCTGGTTTGAGCGCTGCTCCAGGAAAGGCATCACCTCCATATCACCTTGGTTCACTGTTTTGGTGCCTTTTGAACCATTTGGAGTGCTACACATAACAAACATCTTTCTCATGAGCCCTCACTTTCCCTGGACTTTTCAGGTGTCCGAATTTGCATCAAGTTGCGTATTGTGTTTCCGTGATCCATTCCAAACCTTTTTGAGTTGTTTCCACTTGATTTGAAGCTTGTATATCCTTCATATATCATGATAATACATTAACCAAGAATCTAATAACATTAAAAACAACAACTTAAATCTCAAAACCAGACAACACCCAACAAGACGAACTGGAAACATGAGCTAAGCATAGGCTAAATTCACATTAATCTTTAGCTCATTGTTTTGACTCTTGTTTTGATCCAATTGACCTTGAATATTCTAATCAAGTTTTTTCATATATAAATACACAATAAAAACCTTAGGAACTCATTAAACACATTAGAACCCAACACGATAGACTAGACAATGCCTAGCTTAAGCTAGTCACACTGGTTTTCTCGATAGAACTCTAAATGATTAATATGAATCAAAACATGTTTGAAAACATCATTAAACATTGTAAGAACATATTTGGACACTTAGATGCACATTTATCTCATTATCATCACATTAAGCACATGAATCATCCTGAAAACAAGGCTAAAAAGATTCGAGTAGTGATACTAGAATGCATAAATACACCCAACATCACCACCCCACACTTAAAGCCTTGTTCGTCCTCAAACAATTCTTATACATAAGCACCATGAGATCAAGAGACTCGAAACTTTTTATATATGCAAGAAACTCAAGCTAGTACTACAATGACTACATGGAATACAAGTTTACAACACTATGCATGTTATACATATTTGAAAGCTCAAGATTTCTACTCCAAAACATCCTAGCCTCAAGAATTTGACTCACCTAGTTGGAAAACTCATGCTTATAATTCAATCAAGGACATCCTAAAAATCATCCACCTTCATGAAATATTTTCCCCTCATAACAAGAGAGTTACCCATAATCACTCAGTACTAAGCAACTCATAAGATGATGGGTAGAAGAATCAAATTACACTCACTCTCATAAGGAATTCACAAGTTACACACAATGAACCATAGGCTTTCCCTTAGTGTAGTGCTCCACTAATATTAGAATGTCAAGTATAGTATCAAATAAGTCTTTTTTGGGTTGTAATGTAGGTTAAGGGACGGGTAGGAACTATATCGGAAGAGTGACTAACCTCTCTAAGAGCTTTAATACACTACATTATAAATTTAAAACCAATCTCCAACAACCAAATTACCCTATTTCATCAACCTATCACCTTTATTTTTGCCCTATCTCTTTTAAGCATTTTCACAAACACTTGGTGGGCGTTTTGTTTATTCCTTCAAGATTCAATTCTCTCACTTTCTACAACCAAGAAAATATTTCTAACACCATTTATATCACTCTCAACCACCATAAATCAAATATAAACACCAATAACTATTACCTTTGGGCATCAATTTCACCTTTTTCTTCTTAAATTTCTCAAACTCCTTACTAAATTAGTTTTTTCATTAAAGCACTTAGGAGCTTTTTGGATCAAATTATCGCCAATCAAAGAAGGATATTAGGCTACATATAAGGCTACCAAAGAAAAGGATAAAGTCTAAATAGGGTAGGAAAAATAAAAGGTACAAAACAAAGCTATAAAAGAAATGCTTAAATCATCTCCTAAATCCACACTCTTTATTTCACTTTACATATACACCGGGCAAGTTCTAGACATCACATGCAACAAGGAATATACAAAAATCTTACACGCACATGGCACATGCTCAAATTATATAGGATCATCGTAGACTCCCAACCAAATAATAACATGAATTTAATTTAATCCAAAATGTACAAGAGTCACAAACATGGGCCTAGGAGTCTCAAAAGTAGAAATTCACTCATTTAACATGATTTTATCAAATAAAACACTGGCACCATGCAATAAAAAATAGCATCAACTTAACTATCTCACTTATTCCTATCCTGAATATTTTTTAAAATTGAGCAAAAAATTGGAAATTTCCCCCACCCCACATTTGAAAATATACTTTGTCCCCAAAGTAAATTTTAAAAGTAAGAGATAGAAATATTCTCTGAGGCCTCTAGGCCTAGCTAATAGCATCTTTACACATAAAGGAGGTCGATTGGACCCCACACTCAGTAATATTCTCTGTGGCCTCTAGGCCTAGGTAGTAGCATCTTTACACATAAACGAGGTCCATGGGACCCCATACTCAGTTTTTTCGATGCTTCTTAGGTCAAGTTTCCGATAGTCAGACTTCTTATCAACCTATGACTCAACAAAAACAAAAACTACGTGAAGTAAAAAAACTAAAAACTAAAAAATAAAACACATGTACTTAACTTTACTTGGGTTGCCTCCCAAGAAGAGCATAATTTAGTGTCGCAACACGACCCAATCAACTTTTTCCTCCACCTTAAGGATATAAATTTTATTCCTAACATCATATCATTCTTTTTGCCTCGGTCATAGGGAGGTGGTACAAATATTAAGGAATCGAGTAATGAAATGTGCATGGTAAACTACTCGGCATTGAAGTAAGGTGTTTTTTTATGTTGCCTGTCAGGTGTAAAATCAAGAATATAGGATTCTTGTTCCTCATCTTCACGCTCTTCCACTATTTTAAATAATTCCACAGATAAGACATTATCTAAACATAATATAGAAAAGTACTTTGAATGAATCCTAATCAATCCTACTTCAAAATTTACACTATCCACTACACCCTCACTCTTGTTTACCTTCTTAATTTCAGTCTCAAAAGAAAGATGACAACTTAATGGCTGCGATTCATATGGTGATGGTAGTATCTCCTTAACCTGTTCAACAATTTTAGTTTTCAAGTACTCAGACTTCCTCAAATTGTCAACAACTTTGTCATCAATAGTTTGGGAAGTCAACTCTACATCTACCTCCTTAATTGTCTCTGGAGGTTCTTCATTGAGCTCTATACCATTCGGCAAAGTGATTGCAATTAGTTGTTCACTGTTACATGGAAAGTCACCTTAAGATTTGGTATTCTGTATCTGCTGCACTAACCCTATTACATCACCAAGTTCTTTATGAGAATTTGCTGATGCTTAAAATTTGCCCCCTAACTCTTTATATTTGCTGACAGTTGTGCTTGATTAGCTAAAATTTGTTTTAGAATCTCTTCAAAATTATTCGTTTGAAACGGGGCCTGGTAGTTCTGAACCCACGGCTATTGAAACTGTTGTTGCTGATTTTAGGCAATCACATAGCATTGCCTTTGATAATAGCCCACAAACATTACTGAATCGGTGTTGACAACACACATATCTTCAGAATGACCACTATTGCCAAAAACCATACACCATATAGAATCATCATCACTCGCAAACCATATATCCTAGGGTGTCATGTCAAGAAGTGTGATAGAAAGAGAAATAAAAGAAAATAAAAGTAAACTAAGAAAAAAAACAATTTATAACTTAATATAAATAAACTAAAAATAAGACAGTTGCCAATCTACAAGTCCCAGATAATGGTGCCAAAAACTTAACAATGCCCAAGCACACAGCAAGTGTACATAGTCTACCAAGTAATATAGTGGCCTTCAAGAAATCCAAAGATCGATCTCACAGGGACTTGTGCTTAACAACTATCCAAGTTTAGTTTAACAAATAGACAAGTGTAATAAAGTTTTAGATTTGTAAACTATAAGTAAACTAAACTAATGCAGAAAATTAATGATTTAGGACAATCAATGGATAGAAGACTAGGGTTAAGGCTTACAAACAATCATACTACATTATGGAACTTCATTTGTTAAATCGCTTATCTTGGTTGTTGATTCGTAAGGTTAATTGCATGATCATGGTTTCTCAACCTCTAATCCTTTACCTAACTTGAACCTTACATCTACATTATTGAGCGGGGATGTAATGGTTCAATTAAGTTCATTAAGCTATCATCCTATGTTTGAATTAAGTAAGGCTTCTACGTATATTCCTATCCAAGTTTCTAATTTAAATTACTTATTTTATTAAGGAATAAGAACCTTGTTCTATCTACCACACGTTCTATCTTCTTATTCCCCCTCCCGAGATTATAAGGTCGACAATGAAAATATTCTCAGGGCATGAATCTTTAAAATAGCTGTAACAAGGGTAAATAAACAACCATAACGATAAACAATTAAACAAAATTAATTCAAAACGAAAGTAGTCATGATCTTGGAGTTAAACCCGGAAAAGGAGTTTTAGCCTTTAATGGAAATATTCATCATCCAATCCCTTGGATAGATGATACAAATCATAAAGAAACTAAATTAGAGAATGATAAAACCTAAAAATAAGTGGTGGTAACCTCCAATGCTCCAAGATGTCCAAAAGTATATAAAAACATGATATAGCATGTATTTATAGTAAAAAAGTGAACCTAGTTTGTGTAGGAGTTTGAAACATTCAGTTATTGAGCCCGGGAGTGGAGAGGGCACCGCATTACATATAGCCCCACTCTAGGAAAGGTTGGGCCCTAATTTGAGCTCCGCTCAAGGAAAGACGTCGCCTCCATATCACCTTGTTTCACTATTTTAGTGCCTGATAAACCGTCTAGAGTGATACACGCACTAAAAATCCTTTCCATGCACCCTCACTTTCCCTGGACTTTTCAGGTGTCCAAATTTACGTCAAGTTGCGCATTGTCCTTCCGTGATCCATTCCAAGCATTTTTGAGTTGTTTCCACTTGATTTGAAGCTTGTATATCCTTGATATATCATCATAATACATTCAAAAGGCATCATATAGCATTAAAATCAACAATTTAAAGCTCAAAACAACACAACATCCAACATGACGAACTAGAAATACGAGCTAAGCATAGGCTAATTTTACATTGATCTTTGGCTCCTTGTTTTGACTCTTGTTTTGATCCAATTGACCCTTGAACATTATAATCAAGTTGTTTCAAATATAAATACACAATAACAACCTTTAGGAACACATTAAACAGATTAGAATCCAACATGATAGACTAGCAAACACCTAGCTCAAGCTAGTCACACTAGTTTTCTCGGTTAAACTCTAAATGATCAATTTGAATCAAACTTATTTGAAAACATCATTAAACATTGTAAACACATACATGGACACTTATATGCATATTTATCTCATTATTAACACATTAAGCACACTAATCATCCTCAAAACAAGGATAAAAAGACTAGAATCGTGACACTAGAATGCATAAATACACCCAACATCAGGGGGATTCACTACCCATATACTTTTGTATACACCTTCTAAGCTAAAGCTGGTAAGACAAGATCCATGGAAGGGGGGTTCACAACCTATATTCTTTCACAATCATACTGAACCTTTCCAGCAAAAACCTTGATCAAGGATTTTAAAAAGTATCTTAGTCAATCTTGCCGGTAAAGACCTTGGCTAAGGGTTTTACAATATATTACCTTTTATTTAAAAATCATTGTTTCTCAGTAGTACCAATCTCTTGAATATAAATGAATAAAATAAGGATATATCCTTATAACTAAATTAGTATAAAAATAATAATCAATTTAATAATAATATAAATAAGTTCAAACTATAGTCAATATGTCAATATTTCATGATATAAACCTTTGTATGGCACCACTGGAATAAATAGTCATGTAAGACATCAATAATATCAATGAAAGACCTTTTCTTGGGCATCACTATAATAAAAGAGATATATAATTCTCAAATAAGGTCTATAATATCAATTTAAGCCTCCCACTCAAGCGTCACAATACTAATAAGGTATATAAAAGCACAAGTAAAATCTATAATATAAAGCCAAGTCTCCACACGGGGGTCAAATCAAATATAATCTTTCAAGTCAACAATAATATTCACATAAATACCTATACGAGTAACACAATAATAATATTAATCTCAAAATATGATCTCACAACTATATCCCCAATCCATAGCATGCTTTACATGAGAAGTTACCTACTAAACCTAGTCTGAAGAAAGTTAAGCCATAAACTACCTCAAAAAGTAAAAATTCAATACTAGACCCTTCTATATGGAGCCTTTTCTTTTCGACCAATCTCAAAATGAATAAAATCTACCAGAAAAACAAAATCGACATATCAAATAGAGTCCAATGATACCCATATAGTATTCTAGGTCTAAAAAAAGTTCAAATACTAGCTTGGGATAAAAAGGATAGATCTACCATAATGAGAAGATTCTAAATATGAAAACCCAACAAAACATGAGTTAGAATCAGACTTGAAATTGAAGAAAAACCAAGTTTTTAGTTTACTGAATAAAAGCCCTAAAATCCAAGTTTGATCAGAGATTTTAAATTGTTTTAAAGATGGAATCAATAGAAAATAATAAAAAAAAATAGGATTTTAGAGATTTTCCAAGATATATTGATGAAAACCCCTTTTGAAATAGTAAAAAATTGAGCTTCCAAAGTTTAATAATGATGAAAATGAGGTTTTGGATCAAAAAATGATTTAAATCTGTCCAGGTATAAAATACTCTTTGCAACTATGAACCCCAGACATAAAAACCAACCCTACCCAAGTCTCGCGATCACAATGAAGGTTGACATGGACCCAAACCCAGATACTTTTTGTGAACACCATCATTACTCCATAATCATGATGAGCAACAAGGACGGACCTTTATGAATGCGGTCCTACTATTGAGTTCATAATGAACAATATTTTACTTCTCTACAAGAGTGGTTAGGGGTTTGTGAATAAGAAAAAGGATACACCATGTACCAAAAACTATAGATCAACTGTAGGGACTTGAAAAAATAGTCGTGATTGAACCCTCAAAATTTATTTGCGATCCTACAAAAATAATCTGGATATGCTACTAGGCTAATTTCAACTTTCTGGACTCAGTGAAACCATCAAATTTTTGAAAAAGATTGTTCATATTAATTTAACCCTTGGGACCTCTCTTTAGCTAATTTTACTAATTTTCATATAAATACTAAAAATATAATATAAAGGCTCAGGACCCAACTAACTACGATACTAACTCAAAACTAGCATTCAGATATAATGGAACTAACTAAATCACTGTCTAAAATTTAGATCACAAAATATTGACCAAAGTCAAACTAACCATCTTTAAAGCCTCTAAGGACCTCAAACTCACTCCAATCACTCCTGAATATTTTGGAGAACGTGCCAACCAAACACATAATTAAAAAATAGCATATAACAACTATGGGGAAGTACGAAAAGACAAAATACAACAAACTCTACAATTCATGACTACGGTTGTTACATTATCCACCACAAAAATATAAATTTGTCCTTTAACTAAAAAGTAAATTAGTAACCCAAAATAGTAAAGAGCTTGGGGTTTGTATACCACATATCACTCTCAACCTCCCATATAGCTTCCTCGATTAGGTGACGTCTCCACTAGACCTTTTCTAGATCAATATGCTTTTACCTTAAGTTCCTAGTCTGCCTATCTAGGATGGCAATAAGCTCTTCCTCTAATGAAAAGTCATGGGATAATCCAACAAAATCCCATAAAATCACATGAGAATAATCTAGATGGTTTCTTTTCAATATGGAAACATGGAATACTCGATGGACAACGGATAAATACATAAGCAAAGCTAGCCTATATGCCATAATCCATACTTTTCATGAACCTCAAAAGGGTCAATAAACCTTAGACTAAGCTTCCCTTTTGTAATAGTCCAAAAATACAAGCTAAGATTAGAATCATTTTTTTTGAAAATGTTAGAATGAGTTTTGGGTCCAAATGTAACCCTAAAATAGTAGGGTTTACGTTAGTGCCATTCCGTGAAGGTAAGGCATGACCCAAATGTGAAAACTCGTGGTGTGGTGAAATATCAATGTGCCATTGTATTTAGCTGCTACGATATCATTGTACCATGCTACTAGTATAGCATGATAAGACCATGCCATGCCAATGGTCATGGTGACATTAAAACTCTATTTTTCCTTTAATTTTTAAGGATAAACTACTCATTTTAATCCTAAATGACTTTATAACAAATAAAAAACATTTTACTTTATTCCTTACCACAAAATCATTGATGTGTCTCCTCTCAAACTCTAAAAAATTCTCAAACAAGGGTTTCTCTCAAAATTCAACTTCAAAGGCTCCAAGCTCAACGTTTTCTTCAATAAATTAATAAGTTCAAGTATATTATGTTTTATCAATGGTATCCTTTCACCCATTGAGTCCCTATGTGAACTTAATTTCTCAATTAAATTCATACTTCTGAGTTAGGGTTTCATAAAAATATGGGTTTTGTTGTATTTCAGCTTTTCATTCTGAATAGTCCATGAATACATGTATCTATTAGAATCCTATAGTTATTCTAGGGTTATTAGTATTAAACCTCATTATGTTTATCAAATTCCTGATTTTGAGATTATTTTTATGTAATTTCATATCCCTTTTATATCGTAGAAGTTGATATTAGTAGTTTCATTCTTAAGAGGTGGCGAGTTATGAACATCCAATGACTATGTATTTCATGCATTGATAATTAGATATTCAATTCATAAGTTTCATATATTTTAGGGTGCTTTCAAATAAGGTGTATCTCACTTACTATAAAAAATATTAGAATTAGTAACTCCAATACTATCAGTTTTTCAGACCCTCATAGTGATACCCAATAAAGTATATTCTAAAATAGCATTTTCCAATAATACATATGATAAACTATTATCATATATTCGAAAATAGCATTTTCCAATAATGCATATGATAAACTATTATCATCTCTATGGGTTAACAATTAGTATTAAGTCCATCCTTTTAGAGTTATTCTAAATCTTAGCCCTCATATGTTATCTTATGCATTTTACTCCAGCCATATTAGGTCTCCCAAAAACTTACAAGTCATAGTACGAAACACCCCAAATTTTAGTCTTTCAAAATTTCTTGACCTATGGATTTACTGCCCAGATTATGTCTCTCCCCACGAGTTGTAGGGTATCATTATGGTTTGTCGGACCCTAATCATAGCCTTACTAGTGTGGGTTGGTCAAGTTTCTATTATGATTATGATTGTATCATAATGATTTTTAAAGGCTCTATACGAGTAACATAGTCCCATATGTAGCCAAACTAGTATGATGCCTAAATGTTCTATCTTGCCTACGATTTCACCAAACTAGTCTTAATGTCTAAGTTCGAGTTGTATGGTATGAATCATAGCTAGAATAGTATGGGTTCTCATGGATGTTGTCCAGATTACGACTAGAGATCATGAGTCATAAGGTGACCCTACGAGTTGTAAGGTCGCCCATAGCGACTGGGCGTTAATTTTTTAGTATTTTATTAAGGGTACATTGGGCATTTCCTTTCTTTGCCAATGATGACCCATGACTTAAAATACCATTAGGGTATCATTATCACTCTAAAACAAATTAAAAGAACTTCTCAACCTCTCTCAAATCCCCAAGGCAATGAACACTTAGGGTTTCTAAGAAGTTGGTTAATGAGGGCTCTCAAGGGTGATTTGTCTTCATAGTTGTGATACTTTTAGGCATGTTACTCTTCCCGAAATATTATTTTGTGATAAGCATTTTTTTTTAAATGGCTTAATTGTATGGATTTGAATATGGGTTTTGACATGTGTTCAGGGTTGTGGAATAGATGATTCTTAAATTGTTTGCCCTTAGTTTTTATAAGTTATTTATATTTTGGATTGAATGTTTTGAGATGATGGGGTTCATGGGTGTGGGAATTGGAATGAGGGTCGAGTAAACCACCCAAATTGATGTTTTGACCTTGTAAAATTGGTTTTGAACAATTGTATTCCCTCAACCTACTTGAGTAAATGGTTTTAAATTATGGAATTGTCTTTTAGTTTGACTTACACACCTATGTTACTGTATTGCATAAATGGTTAAACAATTCACATGGATTTTAAAGGTCTTGTTGACTATGCTTTGATTTGATGAACAAAGAGGGTTGAGGTATTTCTTCAATTTGGTTTAATAAACAAAAGGGGGTCGAGTTATTCCCCTAAGTTAATGGAATTGTAATGGCATAGTTATGAGCTTACAAGCTAAATAGTATGATGATACATAGTATGCCTTAATGTATGATTCCTTGGTTAATGAATGGGTTATGTGAAACTTGTTTTAATTTGGCTTAATAGGGGTTATGTAGCTAAGGCGTCAATGGTCTCGAATGACTTATACTAGAAACTCTCATTTGCCGACGCGAGTGTTGGTCTTAATGACTGTGTGCATGGTTTACACTATTAATATATTCTATATCTAGGATTGATGTGGGGTTGCAGAATTCCCTGGTCTTTCTTTTTACCTCTATTTGATGTGGCTAACATGCACTAGGGCCCTTTCAGCAGAGGAGCTGAACCTATATAGCTCGTGGGTGCCTGTTTATGATGGTTGAGCTACATAGTCCAGCATAGTGATTTCCTATCATATTAAACCCCATTCCCCACCCCAAGATCTATTATATATATGTATGCATATATTTGAACATATACAGTTAGTTTGAAATTGAACTTTTGACTAACATTATTTTACCCTTATCCCTAAGTTACATGCTACTGCTCACCCATCTAATTGTCTTCAGATACTGTATTACCATGTGATGTAGGGTCCAAAGGAACTTCTACTTTTCCTGTTCAGTGATAGGTGATCTTAGAGTCAGTTATTTGTAATAAAGTGGTGAGCTTTCATTCTCTAAAAGTCTTTACATTCCATCGATTATCCTCTTATAAGTTAGAATTGAAGACTTCACATTTATATTTGCATTATCATTATTATTGTTAGGGTCAGGGGCATGACATAACATAGATTATTTTTGGATTAGTAGAGGATTTATGGATATTACTGTGGATTGGGTATTGATGTGGACACTCATACATATCTTTGAGCTTTTATTTTCTATATTGTTATATGTTTGAATTTAGTTGCTTCTAGATATGTTATATCTTGTTTGGCTAGGCAAAGGGGTGGTCTCCAATCCTTGGTGGACTTGAGGTACACGTCATGGCCATACCCTGGTTTGGGTTGTGACAAAGTTGTCATTAGAGCCAAGTTCATGGTTAATGGGTTTCCATAAACTTATGTCAAGTAGAGTTTCTTTCATGGGTGTGTAGCATGCCACACTTGTGAGGGAGGGGCTACGAGACATTTAGGAATGTTTTTCTTTCTTGTGCTCTTCTTTCGAGATATAGAGTCTAAGGTCTTGAAACTCCTCTAATCTCTATTTGTTTATATTTCAGATCATGCCTCCTAAAGATGTAATACTTATGGAACCTCTTGTGTCCTACCTGAGGATAATATGGGTATAACTCATCCAATTTATGGAGTTTAGACTTGGTCTAGGGCTCCAGCTCCTAATTATACTACTACACATAGAATTCCTTCGGTCCCTACCAGTCCTCTTTGGGCTCTTCGGGCAGATGATAATTATGCATAATGGTTAAATGAGACACTTCTAATGTTGAGTTTCATCAATCTATTCATCTATTAACCTAGTTGGTGATATCTCAATCACATTATTGGGGTCCTATTGGTAGTGCTATGAGTTCTTTTAAGATTACTCAAGTTGGGTAGTTTTTGAGGTTCAATCCTCGACCTTTACTGGCCCTAAGGTTAAGGAGGATCGTCAAGGATTCATAGATGAGATGGATAAGATCTTTTGTGTTATGCATGCTTCTGAATCTGAGGGTGTGGAATTTTCTACATATTAGTTGAAGGATGTGACATAGTAATGGTATAAGGAGTGGGACTAGTCTAGGGATGATAATGCAAAGTTGGCTCTATGGAATGTATTTTTGGGTGCCTTCGTGGATTGTTTCTCTCCTTAGGAGTTGAGAGAGGCTAAAGTTGAGGAGTTTGTTAATCTAAAATAGGATAGGATGACTGTGAAAGAGTTTTCCCTAAAATTTCATCAGTTGTCCTATTATGCTCCTGAGCTAGTGTGAAGCATGAGGGCTAAGATGAGGATGTTTACTTCGGGCTTGTCTCGAGAGTTAGTGCTAGAGTGCAAGGCCTCCTTGTGGAATAGTGATATAGATATCTCTAGGCTTGTAGTGTATATGCAGTATGTTAAAGATAAAAGAAGAAACCAGTTGAAATAAGAAAATGGCAAAGTAAGAGATCCGGGCATTCCGAGAAGGGTGAAGGCCAAGAAAATAGTGGTAGAGATGGAAGACAATGGTCTAAGAAGAAGTGGGGAAATTTTAGTTCATATTCTACAACTAGTGCTCTATAGCTTAAGCCGTCCGGTGACTACCACTTTCAGAGCAATAGTAGTTTTAAGGCGTGAGGGTTCCCAATCTTAGGCCAGTGGGGCCCAGTCAGCTCCGTTATATCTCCCTTGCAGATTTTGTGGTTAGTTGCACCATGGATTCTGATAAGGGGAGAAATAAGTGTTTTAGATGTATCTAACTAAGCCATATTTATAGGAACTGCCCTTCTGGTGATGTTCCTACCGGGGATAATAAGGTCTCAGTTGCTTCTTCTTTAGCTTCTATACCAAATAGTGCTACTTCTGGCTTCAACATTGACCAAAATAGTTAGTATGCTCTTTTCACCTATTAGGATTCTGAGGCATTTCTTGATGTTTTTATTGGTATGCTAAAAATTTTCTCTTATGATGTGTATTTTTTACTAAATATAGGTCTACCCATTCTTGTGACCTGTTATATGGCTATTCACTTTGGTTTTGATCCTGAGTGTATTCTTGATCATTTTTTTATAACTACCCAGTGGGTTACTCTATTATGGCTAGGAGGGTCTATAGGGGTTGTGTGGTATCTATCTATGGTGGAAGAGGTTGGTGGATTTGATAGAGTTGGAGATGTTAGATTTTGATGTTATCTTAGAAAAGAATTGGCTCCATTCATTCTATGCATCTCTTAATTGTAGTACCCAAAGGATCAGTTTTTAATTCTTGAATAAATTGGTGATTGAGTGGGTCGGGAGTTCCATAGAGCCTAAGGAAAGCTTGATCTCTTATCTAAGATCCTGAAACTTTATTTCTAAAGGATGTCTGTGTCACTTAGTTTGACTTAATGATTTTAACTCTAAGGGTACTTCTTTGTCATCTGTCCTTCCTTGTTATCTACCTTTGTGGTCTGTGAGTTTCCCAAAGTATTTCCTTATGATCTTCCTAGTGTCTCTCCCGATAGAAAAATAGACTTTGGGATTGATATTCTATCGGACACTCATCTTATCTCCACCCCTCCCTATAGAATGGCTCCAGCTAAGGTAAAAAACCCAAGGAGCAGTTGAAAGATTTTCTTGATAAAGGTTTTATTTGCCCCAGTGTTTCCCTATGGGGTGCACCAATACTCTTTATGCATAAGAAAAATAGGTCCCTTTGAATGTGTATAGATTACCGCCAGTTGAATAAGGTGACAGTGAAGAATAAGTTTCCTTTTCCTAGGATTGATGACCTATTTGACCAGCTGTAGGGTGCAAAGTACTTTTCAAAGATTCACCTTCGATTAGGTTATCATCATTTGAAGATTAGGGAGGTGGATATCCTTAAAACTATTTTTCAAAATTGATATGGTCATTTCGTGTTTTTGGTGATGTCATTTGGATTGACTAATTCCCCTGTGATATTTATGGATCTTATGAATTAGGAATTCTGTCATTTTCTAAACTTATTCATCATTTTATTTATTGATGCATCTTATTTTATTCTAAGAGTGAGAAGGATCATGTCGATCACCTCCGTATAGTGTTGCAGACCCTTAAGGATCAATATTTGTACGTTAAGTTTTGAAAGTGTGAACTTTGGTTGAATGCTGTTACTTTCCTAGGTTATGTTGTTTTTGGTGAAGGAATCATAGTGGATGCATAAAAAGTTGTAGTGGTTAAGACGGGGCCTAGACCCATGACTCCAATCGATATTCGGAGCTTCTCGGGTCTGTCCAGATATTATTAAAGGTTTGTGGAGAGTTTCTCTTTGATTGCTTCTCCATTCACTAGATTGACTTAGAAGAAGGTGAAGTTCCTGTGGTCTGACACTTGCAAGGGTAGTTTTGAGAAGTTGAAGAGTAAGTTTACTTTTGCTCTAATTTTAACCCTACCCAAGAGTACTGATGGCTTTGTTGTTTATTACAATATGTCCCGTGTTGGATTGGGTTGTGTTCTGATGCAGTGGGGCAAGGTTAAGGCATATGCTTTTAGGCAACTGAAGGTGCATGATAAGAATAATCCATCTCATCAGTTTAAGTTGTTGGCAGTAGTCTTCACTTTGATGATTTGGTGCCATTACCTGTGTAGGGTTTATGTTGACATGTTCTCAGACCACAAGAGTTAGAAGTATGTATTCACCTATAAGGAGTTTAATCTCAGGCAAATAAGATGGCTTGAGTTTCTTAAGAATTATGATATAAGTTTTCATTATCATCCAAGTAAAGCTAATGTGGTTGCTGATACTCATAGTAGGTTATCTATGGGGAGCTTGTCTCATGTTGATAAGAAGAAGAGAGGGTTTGTGAATGATATTCACCATTTATCTAATCTTGGAGTTCATCTTTTTTACTCTAATGATAGTGGTATAACTATTTAAGAGGTGGTGAAGTCCTTTCTTAATGCTTAGGTAAAGGAGAAGCAGGTCTCAGATCCTATTCTGATGAGAGTCAAGGATGACGTGGGTCACTAGAAGATGATTACTGTTGAGATTAGTAGTGATAGTATCTTGAGGTTCCAAGGTAGATTATGTGTTACTGATGTTGATGGGATAGAAGGGAGAATCTTAGCTGAGGCTTATGAGTCAAGGTACACTATTCTTCCAAGTACGACAAAGATGTACCATGATTTGAAAGAGATCTATTGGTGGAATTACATGAAAAGAGATATGGTAAATTTTATGGCCAAGTGTATATTGTGTCAACAAGTGAAGGTGGAGAAATTGAGGCCTGGTGGTTTTTCTCAAGAAATTAAGTTTCTTGTGTGGAATTGGAAGAGACCGATATGGATTTTATTACCAGTCTTCCACGATCTCAGAATCATTTTGATTCGAGTTGGTTCATCGTTGATAGGATAACTAAGTTCGCCCACTTCTTGCCATTGAAGACTAATTATTCTACAGAGGATTACGCCAACTTTTCATTCAAGGTATTTTCAAGTTGTATGGTGCACCTATCTCTATTTTATTTGATCATGGTATTCAGTTCTCATCTCATTTTTGGCATTCTTTTTCATAGATTTGGGGACTAAGGTGAACCTTAGCACTATTTTTCATCATCAAACAGATGGTCAAGTGGATAGGAAGATTTAGACTTTTGAAGATATGTTAAGGTGTTGTGTGCTTGATTTTGGAGGTAGCTGGGATGATAATTTGTCTCTCAAATAGTTTGCGTATAATAATAGTTTTCACTCTAGTGTTAGGATGGTTCCTTTCAAATCCCTTAATGGTAGAAAGTGTAGGTCCCCTATTGGGTGGTTTGATGTTGGTGAGAATAGGTTATTTACTCCCGACTTGGTTCACCAAGTCATGGAAAAGGTGAAGGTGATTCAGGATATACTTAAGACCACTTGAAATTGCCAAAATCCTATCCGAGTGTGAGGTGTAGGGAGTTGGAGTTTATTGTGGATGATTTGGTATTCTTGAAGGTATCTACCATGACAGGAGTGATGTGGTTTTGAAAGAAAGGGAAGCTGCATCCCTGGTATGTTGGTCCCGTTTGTGGTTTGAGGTGAGTGGGCCATAGACTTATGAGTTAGAGTTGCTACCTAGGTTGGGTTCCATTTATCTGGTGTTACATATTTCAATGTTGTAGAAGTGCATGGGCGATCCTTTCTTGATAGTTTCTTTGGAGAGTGTTGGTGTTTTGGATTCATTGTCTTATGAGGAAGTCTCGGTTAAGACTTTGGATAAGCAAGTCCATCATCTGAGGACTAAGGATGTGGCTATGGTAAAAGTTCTATGGAGGAATTATAAGGTTCAGAAGCTACTTGGGAAGCTGAAAAGGAAATGAAGTTCAAATATCCATTCTTTTTTCCCACTTTAGGTAATTGTGCTTGAGGTATGTATATTCCATAATATCTTTGTTTTCTATCTTTGTTAAAGGTAAGTGTGGTTGTACTCTATGTTAAAATTATGCTAATGAATACCTAGACCTATCATTCAAGGACAAATGATCCTAAAGTAGGTGGGGGGTGGGAAGAATGAGGCACCCCAGATTTTGGTCCTTGAAAATTTCTAGACCTATGGGCTTATTGCCCAGATGATGACGCTCCCTAAGAGTCGTAGGGTGTCATTATGGGTAGTAGAACCCTAATCGTAGCCTAACCAGTGTGGATTGGCCATGTTTCTATTATGATTACGATTTGCTTCTAACCAGTCATAAAGACTCTATACGAGTCATATAGTCTCATCCGTAGCCTAACAGTATGCTTCCCAGATATTCTATCTTGCCAATGATTTGAGTAAACTAGTCATAATGTCGGAGTATGAGTTGTATGGTAAGACTTGTACCCATACTAGTGTCGGTTCCCATGGATTCTGTCCAGACTACGAATGGAGGTCACGAGTCATAAGGTGACCCTATGAGTTGGGAGGTCGCCCATAACAACTAAGAAACAATTTTTCAGTGTTTCATTAAGGGCACTTTGGACATTTTCCCTCCTCCCCAATTGTGACCCACTACTTAAAACCCCTTTAGGGTATCATTATCACTTTGAAACAAATCAAAATAACTTCTCAACCTCTCTCAAATCCCCTAGGTAAAAAACACTCAGGTTTTCCAAGAAGTTGATTAATTAGGGATCTCAAGGGTGATTTCTCTCCATAGTTGTGATACTTCCAGGCATGTTACTCTTTCCTGACTCTTATTTTGTGAAAAATATATGTTTTAAATGGCTTAAGTGTATGGATTTCAATGTGGGTTTTGACATTGGTTTAGGGTTTTGGAATGGATGATTCTTGAATTGTTTTCCATGGTTTTCATAAGTTATTTATGTTTTAAATTGAATGTTTTGAGCTAATGGGGTTCATGGGTGTGGGAATTGGAATGAGGGTCGAGGTAATCCCCTAAATTGATGTTTTGAACTTGTAAAGTTGGTTTTAAACAATTATAAACCCACTTGAATAAATGGTTTTGAATTATGGAATTGTTTTTTAGTTTGACATACATACCTATACTATTGTATTACATAAATGGTTAAACATTGAACATGGATTTTAAAGGCCTTGTTGGCTATGTTTTGATTTAATGAACAATGGGGGTCGAGGCATTCCTCCAATTTGGATTAATAAACAAAAATGGGTCAAGGCATTCCCCTAAGTTAATGGAATTGTAATGGCATGATTATGAGCTTGCAAGCTAAATGGTATGATGTAGGGTTGGGGCATTCCCTAGTCTTTCTTTATACCTCCTGTTCGTGTGGGTAACACTCATTAGAGCCCTTTCAGTAGGGGAGCTAAACTCATATAGCCTGTGGGTGCCTATTTATGACGGTTGAGCTACATCCATGATAGTGTTTTACTATCATGCTAAACCTTGTTCCCTATCCAATATTTATTATATATATGTATGCATGTATGCAAACATGTACAGTAAGTTTGAAATTGAACTTTTGACTGACATTAATTTACCCTTGTCCCTGAGTTACATGCTAGTGCTTGATGCTATATCCCTATGCGATGTAGGGTCTAAGGCACTTCTATCTTTTTATCACAATGATAGGTGATCTCAGAGTTGGTTATATGCGATGAAGTAGTGAGCTTCTATTCTCTGGAAGGCTTGATCAGTCCATCGGTTATCCTTCCATAAATTAGAATTAAAGACTTCATATTTACATTGGCATTGTCATTATCGGGGGCATGTTCCGACTTAGATTATTTTTGGATTAGTAGATGCTTCATGGATATTATTGTGGATTGGGTATTGATGTGGACACTCTTAGATCTCTTTTAGCTTATAATTTTCTATCTTGTTATATGTTTGGAATTCAGCCGCTAATAGGTGTGTTGTATCCTATTTGGCTGGCCAAAAGAGGTGGTCTCCGATCCCCGGTGGTCTTGAAATGCCCGTCATGGCCAGACCCTGGTTTTGGTTATGACATAATATTCAGAAATACATGACACATTTCTACATATGTACATTCTCACATCATGATTAGGAGCTTCGACTTATAATAAAAAGATACATGAAATGTATGACCTCCAGATATGCCATCGATTCTTTTGAACATTTTTATAAAAGTAATTTCCCAATTAAGTATGGTATCCAAAATGCCATCATTGATAATGAATCAATTTTTTTTTTATAAAATCAAAGTTCACTAGCAGTATGATAGTTAGGTATGAAATCCATGCTTATGGACAGGTTGATATCTAGATATGTTATCTCATCGAGTTATCAATTGTGTTCAACTGGGAATAGTACTTTCTACCGAGTTAGACTAGGGGTTAGCACAACCCAAGTCCCAAAATTACATACCACTGTAGGTATGATACAATGTTTTGCCCCAATAGGCTCATGAGTGATCACACTAAAGACATGGTTCTCTATTATGTTTTTCCCCAATAGGATCATGAGTGATCACACCAAATACATGGTTCTATACCCCTGATAAGCTATTAAACACCCTCCTAACTTGTGTTAGAAGTTAGATTCAATGTTTTTCACATGGTCTATGTCGGTTAATATTATCTCCCATATTTTAGACTCATATCTTGCTCTGATCTTGTGTTCAATTTATTCTATACGATATTTATAAGTTATATGTTCAATTACTTAGTCACTGCACCATTTTACATTCCTTAGTCTCATGTTCAACTCACTCTTATATGTTTGGCATGTTTAATTCCATTTAGAATAGTGCATATTTCACATGATTAGTACATCTAAATTACCGACCACATATTTCTCCTATGCTATAGTGTATCATAAGATAGTTTCCGACTCTCATTATCTAGCTCACGATTAGAACAATCCTATATCACCTCAGCATTATAGTTTAGTGAGTCCTCATCTTCCAAGGATACGACTTATGTTTAGTTTCTTTATATTTTTGTCATATAATTTTTGGACAGTTAGAGTTAGCTGGGGGCTTGTCCCAGTAACTCATCTTAGTAAAGGATTTTAGAAAGACATATTAGCGTGTTCAACTTTATGGTTTTTACATGATTTCCAATTTTACTGCAGTGTTAAAATATGTTTTAAACATTATTATATTATTAAGATTTCAGTTTTCACTTAGTGAATCTTATTTTATATAATATTCTTAGTGTCATTCCAAACCATAGGCTAGTTTAAGGTCACTTATGGCTGTAAGCACCGTATTACTACTAGGGGTAGTCTTGGGTCATTACTAACTTCGTATTAGAGCATCAAGTTTAAAATGTCCTAAGGTGTTTGAAAGCTGCGTTAATTGGAGACTTGTTCATGGGGGTGAAACGGCCTAAACTTTCGAAGGATAGGCTATGAATTGTTTTAGGAAAAGTTTTACTTCTTTCATAATCATATCATGTGACAGTGTTTAAATGTATTCACCCTTCTAACTCATGCCTTAAGTATTTCAAACTATGTCCCCATTAAAAGAGATTAGTCAGAAAAGTGATCAAAATGGTAATCCTTTCGCACCAATTGATCAACTTGCAAGTGCTGACATTTGAGATATAGAGTTTTGTGATGCCATCAAACTATTAGCTCGAGTTGTGACTGCTAAATTGATTCAATAAGTAGCAGCACCTACAAATCCTATTGGTAATAAAAGAAAAAAAAAAGAGCAAAACGGTCATACCAAGGAATAGTAAATCTACCCGTCAGAAGATTGGTGTTAGGGATCGATATTCTTTTCCAAAAAGGCCATTAGGGCCAACCCGATCAACAACTAGTACTTCATATCTAGCACCCAGTCCTCATCATGATGTGAAGGGGGAACATCAAGCTCTCGTTCTTAGGGAAATGTTGTAATGGGATATTCCTACCTTACATATAATAAGTATGGCAAGCACTAGATAAGGGAGTGTTTGGAAGGCCATGAAAGTTGCTTTTGATATAGTAAGCCCGACCACTGACTAAGGGATTGTCCATTAACCAAGCAAGGTGGCAGGGATGCTCATACTCAGGCTCATTCTACTTCTTTAATAGCCCTTCTAGATTGGCAAAATAAGGAGGGTACCTCTTCTTGCGCATGCTATGGTCAACACTTAAATTAATCTCATTCATCTTCCACCAACCGAGTCAGGATGGTTATACTAGGCTAAGTCAAGTATGTTTCCATATTTTTTTTCATGTGCTTATAGTCCTTAGGCCCTTATCCTCCCATAGTGGTAAATAGTCAAAGTGTCGAAAAAAGTAGTATTAGTAGATAGTAGTATTATGGTAGACTCAAGAAAGAAGGAGTTATGGGGAGTAGATTTTCGTAGGTTGAGTAGGTTATTGCAAGGGATAAGTGGAATACCATCAATATATCAAACTTTAGCCCTTTAAAGAAATACAATGTTTAATACCGAGACTTGCAGACTTAGTATGGTGACTTTGATATTAGAGGGAGATATTACAATGTAGAACTAATCAGGTTATGGATCTTCAGATAGTAGTTTAGAAGGTTCTAGAATAGGGCTAGGGGAAGGTAGAAACCTATTCTGATCATAGACATTTTAGGATACTTATATCATCACAACACTTTACTTCTTCCTAATGTCATTTTGAGGTACATATTTCATTTAGATGTATGTCATTTCTATTCTCAGTTCCTAGTATAAGGAGTAATAGTCTCACTCAAAATCCAAATCATTCTTTGTGAACCTATGAACATCAATTTTATGCCATATAAATTATGGCGCATACTCTTATGGTTTCTCAGTGTGCTTAGTCCCATTTACTCATAATATGTTCTTGATGATTAGTGAAATCACTCTACATCAGTTATACTATCAGACCAAACTTCTTAAACAAGCTCATTCATACTAAATTGTACTCCTCAAACCCTTGTCGAGTCTCAAGGTTATAAAAGTTTTTAAGTTGTGTTTTGTTAGTATCTCTTTTACTGTAATCAACCTACCGGAGTCCTTCTATGACTTTAGTATCCTGCAGTAATGGGATTAGTAACAATTGGATGTTTCATGGATGTTCCTTGTAGATATTGGTGTTGGGTGGCAAGTAACCCATGATTAAAACTTAGGTAGGTTGTGTAAAGTTTGACCCTAGTGGGTATAAAAGTCAGATTTCTTCAGTTAAGACTAGTGAATTCATTCTATGAGCAATACCTAGTGCTTCAAATTAGGCTCGAAAATGATGAGAAAATGCTAATAGATTTAACCTTTGTCAGACTTGGGTAGTCTATATCTAACAGAACTTGAAGTGAAGCCTATAAAGTGTAGTGTTTCATAGGGAGGAGCAAAGTGGAGAACTGATACTAGGCTAGAACTTTTTAGTCCCAAAATTTTCAATTGAGTCCTACACTCTCAGTATGGATCAACCTACATAGCTAGTGGTTCAATGTAGAGATCAGGTGGATAATACCATTGATTTCCTCTTTTTCCTTCTATTCTTATTTTTCTAAGCTCATGTACGTGCCTATCCCATGCAAATTATTATGTGCATTCGTGCTATGCTAAATATAGTGGAGTCTTATTTCAGCTAATAATTAGTACAAGGTATTAGCTTTCCCTTAATTAATTCTTCTCATTTCACGTCACCCAAATATTCTCATGTCATAGCATGCATTCATGAGTTCAATTTAGTCTATGTTTTAGTTACCAACTCAATTAACATGTCAGTTTCAACTCTTACAAATTTAGTGTTGGAATTAGATCTCTTTCCCAATTTGTTCATCCTAATTAGTCTTCATTCAAAGACAGATGATCCAAAAGCGGAGATATTATAACACTCCAAAAATAAAAGCTAAGAATAGAACCATTATTCAAGTACATGTAGAACCAAACATCTTGTTTGGTAGTATGAGAAGTCATTTAGACATGTATTAAGGTCATAAGAAACTCCTTGGTTTTAGCCAAGTTGAAACCTTTCTTACCAATTGATTTCTTGTGATAAATCTTTATATAGTAAATTTCAAAACTCCTAGATTCTATAGTGTTTTTGATATGTAGACCCACTAAATAAAAGGTTTTTGAGCCTTCTTTCTAACGCATCTAATTGCTCAGTAATCTAGTTTCGGAGCTAAGAGTTATGGCTAATTTAGTGAAGTTGTTAGACCCTATGAGTTGAATAATTTTATTTTTATAGCTCTCATATATTATGATGTGATTTTAAGGTTCATTGATGATTAGGAATGATAACAGGACCCTTTGAAAATGTTTCAAAATTTTTAGAAAGAGTTAGGGGCCAAACGCAACCCCAAAATAGTATGGTCCACATTAGGACAGTACCATGAAGTCAAGGCATGACCCAAATGCAAAAAATAGTAGCCTTGTGCAATATCAATCTGCCACGCTAGTTTATTGCTGTGATATCAACATGCCATGCTACTGGTTTAGTGCGATAAGGCCCTCCATGCCAGTGGTCACAACTATGTTAAAACTCAATTTACCTTCATGGTTTTGGGGTAAACTAGTCATTTTAGTCCTAAATGACCTTATTACTAATAAAAAGGAGTTTTAGCTAATTCCATAACTCAAAATCAATGATTTGTCTCCCCCTAAACTCTCAAGAACTCTCAAACAAGGAGTTTTCTCAAAATTCAACTTCAAGGGCACTAAGTGCAAGATTTTCTTCAAGAAATTGATAAATTCAGGTATATGGGATTTTATCAGTGGGCTCCTTTCAGCCATTGAGTCCCTAAGTGAACTCAATTACTCAATTAAATTTATCCTTCAGAGTTAGGATTTCATGAAAATATGAGTTTGGTTGTATTTTAGCTTCTCATTATGAATAATCCCTGAATACATGTATCTCTTGGAATATCATAGTTATTATGGGGTTATTAGTGTAAACTCTCATTATGTTTATCAAATTCCTAATTTTGAGATTATTTTTATGAAATTTCCATGTCCCATTTATGTCATAGAAGTTGTCATTAGTAGTTGTATTCTTCAAAGATGGCGGGTTATGAACATCTAATGGCTAAGAATTTCATGCATTGATAATTAAATATTTATTTCTTAAATTTTATATATTTTAGTATGCTTTCAAATATGATGTCTGTCACTCAATTTCAGACATTAGAATTGGTAAACTCCAATTATCAATTTTGCAAACCCTCATTGTTATTTCTCATAAAGTATATTCTAAAATAGCATTTTACAATAATACATACTAGTAAACTGTTAGCATCTCCATGTCGGGTTGGGCATGGTATGGTATATACCGAATACCATACTGAAACCAAAATTTCTTATACTGCGGTATGGATGTTATTGTATTTGGTATGGTATTTGGTCGGAGTTTTAAATTATTATGGTATTTGGTACGGTATTTGGTATTTATGTAATAAATACCAAAATACCATACCAAAGTTTTTAATAATATATTAAACCCAAATATATTATATTTAAAATTATTAAATATATTTATATGTCATCCATTAGATAATTGAACATAAAAGTAACTTTTATTCAGAAATAAATTTTTTGGGAAGCTTATTATTTCGAAGTACTATGCTTAAGTTTTGGTAATGTTGTTTAGAGTTTTCATCTTGGATTACTCAATTGTGATTGAAATGTTCTTTTTGTGTAGATGATTAACAAAGATAGTTGTTAGTCTGATATGACTGAGACGTTTTTATGTTTTAAAGTTATAGTTTTTAATATGAATATATATAAATCGAAATCAAATAAAGTATGGTTACCGAATTACCATACCATAAAATACCGAAACTGAATTTAAAAATACCGAACCATACCAAACTAATTTGGTATGGTAATGGTATTGTTCTTTTAGATACTGAAAACCGAAGTTACTGTACCAAAATTTAAAATACCGTACCATACCATACCATGTACACCCCTATCTCCATGGGTGAATAATTAGGATTAAGTCCAATATTCTAGAGGCATTCTAAAACTTAGCCGTCATATGTTTTCTGATGCATTTTACTCTGGCCATATTAGGTCTCCCATAAACTTACAAGTCACACTGTTAAAAAATACATGACACACACATATATATATTCTCACATCATGATCAGGAGTTTCAACTTATAATAGAAGATACATGGCATACATGACCTCCAGATATGCCCATCAATGCTTTTGAACATTTTTTTAAAATAAGTTCCTGATTAGTATGGAATCTAGAATACCATCGATGATTGTGGATCCATTTTTCTTATAAAAATATTTTTCACTAATAGTATGGTAGTCAAATATGGCATCCATTATTTTGGGTAGGTTGACATTTAGATATGTCATCTCATCAAGCAATTAGTTATGTTCAATTGGGAGTAATACTTAGCACCGAGGTTTAATAGGACTCAACACAATCCAAGTCCCACAACTAAGTGCCATCGTAGATATGATATTGTACTTTGCTCTAATGGGATCATGTGTATCATTCCAAAGTCTTAGTTTTCTACCCCATACAGCTTCTCCTTTTATAACTAAATATTCATCTTTCAATTTACCACATCTCCCTAATGATCCTGGTCTCTCTCTCTCTCACGCTAAGAAGATCCTCTCAACTTCTATCATATGTTAACTCAAAGTCTTTCAAAAAAACCCACATTCCATACCCTTTACCAAGTTGTTCATTAAGACACCAAGGAACCACATAATATTAAGGAGGCATTGGCTTAACAACAGTGGTTAGCTACAATGAATGATAAGTTGTAAGCCTTGAAATATAATATAATACCCGAAAAACACCTAAATAAGATTCTAACCATTTTTCATATGTTTAAAGGCCTAAATATGATTATTTTTAATCATATATAAGTGTCATGATCATTTACCTAGTGTGTAAAGTGCTTTCGATGAGAATCATGGTCATAGAAAATACGTAGAGCAAATTTGAGTTGACAAATTTTATTATCAATTGAGTTTTAGTATTCAATTCTAAAAAGGTCAAAATTAAATGAGTATAACTTATACAATATATTGAGTTTTGGTTCTCAAGACCTACCAAATGAAAGATATTGAATTCCTCTTTCCAATACATCTAATTTTGCCTTAAGTTGATACTTAAGTGAAAATTTATGAGCATTTTTGTGAGCAAATCTATAAGAGTTCGTGAGAAGAGTGTGATACGCCCTCTGTGCTCCCCTATAAAAACTTGGCACACCCTTTGTGCTCTGTAATAAGGAAGGACATGCCGATGGTCATAGAGACACTAAAATTTATGTTTTCCTTAGTTGTTTGAGGAAAAACTAGTCATTTATGTCCTAGATGATCATATAACTAATACTAAGAAGTTTTCACTCATCCCCTAACCCAAACACACGATTCCTCTTCTCCCATCCTCTTAAGAGCATACGAATAAGGGTTCTTCTCCAAATTTCATACTCTCAAGGCTCAAATTCAAGTTTCCTTCAAGAGAATTCACTAAGCCCAGATATGTAGGGTTTGAACAAGGATTATCCTATGTACTTGTACCCAATAGTCAAATTTTTACATGAATTTAAGGATTTTAAATGGCTAGGGTTTATACCCATTTTTATGTTCTGAAATTATGATATTCCTAAGTGATTTAAAGTTTATTTATTACAAGAATTCATATTTACTCCTATTTTTATCCACATGGTTGATGTTATGAGATGAGTTTTAGTATTTTGACATGATGTTTCACAAGTTGGTAAATGTACTTTCAACACGATTCAGTTAGTTACAAGTAAAAGTATGTGATTTTATCATGATTCTCTCAGTTTATAAGAAGTTTAGATTTACTACTGCAAATTATAAATTATTACAGTATGATTCAGATTCCAGTTTTGATCTTATGATCTCATACATGATATGAAATTCACATAGTTATTCATGAGTATGATTTAGTAATAGAAACATGTTTGGTTTTAGTATTTATAAATCCATATGCTTAATTTAAGGTGAATTTCATATATGATTAGAACTAATATATATTTTGGGAGTAATATTTATCACTAAGAGGGGAATTTGGGTTCAACACATCCCATTTCTTATAAATATGCCACCACAGGTTTGAAGGGCCTCGCCAGAGAGTATCTCCCTTGTGTAAATATGCCCAGTTTAGTTATCACTCCATATCAGGTTATGTACTGATGGAAAGGTATGGAATAACCCTTCTCAATATGGGTCATACATTGGACTCCATGCTAGCTTACATGGTTTATGTTGGTTATAAGAATCTCCCACAATAAATAAGATTTTAGAAACTAAGTGTGATTGGCTCACAACCTTTACTCAGATATTGTTTTATGACCTATGATTATGCTAATTTAGATTATTAGGTTATGCTTTGCTATCATGTTTTCAAGATATTTTATTTTAAGTTTGTTTTATGATTATGATGAGCTTATTTATACTTAGCATGTATGTTTTAAGATGATGATACATTTCAGTTTTTACTTATTGCATACACCCCTACATACTCAATATATTCTAGAAGTATTAACCATATATATGTTTGTATGGCAACATTGTTTCATAATGTAGGTATCAGTTGCAGCCCATAGTATTATGATTAGACAGTTCACAACTTCCAGATAGTAGGTGATGAGTTCTCTTTATATAAGGGCTCAAGTCAGTTAGTAGAGTTAGTATTTTATTTTTATTAGTTTATATTAGTTAAGGATAATTGGGGGTCATGTCTCATATACCTATAGTCAGTATTAGTAAAGGCTTCATAGGTAGTCAGTCTAAGTTGATGTATTCAGTTTTAGTTTTCTTTTGTATAACTAGTGTTGTAAAGGTTTTAACAGTATTATATTGAAAAAGTTTAACTAATGACATTATTTTCGCATAGTATTTGCATTTTTATGTTTTTTATTCAGTTGCTAACAAATTATGTCAGTATCATGGATTAGCCTAGGATCACTTGTGTTTCTAATCACCGGATGACGTCCAGGGGTAGTCTCTAATTTTTGCATCCAACAACACATAGATTTTAGTTCCTTGTCTATCTTCTATAATATTGTTGGTTCACATTGGGTTTTCATGACCAACTTGAATGCTAATGGTACTATGGAACGCTTCAAGGGTACGTCTTGTAGCAATAGGCTTCCATCAAATTAAAGTAGCTAATTTTATGGATACATTCAGTCCTACTTTAAAGGCTACAACCATTGTGATCTTTGTTGCGACGAATTCAGACACATTGTGCTCTTTGTTGCAACTACTCTTGGCTGGAAAATTAAACAACCTGATGTTAAAAATGCATTCCTTTATTGAGACTTATAAGAGACTGTGTTCATAGAGTAACCACGAGGTTTCAAGGATCCTATTTTTCCTAACCATGTTTGTCTCCTTTAGAAGGCCTTATACAGATTTAGACAAGCTCCAAAAGCCTGGTTTTATAAGTTTAACACATATCTACTATACATGGTCTTTCTTTGTGAAAAAGATGACCCCTTCTTATTTTTGTTTGACACTCTTTTAAGAATACTATTTCGTTGCTTCTCTATGTAGATGACATTATCCTTATGGATATTATTTAGATTAATAAATGTTAGAATATATTAGAAAAACTAGAGAAAATCAAGATAATCTAAATGAAGAAATTAATTATAGAAACCAAATTAGAAAAATAATGGAAAATCTAAAAGAAAAATTCATAGGGATAGAAGAAACCCTAGAAAATTTAGGAAAAAGTACATGTGATAGTTTATATAATTTAAAAACCTCGCTACGAGAAGAACAACACAAGATAATAAATAGCATTGAAAATCTAGAATTAGATATACATTACAGTACAATTAGGATAAATTATTATATAGAAATTTGTAACTCTGCAATTACTACAGGATAAAATGATAGACTACAAATATTTAAAATAATGGAGATAAAAGATGGAAGAAATAATATTATTAGAAAAACTTATGAAAGATAATCTGATTAGATATTTTGAAACAAAAGATATAGAATATTCAGAATACCTTCAAAATAATATAGAAGAATTACAAAAACTAAGGGAAAAAAATAAAAAATACTATAGTAAAACATTTAACTAATTACCATATAATCACCCCCAAGATATGAATATCGATAAAACTAACATAAATAAACTGAAAATAAAAATATTTAGAGAAGTTAAGAAATATTCATGCACAAATAAAAATAGATCCATTCTACTTATAATAGATCTATTTTACCACACAAGTTATCCTCACCCCTTGTATTTCTTAGTCAACAGATGTATGCTTGAAAAATACTAAAGAAAACCAATATGCTCAATGCTAGGGCCATTTATTCGCCACTTTCGTAAAAACACGAACTTGATGATGCATATGTGTCTCCTAATCTATTGACCCATTGAGCATCATAACATTATAGGTGCTCTACAATATTTAACATTCATGCATGCAGAAATATCTCTTGTTGTCAGTATTTGTGCCAATTTACGCAATAGCATATGGAGCACCATTATATTAGTGTCAAAAGGATCCTACGTGATATTGTAGGAACTATTTCACTTGGTCTTTGCATTAGTATTCAATATTTTTTATCCCTAATCATATTCTCTGATACTGATTGGGGAGGCTTACCTATCGCTAATCGATCAAATATGGTGTGTGTCTCTTCCTTAGCTCTAATTGATTTTCATGGTCTTCCAAAAAGCAATATATAGTTTCTTAATCCATCGCCAAAGAGAAGTACAAATCTTTAACTTTATTGGCATCTAATATAACTTGGATTACGTATATCTTGCAAGATACTGGTGTTCTATTATGCTCTACAAAAGTTATGTTCACTGATAAAATTAGCTCTCTTTATCTCATGTCAAATGCAGTCCTCCATGCTTGCACCAAAAATGTTGAGCTCGACTATAATTTTGAGTGAGATAAGATTATGCAGAGTATTATGCTCACCAAGTTTGTTCCATCCTTGCACCCAACTGAGAACATATTCACCAAGCCTCTTACAAAGCCACAGTTACACTTCTTGATATCCGAGCTTGGAGGTATGGAGTTCCCCACTGCCAGCTTGTGGGGGGATGTTAGACAATATGAGTAGGACTCTTTGTTGTATCAGATAGTCCTCCATGTGTATCTAGAGAAAAGTCCTATAGTTAAGCATATGCATGTGTTGTACGTTAGAGTAAGAGTAGAACTAGGACTTTTCCCCTACAATGGTGTATATAGGCACCATCTCATTGTAATGTAAAATACGACAACACAACAACAACAACAAAAAAACCAGTGTATTCCCACCTAGTGGGGTCTGGGGGGGGTAAGATGTACGCAGTCCATACCTCTACCTCTGATGAAGTAGAAAGGCTGTTTCCGATAGACCCCCGGCTCAAGACACGAGATACCACACAAACACATAGTAAAGCACAGAAGCAGATTACATAACATAAATACGGCACCCATAAGTAATATAAAACAGAGGAAAGCAGAGGAAAGCACACAGATTCGCAATAAAACATGGAACACGGAATCATAACAGGAATAACACCCCCACCAAGTAGTTCCCTATACTAGCGACCCAAACTGACCCTAATCCTCTGCCGAAATTCGCGCCCTCCAGACCTTCCTATCTAGGGTCATGTCCTCGGTGTGCTATAACTGTTCCATGTCCCGCCTAATCACCTCACCCCAGTACTTCTTCGGCCTACCCCTACCCCGCCTAAAACCATCCAACGCTAGCCTCTCACACCTACGGACCGGGGCATCCATGACCCTCCTCTTCACGTGTCCGAACCATCTCAATCTTGCTTCCCGCATCTTGCACTCCACTGAAGTCACACCAACCTTCTCCCGGATAGTCTCATTCCGAACTCTATCCCCTCTAGTCAGTCCACACATCCAGCGCAACATCCGCATCTCTGCCACCTTCATTTTTTGGATGTGGGAGTTCTTAACTGGTCAACACTCCGCTCCATACAACAAGGCCGGACGGACTACCACCCTGTAGAATTTGCCTTTAAGCTTGGGCGGCACCAACAACTGTTTATCGTTCATTTATTGATTTTCTTCTTAAGGACCATATGCACATACTTTACCAGAAATCTACGACATATACGAGATTATAGGCTAATAAAGAGCATGATATCTAATATGAGCAATATATACACATAAGGGAGTTATATAAACCAAAACTATACGCTACAACACTACATGATGTCCATGAATCCTTTAGCAAGTTAAACACACTATACAACTAATAACTAGTTGGTTTAGGCCAGGACATGCCCAACTAGAGATCTGTACATATACCCAAAAATATAATATGTAAACTGGCTAAAGAGAGATGGAGATCATAAAAATAATCACTAAAAATGGTGACAAAGATGAACGTGGATGTCTGTTATCTTGTAAATTGAGCATGCATCTCATTATAGAGACGTCAGTATATATACAACATGTACTGGTAGAAAAGCAGATATAATTACCACTTGAAAACTGCAAGAATTCATATGAATCAACTATCAAAGTGAAAGAATTATGAGCTTACGAGTAATACTTATATGATATGAAACTATAACCTATGCACCAACTTTATTAGTTAATCATATAATGTTTAGGAGAGCGTCTATAATGAACCTTTAGGTTATTTTCTTTATTTTCACTTATTGTTTCCATTTAAAGCTTTCCTATAGGTGCCCCAGGTCATTTATGACTTGCTGGAAATGACAATTTGGTTGTCAGGCAGTTTGTTTGATTCTTAGAGCCAATTCCCTATTTTAAAGTCTTTGATGGTTCAAATTGGTTACCTGGAAAAAATTTTAGTCAAATGACCTCATATGTAAATTCTGGTTATTCCAACACCTCCAAAATATCAATTTTACGCTAGGTGGATTCTGGTTCTGGGTTTCGAGGCAGCCGAGCTCATTTGGACCTATTGGTCGGAAGTTAAGAAAAACGTTAATTGGGCGTACGACCTACTTTTCATTGAAACAAACTCAGATGGAAATTTTAATTGTCCCATTAAGTCTAGAACGTCGAATTTTATAGGGGATCATAGTACATTTGTTTATATGGGATTCCAAAT
>NC_061111.1:188340390-188441805 GCF_002878395.1 Capsicum annuum
AATTTTATAGGGGATCATAGTACATTTGTTTATATGGGATTCCAAATAAATCTCGAGGGGTTGGCGGAGACATAGGAATTTCCAAGTCTCAGCTAGTGCTAGTTCACCTATGTTTGTGAGCCACTAGTCACGTTCGCAACCTGGCAGGGACCGAAAAGTGTCACGTAAGCAATATATGTTGTCACATAAGTGATTTCCTATGGCAGTGGATAAGTACTGCATAAGTGACAATCTTTGTCACAGAATCTATGTTTGTGCTAGGCCATAGGTATCTCATATGCAATATTATTATCGCATAAGTGACTTCCATATATTTGGCTGTATATTGTGTATGTAACCGGCAGGTCGCGTATATGATACCCGTGTACCTGGGAAGGGTTTAAATACCCCCTTTAGCCCATTTTTAACCATTTATCATTTATCTATAGGATAATTAAACCCTAAAAAGTAGAAGAGCTTGGGGATAATATTAGTGGGTGATTTCGGGAGCATAGGAAAAGATTACTTATGTAATTTTCCTTCAAATTTGTGGTAAGATTTCATCATATTCATGGTTGATTTCTACATTCTCTTTTAAATGTATATATATATATATATATATATATATATATATATATCCCAAAAGCTTGGTGAATTGATTTTAGCACCAATATAGCTCGAAATTCACTAATTTATTGGGTAAACAATCCTTGACCATATGGGGACATAGAGCTTGTTTTGGAAATACGATTTCTGTAAATGGGCTCTGCTTGTTTTGGAAATATGATTTCTGTAAATGGGATCCACGTGGAATTTACATAATTTTGAATCTAAAAGATAATAGTGCAATATGGGAATCATTGTTCTCATTTTGATGAGTAGTTTGTGATTTTTAATGCGTGTCACTTTGCAAAAGTTTCTCGGAAGGGAAAATCAATTATTTAGTGAATTCTTTGGGCTATCTTTGATGCCTAGGTATACTAGGCTTACCTACTTCATAGATTGAGCTATCTCGTAGTATGATTAGGATATTATACTAGATATGGGGTGGGATTTAGGTGTTGGAAGTATAAATGAGGATATTTAGGTTAATTAGACCCTTAGGCTACCTTGAAACCTTAGATGCGGAGTAGTTAGTATAGTTGGTCATGTCTTAGGTGAGTTGGGATTCTTGGTATACAATTAGAACGGGAATTCCTTTAACTACTTAAGGTAGGCGAAATTGCCTTATTACTCATATTAGGGTAGAATTGTTCTTAATTGCTTAAGTTAACGAAATTGCCCTAATTACTATTGTCTAAATAGGATTGCTTTAGTTAATCATATTTGGGGGGGACTTATATCCTAGGGATAATTATGGATTACTTGACATCTATGAATAAACTTAGATACCTTAGCCTAGTCTAGGGTAGAGATTGCCAATGAGAATCTTCAAGAATTAGAAGTAGGCCCCTTTGGCCAACCTTAGGCCAAGACTTATGGTAAACTTGTAGGATCTTTATTATATTTTATACTCTTATTAAAGGGGGTTTGACACTCTAGGAGGTTGAATATAGTTATCACGTATGTTAGTTGGATATTAGAGGGTTGATGTTAATTCCGTTTTATGCTAATGATATTGCCCATATGTATTGCTAATGGTGTAAGTGTGATATATAACTTATGCATGCAATTATGGATGTGACTTTCAAAGATGATTAATATCTTAGCCTACTGATGTATTTAATGCTATAAATATCGGTATGATTAACGATTGTTGGCTTATTTGGATAATATGACTTATGTAGATGTATAATATAGATTATGGGTATGATATGGTTTAAATAGATATAATGTGTCATATAGATATAATATGGTTTATATATACATAATATGGCTCTTGGATGTCATATGGCTCATAATTATGACTCAGCTCAGAGATAGAATATGGCCTATAGGTGTAAGTGATGGGTTGTGGATATAATATGGTGGATATAGATGATGTGGCATACAAATATGACTAACGACCTATAGGTAAGATGGGCGACCTATAAATATGGCTATTAATATGAATTCTAGATATGTTTAGTAATATTTTTTGTGAATATTAGTAATAATATGGTCTCCGGATATGGCTACTAATATGGCTTATAGACATGATTATGGATGAGACCTACAGATATGATTCCTTGTTCGATTTATAATTATAAGTAAAGGGATGGTCTATAGCTATGATTTATTGGTATAATCTATTGAGTTTAACTTATTTAAATAACTCACTAATATGGTTTATTGATGAGGTTCATATTTATGATTTCCGATTCAAAACTGGAAAAAATTGATAAATAATATTGATAATGCTTCTGAGTTTCAGTTCAAATTCGACATTGTGGATTGTTCAGGATTTAGTGCAGGGAAATTGGTTTCTTGGTTATGGAATGATGGTTGGTAAACTCTTGTCATTTGATAATTAGTCTCCTTGAATGTATCCTCCAGGCTTTATGGGGGATTGTGTTGGATTATTTACTTTTTCCTACTTATTGGCTTAGGGGGGATAATCTGGTAGTTGTAATGGTTTGCTTATTTATGTACAATGGTGTAGGAGCTTAATTCCAGGTTTTCCCTTTTAATCTGACTTAGCTTATGTTATCTTATATCTTATCATATTTGTATCACAATTTAGCTTAGTCAGACCATGATTTCTATTGAGTACCCATGGTTTTGGTACTCATACTATACTTATGTACTCTTTTAGTACCGATCTGGGTACTAATTATCACCGCTGACTTACTGTTTTTACAGAGTTGATTTCAGAGATTGGATGAGGTCTTGGAGTTAGAGTTACCCTTTTTCCTTTTAGTTATCTATGTCTAGTCTTTCATTTTTAGGATGGATTGTATTTGTCCATTAAGTACTCATAGTTCTTTTGTAGTAGCTCTTTTATCGACATTATTGTGTCTTGGGATATTTGCTAATTTCTAGCTATCTATTAGATATTTATGACAACTTCATTATTATTTAAATCCTTAATTGTTGTTTTTTTGGCTTTTAGGCCATTTTCACCAAGTTATCCCATTGCATCAGCTTAGGGCTATGATTTGTTTTACCTACTGGGAGGATGGAGTAGGTGCCATCGTGAATCGTAAATTGGGTTATGATAAATTAGTATCAGAACTTAGGTTTCATCGGTATTGTTGATACAGGGGCAAGTGTCTAGTAGAGTCGCGCAGATCAGAACTATGACGTTCCTTTCTTATCTTTAGGAGGCTATAGGACATTCTTAGGCGTTCTTCACTTTTTTCTCTCATTTTTTTCTAAGAGACTAAGTTGGTTTTTAAAACATTCCTTTAGATTCACCCTTTCGAAGATGGCTGGACACATGATACCGCTAGACAGGACGAGGGTACTAAGACTGAGCATATGGATCCTGTGGATGTTCATAAATGATCGAAAGGTCATGGAAAACCTCAAGATGTGTCCCAATATAGGGTCCAGGATAGGGGGCCTTCACCAGATCCCATTTCCTCTCTCGATCCAGAGATTTTTTACCCCATCTAGAGGTAGGGTAGGGACCAACCCAGGCTTTATCGAAATTTATTTCTTCTTCAATACTCAGGGATGCTCTAGTTTAGCTTTTGGGGTTGGTTGGTTGTGCACCATACGATGGTGCATAGTCTACTGATCAAAGTGGTACTAGGAGGGACACGACCTGTAGCTGTGGCTCCCAGAGTTGAGGTCCCTCCTGTGCGGATAATTAATCAGCCAATAGTTTCTCAGCCAGTGGTTTTGAAACTTGCTACGTATGCTGAGTAGTAGAAGATGTTGGTTAGATTCTTGAGATTAGCTCCGTCTAGGTTTTTAGGTGAACCAGGCGAGGATGCATATGAGTTTCTTATTGCTTGTGAGGATAAGATCCATAATTTGGGCCTAATTAAAACTTGTGGTATGGATTACACTACTTTTTAGTTGGACTTGGAAGCTCAACATTGATGGAGAGGTCATCTTGATTCAAGACCATCTGTATCTTTTTATTTGACATGGGCTGTATTCTTTGAGTTCTTCTTGGAGAAGTACATGCCTTTTAACCTTAGGGATTATTTGAGGGATCGGTTCTCGAGGTTAGAGCAGGGCTTTAAGACTATAATGGAGTATGAGCCCTATTTTCATGAGTTGGCTCGGCATGCTACTTTTGTTCTGACTACTGAGTATGAGAGGGTTCGTTGCTTTGTTCGAGGGTTGAGACTTTCTCTTCGTATGTTTACTCAGAGTTTGGTTATTGTGGGTAGTTCTTTTACTGAGGTTTTTGATCACGCTTAGCTTATTGAGTAGATGCATCGTGAGGTTTAAGGGGAAGCAATAAGAGGTTGCGAATCAAGACAGGTTTCCTAGTTTAGAGGCAGTAGTTCTCAGGGTACCTACTACCCCTCCGTCAGAAGTTTTAACATCTGGGTCTATTAAACCCATTAATGTCTCACTTTATATTATTAATAGAGGCCATTCTAGCTCTAGTAATCGTCCTAGCCAAGGTTACTATCAGTCTTGGAGGGGTTCATTTTCAAAATATTCTAATTGTGGTGGTTATTTTGGGGTAGTCAGACCTTTGGGTTTCAGTCTAGCGGCTTGTTATCGTTGTGATGATTTTGGTCACTTTTAAAGGGAGTTCCCCAGCCATGGTGTGGTTGTTCCTTCATCTCAGAGTGTTCTACCTATTAGTGAAATTCATCCCCTAGTTAGTGGTGGTATGCATGGTTGTAGGGATAGTCCCCAGAGTGGTCGTGGAGGTTCTCAGGAAGGTAGGATAGGAGGTTAGTCAGGAGTCCATCCAGATGGCGGGCATGGTCAGTTGTATGCAGTACCTACTAGACCCAAGGCTGAGTCTTTGGATGCTGTTATTACAAGTATGATTTTGGTGTGCCGTCAGTCGGCCTTTGCTTTATTTTATCTGGTATACTGCCTACTTATTTTTCTCTATGGTTAGAGTTATCTTGGGATTCATTATCTATGTCATTATGTGTATCTACTCTCGTGGGTGATTCTTTAGTAGTGGATAAAGTTTCAGATTATGTGTTGTGACTATTAGAGATGTTGATACTTATGTATATCTTATTATATTGTACATGGTAGATTTTTATGTTATTCTGGGCATGGACTAGTTATCCCACTATCATGTGGTCATGGATTATTTCGCCAAGACTGTTACCTTAGCCATGCTTGGCATACCCCCGATTGTCTGGCAAGGATTTGTTAGCTACGAGCCGATGGGGATTATTTCTTATATATGTGCTAGGAGGCTTATTTTGAGGGGTTGCAAGTCTTATCTTGCTTATATTCATGATGTTAGTATGGATAGTGGGGATTATTTCTTATATGTGTGCTAGGAGGCTTATTTTGAGGGGTTGTAAGTCTTATCTCACTTATATTCGCGATGTTAGTATGGAGAGTCCATCACTTGACTCTATTCCTGTGGTTCATGAGTTTTCTAATGTTTTCTGTTGGAAACCTTGGGGGTTGTGCTACATAGTGAGGGACCAGGTTCCTCAAAGTCAATCACAAATGATAGAATAGTAAAGAAACTATGAGGTGCTGGAAAACAAAGGAAAAGCAGGAAGGTAAAAACATAGGATTTTTTTGTGGAAACCCGGGAAAGGAAAAAACCACTGCTTGCCCTTACAAGCACCCCAAGAAATCCAATATAATCAACCTCCTGATTATAGTCTAGATTTTAGCCTAACTCTAGGCTCTTTTCGTTAGTAGCAACTCTACTAGAAGTTCATTTTGGTAACTCAACCAAGGACTCTCTCTACCGAGTAACTCTAATCAATCTCAGACTTAGGCAACTCTACTTAAGCACCTCTCTCAACAAATGAAAACACTACTCTTATAGCATGAGTAGCTCAGGTTTATATCGACACTCACTTAAGAACAATTTCTATTTAAGTACTCATAATCAGCTAAGAACTTGAGCAATGTTGAAATGGGATTTTTGCCGCCTCTTTTCACTCTTTATAATTACAAAAAAACCATTTGATGAAGAAACATCTATTTCCATTTAAAGCTCAGTGATGATTTGGGTTGAAAGATCATTGGACTAGCTATCCTAATCAGTACAAAATAGCACAGGCAAGTTTATTACACAAGAGGACAAAACTGTGCAGACAATGCGTGCCAATTGTACTATACCTTGCATATCTAGGGACCTGGTCCCTTGCAGTTAGATGCTCATCATCAAAACTACATATATAATTTCCCCTCTTTATGATGATGACAAACCAACCATATAACTTTGACCATCAATGCACATTCATCACATTTAATTAGTGTGATAACCACCTGAAGATGAATGTTCCACCTATCATCATGCTTCCTCCATCATGAAACACAGGGACCTGGTTCCATGTTGTCATTTGTAGCAAAAACATCTTGTTTTCTTACCTCTATCATTGTGCCTTACCATACTATAACTGTAGCTCATCACACATTTCTCCCCCTGTCAACATGCATCATAAGTCTTACACACATAAAGTTAGTATTCCACCTTTTGGCGTCATTAAAAAGTAAGAACAGTAAACCAAGAGTAAAGATAATACAAATTGGTTAACTCATGGACACTAGGACAACACTAACATATAAAATAACTTTAAAAGAGAGAACATTGCAAGAACATAAATCAAAATTCATTCATTGTTAAGCAGTTAAGAACCAATTTAGTATACTAAAATGATCAACAAAAATAATTGTCCTTAAAAGCCACATGATAACAAGGAGTAGAACTGACATAGTGTTGAGTACAAGGATAGGGATAGCAAGACTTAAGAGGAAGGACACTTGGGGGGAAAGGGACTTAATGAACATTTCTATTCTAGCATTTTCAGTAGCATAGGCATCTAACAATTTCTTAGTAAGTTACTTCACTTCTACATACAATTTATTCACTTCACCAGTCAGTTTTGCCACCTTCAAATGGAGTTCTACATTTGTTAATGTCAGTTCTTCAGAAGCACCCGGTCCCTCAGAATCTAGTTGCTGAATTTTCAAACTTAAGTGTAATAACTCAACATCTTTTGAATCTAATTTGATCCTCACTTTCTCCATTTCTTTGCCTAAGCTTTCTTGAGCAGCCAAAAGTTCAGATACTTGGGACACAGTTTCCATTTTTCTTTCTATGCATTCATTTTTTTATCACATTAGTTAAAGTAAACATTTATTTGGCTATTCCAGGAATTCCTCTATTGCCAGCGAATCCAAAACAATTAAAGACCTTGTTCAGCAAGTACCCATAGTGTATTCCATGCTTTCTTCTTTTTCAAGAATTACTTTCTTCATGTGTTCAATCATAAGAACAGGTAGGCCAATCAATTCAAAACTACTCAGGCATTCTATCAAGAATAGATCAGCTCCAGATGCAATGATAGTCTTCCTAAATCTTGGAAGTAGGAATCTGTTGATGAATTTAAATTCCAGCTAAAACTTATATGTTAGGAATCTCTTTTTCACAGCTGCTATAGATATTCCACCCACCTTAGAGGCATTGGTTATAAACTCAGTGGTTGGCAGTTGCTTTACAATATTCCTAACTTCTATAACTGGTACATCCAAGATTTTTCCCAGTGCTTCTTCATCTAAATAAATAGACTTTCCTTGCACCTAGGCAGATAAGCTTAGCCCATTCTGAGGATTCCATAGTGTGGTAAAATTCTTTGACTTCATTCTCAAAGACCATAGGGGCTAATTCCTCAAACAAGTATAACCAGTCTTGATGCCTGACATATTCAACCAATTCAATCATCCCAGATTTCTCATACTTTTTGGGATCAACCACTCTTCCTGAAAGGACTCTCTAAATTTTTAGTATTTTATTTCTTTGCTTTCTAGCCACATATTTTTCTTTTTTCTCCTATTTACTTCTCTTAGGACGAATATTCACTTTTCCAAAAACAATTTCTTTTCTCTTAGGACCAGATCTCTTAAAAATTTCCTTCCTTTTACTGCTAAATATCTTTACCTTATCTCAGTAGTACTGCCATATTTTGAACTGAAGGACTTGGTCTTTCTTTTCTCAATTTCTTTAGCAACATCTACAACAATATTTTTTTCCTTTACAGCCTCAACTACATCTTTCTTGCCTCTACTTTCATCTATTTCTTCATTGGCCATCTCAATAGTAGTTTATCCTCAACCTCATCATCTTTCTTATTTGGAAGTGATAGCACTCTATTTCCTTTATCCACTTTATTTATTTCTCCTGTTACTTATTTTTCTTTACTAACTGAGATATCATGTGCAAGTAGAAGTAAGTTCTCATCCACCCTATTCTCATTACAGGAAATATCAACCCTTTTAACAAGTATCTCTTCACCAAACAATTGAGCAAAAATAGGGTTTAAATCTTATAAAGTAGGAGGACCCAAAACTTGTGGTATTTTAAAATTTCATGTTTGCTAAGTTCATCAATCAAAATAGAGTTTTGAGATTCTACAGGTGGTTTTGGAGCTTCTAAAAGAGAATGGATTTTTGGTTGAGAATATTTTCGGTCAATGTGAGAGCCAAGACTTTGACTTGAATTTTCTAGAAAGAATGGGTGATTATAAATTTCTAAACCAGAGGAGAATTCTGTGGGAACTAACATATTATAGGTTTTTGATTTTCTGAGGAAGAAGGATATAGCTTAGGTACTTATTGGAAGCTTAAGATAACTACTTTAAGTGTTTAGCTGGGATTGTGGAATTAGAAAAATGATCATTTGATTTTGCAAAAAATAGTGAGGGTAAGGGACCTATTTTGTTCACAATATATGATTAATTTAGGAAGATAAGCTAAATCAGTTGAAGAAGAATGTGAAACAATTTGATTTAGTAAGTTTAAAGAAGAGATCATTGCCATTGAAAGATGTTCTTTCTGAAGTGACATGTCTGATCCAATATATACGGCTCTTCATTTTTCATAGAAGTTGATAGCTTATACACAATAATAAGAAAACACATGGCCTTTCAAACAATATTTTAAGATTGTTGAAGCATCCTGTAATGTTACTAACTTAAGAGATTGGACCAGGCCCCTCTCTTTCTTGAGTGAATTCTCAACTTAGGTTTTATTTAATTGATTCTCCCAAAGCTATCCCCATGGGTGTATACCTACAAGGGTGTGATATTGAGTTGGACCAAACCACACTTACATTATCAAGGAGACCCGTCTCTTAAACATAGCCAATTTTGAGTGAAAACACTGAATCATATGATAGGTCAATTGATTTGATCAATTCTTGTTTATTCTTTTCCCTCTGCAAACCCTTCTTATTGATCCTCTACTTAAGCTGACATCAATGATTGTTACTTTTAATCATCATTAGTCTTTTGCCTTTCATCTTCAGTAACATTACCCCCTTTCTTTAATGTATGGAATTCCACCTTTTCCTCCTCACTCAAATAAGCAAAGGATAGGGTCCCTGAGAGAGAATATAATTAGTTTTTTCAAAAATTGAGTCATGCTCATACATTACCACAGAATAACACCTGACTGCAAAAACCTTTCTAAAAAACTAGACTAAAAGGTCAATCTATTGATTTGGGAACCCACTTTAGCCTAGTTCCCAATAGAAAAACAATGGTGTAATCTGGTCCTTCTTAGTCCATCTAGTTCCAGAATTCCTTTTTTACATTTCTCAAGGCCTGAAAACTCTTATGATATGAATTCTCCTCCTAAATATATTTGATACCATTCATTTTTGCTTTACTCTAACTTTGATAATTTTTCTTTGTGTGTCCATCTCTTTCATATTGAGTACATGAAGATATGTGAGGCTTATTCCTAGAAATATGAGGATTTTTTCTTTTAGAACCCAGAGGTTGTGATTCTCCTCGATAATCAAGACCCCTACCATTATTTGCACCTTGATTGATCAAATTAGAAAGGATCTATAAAGATGCAGTCCATTTGAGAGACTTGTTAAGCTCTTCTCTTAGATGAACCAGGTCTCTTTCTTACTCTTTATTTTTATAAACTACAGACATAAGGTGTCTTTGAGAATCCTTCAATTTCTCTTCAAGTTCAATTTGAAACTTTGAAGCTTCTCTTTTTCCTTTGCCATCGAAGTCACCCACCTTTTTTAGTTGTCTTATTCAACTTAGATCCTTAGAATTTAATTTAGTGACCATTTCCTCAGTTTTAGATATCTAGAAAGTTAAGGCAATCAATTCTAGCTCTTTATTTTCAACTTTCTCTTCTAGAGCATTTTTCTCAGAAGTTAGATCACACATAAAGTCTATCAACACACTAGCAAGCTTCTTTATTTTCTTGGAAGAGTAGTTATCTAGATTTTCTTTTATATCAAAATGAGTTACCTCTCTTTCTTCACCATCTTTAGTGTTTGTCATGAAGGCAATCAAGGAATCATAGATAACAAAACACTCTTCTACTACTAACATACATACTTCTCCAATATTCTCAACTTTGTGAGATCACTAGAAGAATCTCCCCATACCGTCAGAACTTGCTTTATTGCATACTCACATGCAACTTTCCTTTTTGACTTCTTAGGGACCTGATCATTCTTTTGCATTTGGTAGTTTCTCATAAATGCTTGAGAGCTACAATTTTTGTGACAACCTTTAATCTTACCATTTCTTTTGCTAACATGACTACCCCTTTTTATTTATCTAATAATTCGTGTTTCCAAAAGTGCAACATCAGTGTCTTCTTCAGCTGGTTCAGACTCTAAAGCCTTTAAGATCAGGAATCTCTCCCTTTTTGCTTTTTTTCTTTCCACCACAAATTTAGTTATAGCAGCCATGATGACCAGAACACTCTAACATGTACCATGTAAAGTGAACTTGCTCTGATACTAATTGTTGGAACCCTTGAGGGTTGCACCACACAATGAGGGACCAGGTCCCTCAAAGTCAATCATAAACAATAGAATGGTAAAGCAACTATGAAGTGCTAGAAAAATAAAGGCAGTACTAGAAGGTAAAAACAAAGGATTTTTACATGAAAACTCGAGAAGGGAAAAACCATGGCTTGCCCTAACAAGCAGCTTAAGAAATCTACTATAATCAACTTCCTGATTGTAGTCTATATTTCATCCTAACTCTAGGATCTTTTTTCTAGTAGCAACTCAACTAGAAGTTCATCTTGGTAACTCTACCAAAAACTCTCTCTACTGATTAATTCTAATCAGTCTCACACTTAGGCAACTCTACCTAAGAACCTCCCTCAACAAAAAAAAACACTACTCTTATAACATGAGTAACTCAGTTATTAATTGGTACTCACTCAAGAATAATTTATATTAAAGCATACATAATCAGCTAAGAACTTGTGCAATATTGAAATGAGGTTTTTGCTTCCTCTCTTCACTATTTGTAATTGTAAAAACCCATTTGATAAAGAAGCATCCCTTTTTTTTATAGCTGAGTAATGATTCAAGCTGAAAGATCATTGGACAAGCTATCCTATTCAGTATAAAATAGAACCTATAAGATTGTTATATAAGAGGACAAAACTATGCAGACAATGTGTGCCAGCTTATTATACCTTGCCTATCCTGGGTCATGGTCCCTTGTAGTTAGATGCTCATCATCAAAACTATATATAGCATTTTACCTACCGATCTACCTGGCCTTCCTCTTGAGCATAGTGGTTAGTTTATTACTAATCTTGAGCTACGTACCTGACCTATTTATATGGCACCTAATTGTATGGCTCCTACCAAGCTTAAAAAGATGAACTCTCAGGTTTAGCATCTTTTTGGTAAGGGTTTTATTAGATTGAGTGTGTTTTCTTGGGGATCTTTAGTGTTGTTTGTAAAGAAGAAAGATGGCTCCATGTGGATGTGTATTGATTATAGGCATCTTAATAAGATGATGATGAAGAACTATTATCCTATGCCCCACATTGGTGATTTATTTAATTAGTTTTAGGGAGTAGTAGTGTTCTCTAAGATTGATTTAAGGTTCGATCACCATCAGTTGAGGATTCGGGCTGAGGATACCCTGAAGACAGCCTTTTGGACTGTTATGGTCATTACATATTCTAAGTGATATCTTTTGGGATGACTACTGCCCAAGCTGGGTTTATGGATTAGATCAACCAAATATTCAAACCTTATTTAGATTCCATCAAGATTGTATTCATCAATGGCATCCTTGTGTATTTGAGGAGTAGAGAAGAGCATGCAGACCATTTGAGGATTGTGTTATAGACTTTGAGAGATCATTTGCTATTGGCAAAATTCTCTAAGTATGAGTTTGGATAGAGTCAGTGACACTCCTTGGGTATGTGGTGTCTAAGGATGGGATTATGGTAGACTTGATGAAGATTGAGGCTATTTGTGATTGGGAAAGGCTTACACCTCTGATTAAAGTTCAAGCTTTATGGGATTGGCTGATTATTATAGATGATTTGTCAAGAGTTTTGCTACTATGTCAGCACTTATGACCAGATAAACTCATAAAGAGGTTCCTTTCTAATAGTTTGAGGAGTGTGAGTTGAGTGTTGAAGGCTCAAGGAGTACTTCGGCTCCTATTTTGGCTCTTACTATTGAGGGTGAGGGATTTACCTTGTTTTATAATGCTTCTGATGTTTGTTTAGGTTCTATTTTGATGCAACATAGTTTTATTATTCCTTATTCTTTGAGGTAGCTAAAGGTGCACAAGCACAACTATCCCACTCATAATCTGGAGTTGGCGGTGGTAATTTTTGAGCATAAAATTTGGAGGCACTATCTTAATGGTGTGCATTGTGAGATTTTCAAAGAACATTTTAGTGTCCAATATTTAATGACCCAGAGAAAGCTTAATTCTAGGTAGCATAGATGTATGGAGTTGTATACTGATTATGACATCTCTATCTTGTATCATTAGGGCAAGAAAAATATGATAGAAGATGCTTTAAGCTGAAAGGAATAGAGTATGGGTAGATTGGCTATATTTAAGTTTCTTAGAGGCTGTTGGCATAAGACATTCTATCCTTGGCCAACTTCATGGTGCGACTTGATATTTCAGACCCTAGGAGGATTTTTTCTAGACTTGAGGCAAGGTCCTCGCTATTTGAGCAGAATTGGGAACACCAATTTAAAGATAAGGGACGTTGTGCCATTCGCGATAAGGTGGTGAGTGGTGATTCAAAGAGGGTTACCATAGATTCTGAGGGTGTCTTAAAATTGATAGTTGCATTTGTGTTTTGAGGGTTGGTGACTTGATTCACTCAATTTTGCACAAGGCTCACAACTCTAGGTATTCTATCCACTCGGGTACAACTAAGATATTTAGAGATTCGATACATTATTGGAGAATGTCATAAAGTATGATATAGCAAACTCTGTAGCTCGTTGTCTATGTTGTCAGAAGGTGAAGGCCGAGCATCAATGACTTGGTGGTTTGATTCAGAGATTACCTATTCTCGACTGAAAGTGAGAGCATATTGCCATAGACTTTGTTAGTGGTTTACCTCTTACTTTACATGTTTCTAATGATATTTGAGTTATTGTGGACCAGTTGACCAAATTATCCCATTTTATTCCTATTCAGATGTCCTTCACTACTGTGAGGTTGGCTCATATCTATATTAGTGAGAAAGTCCATTTGCATGGTATGCCTATATCTATTATTTTTGATCGGGCTTTGGTATTCATTTTCATCTTTTGGAGAGCTTTTCAGGAGAAGTTAGGTACTCAGTGGACCTTTGTACAACCTTCCATCCTCAGACCGATGGCTAGTTAGAGCAGACTATTTATGTTCCTAATGATATGCTCCGAGCCTGTGTTATGGATTTTGGAGGTCAATGGGAGAAACACTTAGCCTTGATAGAGTTTCTACATAATAAAAGCTACCATTCGAGTACTAAGATGGTGCCTTTTAAGGCTCTGTATAGTAGATGATTTCGTTTCCTAATTTGATGGTTTGATACTTTCGAGATTAGACCCAGTGGCACTAAGGTGCTTTAGGAGTCGTTGGATAGAGTCAGGGTGGTTCAAGACAGGTCCAGAGCAGCTCAGAGTAGGCAGAAAGTTTATACAGATCATAGACTTCATACGCTGAGATCTGGAGTTGGTGACCAGGTATTCCTCTGTGTGTTACCCATAAAGGGTTTGATGAGGTTTTGGAGGAAAATCAAGCTCAACCCAAATATATTAGCCCCTTTGAGATTCTTTGTACTGTTAGTGAGGTGGATTATGAGTCAGCCTTACCCTTAATTTTGCTGACCTTCATCTAGTTTTACTTCTATGTTACGGTGATACATTCCTGATACATCTCATGTGCTTAGATAGGACTTGGTCTAATTGGATGAGAGATTAACTTTCATGGAGGAGCCTGTGCTAATTTTGACTATGGATGTTAGGCAGTTGTGCACTAGAGAGATTCCAGTAGTTAAGGTTCAATGGAGGAACCATCCAGTAGAGAAGGCTACATGAAAGATTGAGGGAAAGATGCGGACCCAGTATCCTCATCTGTTCGAGGCTTTAGGTACATAGTGATCCTTTACTTTCATGGACAAAAGTTCAAGATGCGGACCCAGTATCCTCATCTGTTCGAGGCTTTAGGTACATAGTGATCCTTTACTTTCATGGACAAAAGTTCTTTTAATAATGGATAATGTAATGACCCTTTAGATTATTTTTTGTATTTCAGCTTATTTTCACTATTTAGAGCATTCCTATAGCTTCCCTAAGTCATTTATGACTTACTAGAGCTACCAGGAAGTTTGTTCATTTTTTAGAGCCAATTCCCCATTTTGAAGTCTTCACTAGTTCAAATTGGCTACCGGGAGAAAAATTTAGCCAAACGACTTTGTATGCCAATTCTGGTTGTTCCAATAGCCCCATAATGTCAATTTTAGCCTAGGTGAACCCTTGGTCCAAGTTTCTAAGAACCCAAGCTCATTTTGAGCGACTGGTCGAGAGTTAAGAAAAATGACAATTGGGAATGTTACCCACTTTTCAATGAATCAACCTTAGATGGAAATCTAACTATGCCGTTAAGTTCAGAACGTCGAATTTGATAGGGTAGCATAGTCCATTTGTGTATACAAGAATCCGATTGAATCCCAGGTGTTGACGGAGATTTGATAATTTCTAAGTCTCAGCTAGTGTTGTGCACCTGCGTTTGTGAGCCATGGGTCACATACACGACCTGGCAAGCACCAACAAGTGTTGCATAAGTGATTTATTTTAGCAGTAGATAAGTATTGCATAAGAAATTATCTTTGTCGCATAAGCGACATCTGTTTTAGGCCATAGATATCACGTACGTGATATTATTTTCGCGTTAAATACTTCTACATATTTTACTAGATATTGCATATGCGACTGACAGGTTACATAAGCAATACCCGTGTACCTAAAAAGGGTATAAATGCCCTCTTTAGCCCTCTTTTCACCATTTCTCATCCATCTCCACGATAATTAAACCCTGGAAAGTGGGAGAGCTTAGGGATACCATTGGTGGGTGATTTTGGGAGCTTGGGAAAGGATTAATTACACTGTTCTCCTTCAAATTCATGGTAAGATTTCATCATTTTCACATTTTCAAGAGATTGCTCCATTCTCATCTAAAAACCCAACAGCTTAGTGAGTTGATTTTAGCACCAATATAGCTCAAAATTCACTCACTTTTTAGGGTAAACATTCCTTGTGCATATGGGGACGTTGAGCTAGTTTCAGAAATGCAATTTTCATATATAGTCCCCACAATGGATTTTTACGTAACCTTGGACCCAGTTACTAATAGTGCAATATGGGTATCATTGTTCATATTTTGATAAGTAGATTGTGATTTTGATAATGTGGCACCTTTCAAAAGTTTCTCAAAATGGGAAATCAATAATTTAGCCGATTCTTTGAGCTTTGTTCAGTGTCTAAATTGGCTAGGCTTACCTATTTCATAGGTTGAGCTATCTCATAGTATGATTATGATATTATCTAGATATGGGGTGGGATTTAGGTGTTGGAAGTGTAAATAAGGATTTGGGTTAATTAGACCCTTAGGCTACCTTGAAACCTTAGATCCAGAGTAGTTAGTGTTGTTGGTCATGACTTAGGTGAGTTGGGCTTCTTTGTATATAATTAGAATGGAAATGCCTTAACTACTCAAGGTAGGTAAAATTTCCTAATTACTCATGTTAGGGTAGAATTGTTCTTAGTTGATTAAGTTAAGTGAATATCCCTAGTTGCTATTGTTCTAAATAGGATTGACTTAGTTAGTCATGTTTGGGGAGGACTTATATCCTATATCTAATCATGGCTTTCTTGACATATAGAAATAAACTTAGATACCTTAGCCTAGTCTAGGGAAGAAATTGCCTAAGACAATCTTTGGGGATTAGAAGTTGGCCCCGCTGATGCATCTTAGACCAAGACTTGTGGTGACCTTATAGGCTCTTTTATATATTATATACTTTTATTGATGGTGAGTTTGGCACTCTAGGAGGTTAAATATAGTTATCACGTATGTTAATTATATATTAGAGGGTTGATGTTAATTCCATTTAATGTTAATGATATTGCCCAAATGTATGGCTAATGTTGTAATTTTTAAGTGTGCTTTATAACTTATGCATATGATTATGGATATGAATTCCAAAGATGATTAATAGCTTGGCCTATTGATATGCTTAATGTTATAGATATCAGTATGATTAACGGTTGTTCGCTTATTTGGAAGATATGGCTTATGTAGATGTATAATATGGCTTATGGGTATGATATGGTATAGATATAATGTGGGTAATAGATATGATATGACTCTTATATATATATATATACATACATAATATGGATCACGGATGTCATATGGATTATGATTATCACTCAGCTCATAGATAGAATATGGCCTGTATAAGTAAATGATGGCTTGCGGATATAATATGACTTATAGAGATGATGTCGAAAATTGATATGATTAATGACCTATAGATAAGATGGGCGTCCTATGAACATGGCTATTTATATGAATTTCGTATATGTTTAGTAATATTGTTTATGACTATTAGTAATGATATGGTCTTTGGATATGGATAATAATATGGCTTATAGACATGATTATAGATGAAACCTGCGTATATGATTCCTTGTTCAATTTATAAATATAGGTAAAGGGATCGTATATAGCTATGATTTATTGGTATAATCTATTGAGTTTAACTTATTGAAATGTCTTACTAATATGATTTATTAATATGGTTCATAATTTTAAGTTCTAGTTCAAGTCCGACAAAATTAATGATAATATTAATAATGATTTTGAGTTTTGATTTGATTCTGACATTGAGTATTATTCATAATATAGTGCGGGATCGTTGGTTTCTTGGTTATGGCGTGACAATTGGTAAACTTAGGTTATTCAGTAGTTAGCCCCTTGATTATATCCTCCAGGCTTATGGGGAGCTACGTTGGGTTATTTACTTTTCCATACTTATTGGCTTATGGGGGCCCATTTGGTAGTTGTAATGATCTTTATGTTATTATCTCGTAGGCCTTTGCTTATTTGTGTATAGCGGTGTCGAAGCTTAATTCCAGGTTTTCCCTTTTAATTTGACTTAGCTTATATTATCTTGTATCTTATTATATCTATATCATACTTTAGCTCATTCGACCAATGATGCCTAATGAGTACCGATGGTTTTGGTACTCATACCATACTTCTGTACCCTTTATAGGAAGATTCGAGTACTAGTTACCATTGCTAATTCGTTGTTCATGCAGAGTTGATTTTGAAGATTGAGTGAGCCCTTGGAGTCAGAGTTACCCTTTTTCCTTCTAGTTATCTATGGCCCGGCTTTCATTTTTGAGACAAGTTGTATTTGTCCATTCAGTACTCGTAGTTCTTTTGTAGTAGGTCTAGTATCGTCATTACTGAACCTTGGGATATTTGTTGATTTTTAGATATCTATTAGATCTTTCTGACTGTTTCATCATTATTAAGATCGTAATTGTTGTTTTTTTGACTTTTATTCCATTTTTAACCAAGTTATCTATTGCATCTAGCTTAGGGCAATGGTTCGGTTACCTACTAGCGGTATAGAGTAGGTGCCATCATGACTCATAAATTGGGTTGTGACAGTGTCATTATAATATGGTGCTTATAATTTACCTAAGTGATGTACTTAAGATATTTGTGGTACAAAGAATCATAAGATAACCTACCAATGACAATCTGTGTCAAGTATAACGCGTATGTTGCCCAACTACTCATTGTTATCATTTTGTACGTACAACTGGAGTCGAGTCTAATATAAGGTACGCTGCCATGAGCTCACTATAAGGGTCTACCTGAATGCCAGTTTTTCCATATGTTGGCTCGAGTTATGGGAATCAATGCATGATATTTCAGTTGACTCTAAATACAAATATATCCATAAAGGTCGGTACACCCCAATATTCAGGCTCACTATAATGGTATGGTCTTAATCTCATGCATAGAATCACATTGTGCGGGTATGCAAGCAAAACCTATGCATACCCTCCAATTGCTATTATTTAGTAAATAATGCCTTAAAGTCCTATGGAATATAATTCATGGGTGAGATCATTTAATTATTTAAGTAAGATTTCTATGTAGTCTAGTTCTTGTTTTAACTGTCATATATAAAGGTGCAACTAAATTATGTCTAGTCACCTTCATTTATAACATGGACATATGTACCACGTGACCTCAGAATTTCCAGTTAAAAAAACTTACAATAATAGGGAACATTGTGAAGATTTGACATAAAGAGAGCAAGATGGATGCTTATAAGCTTAATGGTAGGCTTAGGAAATGATATGTAAGAAAATGAAGATCCTATCTTCGTATTTTATAAAGCTATATTGACGTCTATAAAAAAGGACATCACATAGTGTGGTTCCTTAATTGTGAGGGAAGGTTTATCTTTACATACCTTTGCTACTTTACTAGCTACGATCATATTCAGAGCCGTAAACAATACAACCCATGAAAGTGTAGTATTTATCTTTCTAGACACTAGTTCTTTCTATCTAATAGGCAAATAACTACCTACACGGATAATATAAGCATCCATCGATAACCCATAGGTTCATATACCAAGTTATTCTCATATATCTTATTTAGTCAAGTTTCGTAACAATCCTCCATAGTGGGTTCCTTAATTATTCAAACTTATATAATCCAATAACCAATCTATCCAATTGGTAGGAATTCCAAAACTCCCACTTTATCACAATTTTGAATTTTCTCCCTTTTTGAAGAATCCTAAATAACCAAATCCACTTTAAGAGCTAAAACAAAGATTCAAATTAAATATTCTCAAATACTTATCCATAATCATATTTGATGATAAGACAAATAATTTACCTCTTGGAGTTCAATCGCAACATTAAATTATTAAAATTACTTCTTGAAGATCCTTTTAAAATTATCATAGGAATCTTCTAATGTGCACGGTCCTTAACAAGCTGGGTAAAATTCCTTCCTTCCTCTAATTTTTTCAAAGATGATGCCGAGAAAAAGAAGAAGAAATTTGTAATAGTACTATAGTTGCTACTTGTTCTTATTTTCTTTAGATAAATCTTTGTGCTCTTTCTCTTTTTTAAAAAACTAGTACTTCAAACATGTTTTCCTCCAACCAAAATTATTTTTTCTTATTCACTGAACTTAGCACATTCTAGAATAACCGAAGTGGCCCCCACTTTCCACAAATAATAAAATTAAATTTGGGATTTTCTCAATCCCATTTTTATCCTACTACTAGCACAATACAAGTTTTATACACTACAATTATATACATATATGTATATATATACGCACTATAATTTTGTTTAAACGTAACTCTTTATAAATTCAGAATCACTCTTCTAGGAAAGACAAGCATATGCAATGAAAGCAAATAATCAGGATCACTTGAATGTATTATAGACACAAACATAAACAAGTAATTCACACAAAACACGCTTAAAAATAACCAAGAAATGACTTTTAAAGAATGAGCAGATATCTTAAAGCAAGTCCTTCTTTGAATCTGCATCCCAAATTCATAGCCAAACTCTCTCAATACTTGGGTTGATAATTCAACAACAACAACAAACCCATTGTATTCCCAGATAGTGGGGTCTAGGGCAGGTGAAATGTACGTAGTCCATACTACTACCTCCGGAGAAGTAGAAAGGTTGCTTTTGATAGACCCCATACTCAAGAAAAAAATAGTAAACAAATTCATAATAAAGCATGAAACAAGATGGAAGAACAAAAATAAGATACCCACAAAGTAATGCCCTACACTAACAAACCAAAGGCACCCCCATCCCCATACTCTCCTACTAGCAACTCCAAGCTATAGACATAGCCCTAAGCCTACCAACCCAGCTACCCTAATGCTGACCTACCCATAAGCACTAACCTTCTAACCTAATTCCTGTCTTTTATACCTTTCTATCTAGGGTCATGTCCTCAATAAGCTGTAACTGCCCCATGTCACGTCTAATTACCTCGCTCCAATATTTTTTCGACCTACCCCTACCCCACCTAAAACCATCCAAATTTATCTTCTCACACCTATGAACTAGGGCATCTGTACCCCTCCTCATCACATGCCCGAACCATCTCAACCTAACTTCCCGTATCTTGTCCTCCACCAAAGCCACTCCTACCTTCTCCCGAATAGTTTCACTCCTAACCCAATCACCTTAGTAAGCCCGCAAATTCAAAGCAACATCCATATTTCTGCCACCTTAAATTTTTAAATATGGGAGTTCTTGACTGGCCAACACTCTGCTCCATACAGCATGGCCGGGCAGACTTTCACTCTGTAGAATTTTCCATTAAGCTTGATCTAAACTTTCTTATCACACAACACTTTCGAGTTGATTCTCTACTTCATCCATCTTTCCCCAATATATTGGAATACATCTTCATCAATCTCTCCATTTCCTTGAATCATTAACCTAAGATACTTAAAACTATCCCTCTTACAAACAACCTAGGAACCAACCTTACTACCTCCTTGTTCTCCTCCCCTACGTTATTAAACTTGCATTCTATATGCTTTGTCTTGCTCCTAGTCAACCTAACTCAAGGGTTTGTCTCCAAACCTTCAATTTATCATTCATCCCTTCCTCCACATCTCATCAATCTAAACAACATTATCTACAAATAGTATACACCAAGGCACCTCTTCTTGAATACTCCGCATCAACACATCCATTACAAATGCAAACATAAATAGTCTAAGAGTCAATCCCTGATGCAACCCTGTCAAAATAGGAAAATTCCTGCCATCCTTACCTGAGTCTTTGCTCCATCATACATATCCTTAATTGGTCTGATGTACGCCACTGGGACCCTACTCACTTCCAAGCATCTCCTAATAACCTCTCTAGGAACTTTGTCGTACGTCCTCTCCAAGTCAATGAATACCATATGTAAGTCCTTCTTCCTTTCCCTATGCTGCTCCACCGTATCCGCACCAGGTGAATTTTCTTTGCCATCGAGCGATCGGGCATAAATTAAAATTGATTCTCCAAAACAGATACTATCCTTCTTAACCTTCGCTTGACCATTCTCTCTCAAATCTTCATTGTGTGACTTAATAACTTAATACTCCTATATTTATTACAACTCTAGATGTTACCCTTGTTCTTATATAAAGGAATCATTGTACTCTATCTCCACACCTCAGGCATTTACGTAGTCTTAAAAATGTTGTTAAATAATATAGTCAACCATCTTAAACCAACCATGCCAATAAACTTCCAAAAATCCACTAGAATCTCGTCAGGCCCTATCGCCCTACCTCTTTGCATCCTTTGAATACCCCTCTCAGCTTCCCAACTTAAGACGTCTACAATAACTGAAATCACGACCCTCCTCTGAGTGCTCCAGATCCCCTAACACATTGTCTCTGTCCCTCTCATCATTCAAGAGTCTAGGAAAATAAGACTGCAATCTTTTCTTAATATGAATGTCCTTCGCCAACAATCTACCATCCTCCTTCTTAATGCAATTCACTTGATCGAGGTCACGACCCTTCTACTCCCTACCCTTAGAAAGACTGTACAACCTCTTTTCCTGACCTCTCTTCTCTAACCCTATATATAAGCTCTCAAATATTATCATCTTAGCAGCCTTAAATGATAACTTAGCCTCTTTTCTATCTAACTTGTACTCGTCCCTATTCACCTGCTTCTCCACTTTATCTTTACTCTCAAATAGCTTAGCATATGCCCCTTCTTAGTCTTCACTTTTCTCTTCACTTCTTTATTCCACCACTAGTCCACCCCGATGCTATCCATCCTGGCCCCTCGAGCCACCTAACACCTCTCTAGCAGTCTTCTTTATGCAACTAGCAGCCCTATACTTCATACCATCCACGTCCACCCAACACTCCCATACCCCCATCCCCGCTACCTTCTCCCTTATCTCCAATGTATTCATCGATGTTAAACTACCCTACTCTATTCTAGATTGACCCTCCCTACCCCTTCTCTTCTTATCCTTTTTTATACCTAAGTCTATCACTAAAATCCTATGTTGGGTTGAAATATTCTCACTAGAAATGACCTTAAAGTCCTTACACATCACCCTATCTCCCTTTCTAAGCAGGAAAAAGTCAATCTAAGTTTTGTCTATCATATTTCGGAAGGTAATCAGGTCATCCTCCTTCTTTGGAAAGCTCAAATTCACTACCACCATCTCAAAGGCCCTCATAAAATCCAATATAGCAGCTCTCTCTTCATTCCTGACCCCAAAACCAAAACCTCCAAGCACATCTCCATAGCCTTCCGATAACACCTCAATGTGCCGATTGAAATCCCTTGCTATAATAATTTTCTCAGAGCTAGGCACCCCTCTCACCACCTCATCCAAAGCCTCCTAAAATCTTTTTTTCTCCTCTTCGCCCAAGTCTACCTGTGGTGCATAAATGCTACACACATTCAGAGTAAACCTTCCCAATGACCAACTTAATTGTCATCAACCTATCTCCAACCCTCTTAACCTCAACTACTTGCCCTCGATGTTTTTTATCTAGAAAGATGCTTACTTAAATCCTAGGACTCTCACTTCCTGAGTACCACAACTTGTACCCATCCACATCCCTAGTCTTAGACCCTGCCAACTTGGTCTCCTGGATACACACCATATTGATCCTCCTATTTCTAAGAATCTTCACGAGATGTATGGACTTACCTTAAAGGGTCCCTGTGTTCCAAGACCTAACCCTCAACCTATCAACTTTTGCATCACGTCTACCTCTACCATCCCTCACTCTATACCCTAAACCTATCCTAACACCAGACCTTACCCCCACTTCTAAACTAGCCCCCCTTCTCCTCTCACCCCTAAATGTGTGAGGAGTGTAACACCTTTAGTTGTAGGGCTTGGAAAAGCCACCAAACTAAAATGAGGGCAATAAATATGGATATCACTTGTGTTGCAATGATGGATTGATACGTTAGTGTTTAGAGGAGGTAAAAGTCCCTCTTATGTCAACAAAGGAGTTAGGTGTTTTTTGTGTGTAGTGTTAAGGGTCCAAGAGTCCACCAAATTCTTGGGTTTTTAAGATTATACTATCACTTGTCTAACTATCTATTATTTGTTTTGTTGTAATCATTTATTTGTTGTTCTTGTACTCCAACCCGTGAGTATTTTTATTGTTCATCTTGTTGTTGTTCAAATTGTGTTCTTAATTTTGTGTTGTTAATCTAGTTTGTCATTGGCTTAAAATGGTGTTAAACACCTTACTATCTCTCATTCTTGTTCTTGTTGTTTGAATCCGAGAGTGGTCACAGAAGAGGTCCTCGATTTCTTGATCTTGTGGACTGATTTTGGTGTGTGTTTCGTGTCTCCCTTCTCATTCTTGTATCATTGGAAATGTTGGATTTTAAATTTGAGTTTATTTTGACCAAATTTGGGTCCCACACCTATATTATTGATTTTCCAACATTCCAACCAATAGGTTGAAATGAGCTCAGGTATAGTGTGACCCTAACCAAAGGTCTACGTAGCCTAAAATGATATTCTAGAGCTGATGGCATAGTCAAAATTCACAATGAGATCGTTTTACTAAAGTTTTTTCCCGATTGCCATTTGTAGCTAACGAAGACTTCTAAAAAGGGAATTGGTTATTAATGAACTACCCGGTAAAAAATGGTCAATCCAAGAAAGTCATAAATGACTTGCGGAAGCTATGGAGATGCCCTAATGGCGAGATAAGCAAAAATATGAAAAATAACCGAAAGGGTCAATACATTTAACTTTAGGTAAGTCAAAGAGCCCACTTCTAAATCCCCGAAATATATACTATGTCAATTTTTATCGCAGACTAGGCTAAGGTATCTAAATCCACTCTTAGATGTATGGCAAGCCATGATCAGTCATAATGTAAAGGTTCTTCTCAAACACAACCACTAATCCAACATCACAACTAAGACAACCTTCCTTTGGTGTAAGCAATTAACTGGAGCATTTTAATTTATTTTATTGCGAGAAAATAAAGGCATTCTCATGCTAAACATGACTAATGAAGTTAATGCACTAAGGTCCAAGGAGCCAATCTATGTGTTTCAACTCTATAGTTCCACTTTAGACTAAACAATCCAACTAAACCCAAGCCTTGCATTTCATCCATCCAACAAAATATCCTAAGAATACTATGACAAAGATCAATCTAACAAGGGGTAAAGCTAGCCTACCTCAAAGCTTAAATAGCTCACAAACCTCTAAACCTTTGCTTTTTTTCTTTTGAGAAGCCTCTTCAAGATGCCAAGCTAAGAAAAACACATTCTACTCATTAGTACGAGAATATCAATACCCATATTGCACCAATATGCTTTGAATCCAAAAATCATGCCAATAAATCCATGTGGACCCTATTCATGGAAAATCATATTTCCGAGACCAACCTAACATGATGTCAAACTCATAGATTCAAAACCCTAAAAACTGGTTTAAAACAAAGCAAGTTGTGGTCTGAAATCAAGCCCTAAAGTATTTAGGGATTTGGTCAAATAATCAAGAAATTCAAGCATGAATTTGAAGAATTCTTACATTAAATCCAAAGATATTCATGAAAATATATGCTAATAAAGCTCCTGAGTCACCCCCAAAACTCAGTTTAAAGTTATCACACCCTTTAGGGTTTTTTTCTCTCAAGAGAATGGGTGGGAATGGGTAAATTTGTGATCAAAGGAGTCCTTTTATACCCCTTCCAGGTAATCAGGTATGGCAATCGCACAACCTAGATGCAAAAGTAGGTATGGTAATCTAAATATTCTTAGTACGATCACACTACCTTCTGCATATCATGTGCGATCGCAGCCCACACCAGATGACAGCTAAAACTTGGAATTTTTTACATATTTCCGCTAAGGCCTCATGATTCGTTGGGAATCCGATATACACAAATGAACTATCTAACCACACTAAATTTGATGTTCCGAATGCAATGGTGAAGTTAGATTTTCCATCCAAGGTTGTTTCAGTAAAATGTAGGTCCTACACCCATATTTTGAACTTTCCAACTTTTTCACTAATATGTCGAAATGAGCTTGGTGTATCAGGATCCAAACCCAAGGTCTTTCTAGCCTAAAATCAATATTCTAGAGTAGCCGGCGCAGTTGGAATTTGCATCCGATATCATTTTACTACAATTTTCTCTTGGTGGCCATTTGTAACTAGCAAAGACTTCAAAAATAAAGAATTATCTCTTAAAACAAAATGAATTGGCCATTAACCGAACTGTCATTCCTGCTAGTAATATATTATTTGAGGCAGCTATGGAAAAGCTCTAACAGAAAAAATAAGTGGGAATGAAAAATGACATGAAGGGTATTTACAATAGCCACTACTAAAAGAACTTCCGTCCCCAAAACTTAAGATGACGAAATACCTAACAGGTGAGGATACTGGGCCTGTATATCACTCTTGATCTCCTAAGTGGCCTCCTCCACTTGGAGGTGTCTCCACTCAATCTTAACTACAAGAATATCTATAGTGCACAACAGGCTCATATCACGAGCCAAAATGAGCACCAACTCATCTACAATGGTTAAATGCTCATCCAACTGGACTGAGTACCATATAAGCATATAAGATGGATCGGAAATATATCTCCATAACATAGAGACATGGAAAACTTGATGAAAAATAGCAAAAGCCAGAGGTAAGATTAACTCATAGCTACCTCACCAACTATAAGAAGAATCTCAAATGTTCCAATATACCTCGGACTGAGCTTAACCTCCTCCCGAACCTCATTACACCCTTCATGGGCGATATACGATCGCTAAATCCAAATCTCAAGGCGCGAAGCCTAGGATCTGCATAGGGCTTCTGCCTACCCTGAGCCGCTCTTAACCTCTCCTAAATCACCAAACTCTATCCAATAACTCCTGAAGAATATCTGTACCGCGAGGCCTAACCTCTGAAGTCTTAAGCCATCCAACTAGAGAATGACATCTCCTACAATACAAAGACTCAAAAAGCATCGTCTTAATACTCGAATGATAGTTGTTGTTGTACTTGAACTATGCCAAGGATAAGTATTGCTCCCAGTGGCCTCTAAAATCCATAACACAGGCTCAGAGCATGTCCTCGAGAACATGAATAGTCCACTTAAATTAACCATCAATCTGCAAATTAAAGGTTGTACTAAAATCCACCTAAGTACTCGAATCCTCCTAAAATACTCTAAAAAACTTCAAAGTAAACACAGAGCCACAGTCTGAAATGATAGAATTAGGTACCCTATGTAATTGGACTATCTCCGGAACATAGCTGTGAACCAACCTCTCAACACTGAAAGACATCTGAATAGGAATGAAATATGCTGACTTGGTCAAACAATCCTCAATAACCCAAATACCATTGAAACCATGTGAAGTACGAGGCAAGCCACTAACAAAATCCATAGTAATATGTTCCCATTTCCACTTGGGAATGGATAACCTCTGAGTGTATCCACTAGGACACTTATGCTCATTCTTTACCACTCCACCAATAGTGATGTCTCAAATCTCTATACATCTTAGTTGTACCAGGGTGAATGTAATATCTAAAGCTGCGAGACTCATACAAAATATCCTAAATTAAGTCATCCATCCGAGGAACACAGATATGACTGTTAAATTTCAAAATACCCTCATAATAAATAGTGTGCCTTTCAGACTCACTACTCAACACGTGATATAAAAGAAAACAAAGTTTGCTATCCTCCTATTGATGGTCAGGAATCTTCTCAAATAGTAAGGATCTCTCCTCCACGCTGCCAAAATCCTCCTAGGATCTAAAATATCAAGGTGAGCCATAAAGTTTGATAAGGATTGAATGTCCCGTGCTAACGACCACTGAAAATTGAAATTCAAACCAAGTTTCCCATACTCATTACCTTGCAACTCAAGGCATCTGCAACTATATTTACCTTGTCTAGATGATACAAGATGGAAATATCATAGTCCTTAAGTAACTCAGTCTATTTACATTATCAAGCATTGAGCTCCCACTCTGTCATAAGATTTTGAAAACTACAATAATTTGCGAGAATCTCACAATGCACATTATAAAGATAATCCCTCCAAATATTTAGCACGAAAACTATCTCTACCAACTCCATTCATGAGTGAGGTAGTTGCACTTATGCATATTAAGCTACCCAGAAGCATCAGTAACAACACAACCCTACTGGCTTAATACACAACATAGGACAATGCTCGGAGCATTACAAAACATGGTAAATCCCTCACCCTCAATAACAAGAGCTAAATAGGGGCTGAAGAAAGAAAGTCCTTGAGCTTTCAAAAGCTCGACTCACACTCCTCGGACTATTAAAATGGAATCTAATTCAGATTAAATTTGGTCATAGAAGCTGAAATAATAGGAAAACTCTCAAAGAAGCGCCTATAATAACCGACTAAATTAATTAAGCTACAAACCTCAGTTAGAGATATAGGTCTAGGCAAATAATGAATCACATCAATCTTGGTTGCGTATACCATCATGCCTTCTTTAGAATCTACATTCCCAAGGAATGTCACTAACTCAAGCCAAAATTCACACTTGGAGAACTTAGCAAAAAGCATATGATCTCTCAGTGCCTAGAGCACAATCCTCAAATACTGTGCACGTTCCTCACTACTCCTCGAATATACAAGGATGTCATCAATGAACACGATTATGAATGAGTCCAAATAAGGCCTAAATACTTAGTTTATCAAATCCATGAATGCAAAATGGGCATTAATAAACCCAAAAGAAATCACTAAGAACCTGTAATAACCATAATGGGTCCTAAAAGTTATCTTTGGACATCCTCAACTAGAATCCTCAATTGATAACTAGACCTCAAATCAATCCTAGAAAATATTGTCCCACTTTGAAGTTGGTGAAACAAATCATCAATGTGATCCATAGGATAATAGTTCTTCACTATGACCTTATTAAGCTACCTATAATTAATGCACATACATATGGAACCATTTTTTTTCTTCACAAACAATACAGGAGCTCCCTGCAGCGATACACTTGGTCTAATAAAACCCTTACCAAGAAGATACTAAAGTCAAGAATTTAGCTTTGTATGCTTGGTAGGAGTCATACAATAAGGTACAATAGGGATAGGTCACATGCCAGGCTCGAGATTAATAGAAAACTCAATATAAAAAATAGAGCAAATACCAGGCAGGTCAATATGGACCGCATAAGAAAACTCATAAACAATAAGAACAGAGTCAAGCAACAGACTCTCCACACTAGTATCAAAGATACAAGTAAGACAAGACTCACAACCCCTCGATATAAGTGTACTAGCACAATTATAAGAGACAATCCCCGTCAACTCCCAGCTAAAAACTCCCTGCCACATAACTAGGGGTATACTGAGCATGTTTAAGGTTACAGTCATAGCAAATAATCTATGACCACATGATAGTAGGATAACCAGTCCATACCTAAAGTCATATAAAATCCACCGTATCAAGAATAATAAGATCAACAATAGTAATAGTCAAAACAAATGATATAAAAACCTGATCACCTACTAAAGAATCACCTAGGAAAGTCGATACACACAATGACACATATAATGAATCATAAGATGAGTACAACCGTGGTGTATAATAAGCAAAAATATAATAATAAGTGGATCCCAAATTAAATAAAACAAGGGCCGACTGGCGGCAAACAAAAATCATACCTGTAACTATAACATCTGAAATCTCAGCCTTATGTCTAGCATGTACTGCATACCACTCACCCTCCCCGCTACCTGGTTGTCCACCCAATTAACCTCTTATCCTGTCTACCTAAGAACCTCCTCGAATACCCTGAGAACCTCTTCTACAATAATGAAAACCACTTCTAGCTAACGGATGAACTGCTATAATAGGGGATCACTCAGAGCTGAAGCAATAATCACCACACAATTAGGGAAATCACACAAATAGTGACCAAAAAACCCATAAGAAAAATAAAAAATATGAGTTGAACCAGAACTAACAGATATAAATGGCCTAGAGTAACCACCACAATTATAATAACTTTTATATGAACCCCTCAAAGACTAACCACTGCCCTTACCTCCATCAAGAATCTTAAGAGCTGATTGAACCAGCCGACTAAGATGACTCTGACTCTCATAGAATGGACAAGGAGGATACCTCATCAAAGAACTGTCATCTCTCAGTCGGGAACTATAATGACACCTACTAAATCTTCCATGAAAACTAGGCCTCTTATAATAACCCTCATAGTGCATCTCTTTCATCACCCTATTATGATCTGAAACCTCAGCTAAAAACCTACCCATAATAACTGAACCCTGAGTAGACATATGAATATGGAGTCTTAACTCTTTAATATGGCAACAATCCCTATGATACTCAATTTCTAGAATAGGGGTTGTATACTTATCCAACTCATATAAATGACCCTCATACTTTGGAAAAGTCATTGATGTTTACTCTAATCTAGAGAACTGATTCGTCAAAACAATCTATATGGCTGTGAGGCATATTCTTTTCCAAAAACATCTCAGAGAATTGAGTCTATGAAAAGAAGATGATCCCCCTAGTCTAGACTCCATGTAAACTCTACACTAATGACAAGTAGACAAGTCCAACTGAAATATAGTGTAATCCGCACAATTAGTCTCAACAAGACGTAAACCACGGATCCTATCTTCACAAGCTATCAGAAACTCATATGCATCCTCACCTGGTGCACCAAAGAACCTAGGTGAAGCCAATCTCATGTATTTACCCAACATCTTTTGTTCCTTCAAAGACATAGCACGCTGAGCAACTACCGGCTGAGCAACTACTGGTGTAAGAGAAACCTTAACTTTGGGAGCCACAGCTGCAAGCTGCATCCCCTTTGTACTACCACTCTAATCAGTAGACTGTGAACCATCAAATGATGCATCATCAACTATCCCCATAATTTAAATCAATGCATATCTAAATAATGAATAAGGAATAAACTTTTGTGAAGCCTTGGCTAGTTTGTGGCACACTGTTGGATGGGGCAAAATATCCTCTAGCTTAGAAGTTGGAATAGAAACTGGGAAGTTGGCCTATCTTGGCCTCTAACTGCGGACACATCACAAGGCTATCCACGACTTCTAGGTCATCTATGAATAAGAGTAGGATCCTTAGCTCGATCTTAGGACCCTAATCTCATGTAGCGATAGCATTTGTCCTGGCCATCTGCAAGAAGTAAAGTCAAAGAATTACTCTATAAACCAACTAAAACTCTTAGCATAATCTAAGTGAAAGAAGTAATGAACTCCTATGAATGTCCTATATCCTCCTGAAGGTAGGAAATAGATGTCAATGTTTGGATCTGCAGGACTCAACTAAACACTTGCTCTTGTACTAATAATATCAATAAAACCTAAGCACTGATACCAATTTGTCATGACCCAATTATGATTCATGAGGGAACTTGCTAAATCCTACTATTAGGTAAGCCCAAATTGTATCTCGGAGCTAAAGTAATGGGTTAATTTGGTAGGACATGCCCATAAAAAAGACAAACTCTAGAACACAACAACAATATAGACAAGTGTTTTGAATAGATAAGATAGGTAATACACGATACCAATCCCATAACTTTGTAGAGTTAGTACAAGATCATCTAATGTCAATAATAAAACCCAAAAGACTTGGAATATAGTTAATACATCTGTATCAATACAAAATAGTAAATAACAATAAGATAGGAGAAAATGGGTGACTTAAAACTCTAAGAGCTCACCCTATCTCTAAAATATTAACTCTAAATGAACCATGTTCAATGGTGACAGCTAGTACTATGATCTACACCAAAAAGGCACAAAAGTATAGTATGAGCACCAAAATAATGGGTGCTCAGTAGGCTTCACCGGCCGACTAATCTAAGTCATAATATAAAGATAATATAACGAAGGATAATCATAACTTAGGCAAGGTACAAAATAAAATCTGAATCATCTTCATCATCACTATATATAATGAGCTACTAAACAAAAATAACACTATAATATAAGCCATTAACACATGCCAATATGTTGTGCATAAGAAGTAAACAATTCAAAATCATAACACATCATAAAGCATCAACAGAAGCAGCCACAAGTACAAAGTTGGCTCCCATACGCCATCTGGTGCATAAAGTAAGGAACTCATCAAAGCATCCCATACAACTAGTGAGTACACCAAGAAAAGCATAAAGGAATTTAACTAATAACATATCCAAAACTTATCACTTTTCAGCCAAATTCCCATAATTATAATCAATCAGTCATTTTATCAGAATTTCTTTAATTACAAACATTTACCATGTAGCCATTGCCCACCATCAGAAACCAATTAATCATCACTACTTTATTTACCACTATTCATTATCTATCCCTTTCTGATTAACTAGATTTCTAAGTTACTAGTCACCAATTAAGCGAATATCTACCATATTTCATACCAATTTGCACCATGAAATATCTATGTGAATACACTATATACTACTCTATGAACTAGGAATCCTTTATCTCTTGAAATCATAGTATTATTTAAAATCCATTATTCATCAACTAATCTCATTTATCAACTTACATCATTACTTAATTATATCAACCACTAATCATTAGCTATATAACTTTGTAGTCATTTAACCTAGTGGTCTTCAACCGGCATCTCTAATATCAATAACATGCCCAAATTACATATAAATATATATAAATATGTAATTCATAGGGCTAGCCAGACTCGAACTGGTAGATGTACACATAGGCATATCAATATAATCATCCTCTGACTTTCCCGAGTATTAATCTCATCACAATGTCCTATAGCTATGTTGTGCATCATCATATAATCATAATATCTCCTGGCCTTACAGGGCATCATCATATCATCATAATATCCTTCGACCTTTTCAGGCAAATCATATTATTATAATATTCTTTGGCTTTGTCAGCCATTGGCATATCATCATTATCCTAATCGATGGAAAAATCAATAACATAAATAAAAATATTATGAATTATTATGCTTTTACACATAATGAATGGTATGACTTCTCGAAATATTCAACAAGCATAATTTATCACATAATTCATGGTACAATTGTTAACATTATCATTAGAAATATGTTCTAGCATAATTTCTTAGCATGCTTATAATCATAAGTAATATCATGAGAAATCACCCATTAATAGACTATTCAATGGACTATCATTAGCATAAAGATAGCTTATCAATAGCTTGAGCAATAGCTAATCCAAAACATAGTTTACAACTTTTTAATAGCATGGTCCTTATCATAATTTATGGCTTCGATAAAATCATAGTCAAGGGTTTATTCAATAGTATATTTTGTATCCCAATCAATAGCCACAACAGTCACATAATCAATAGCTCATCCTAAGCTTAACCAATACATCATACATATGGAATAATTATTACGAATTACTTCTAACGTCATTCATCATAACCAACAAGTACCAAGATTCATTAATATTGCCTCGCAAGGGAATTTTCTAAGCATATATCAAGCCTACAAAGGTTTCAAGATAACTAACATCAATCATGACATAATGTGGGTCAAAGAGACCATTTCTAAAATCCTGAAATATATAGAAAGTCAATTTCTACCCCAGATTAGGCTAATGTATCTAAATCCACTCTTAGATATATAGCAAGCCATGATTAGCCCTAAGGTAAAGGTTCTTCTCAAACACAACCACTAAGAAAATATCGTAATTAAGGCAACTTTTCTTTGATGTAAGCAACTAAGGCCAATTCACCCTAAGCATAATTAACTAGAGCATTTTACTTAATTTTTGGGAAAACTAAGGCATTCTCATGCTAAACATGGTAATATAGTCTAATGCCTCAAGGTTTAGGGCAACAATCTATGTATTTCAACTCCATTATTTCACTTTAGCCACAATAATCCGATAGAACAAGTCTTTCATTTCAAAATACAACACCTAAAATCCATCCCAAACCAACACAATATTTTAAGAATATTATGACAAACCTATATGTAAAATGGGGTAAACCTAGCCTATCTCAAATTCGAAGAAATCTCACAAACCACAAAACCTTTACAGTTCCCTTCAGAGAAGCCCCTTTAGGATGCCAAGATATCAAAACAACATTCTACTCATCAATACCCAAATATTGATACCCATATTGCACTATTGTAGTTTGGGTCCAAAAATCCTGCCAAAAATCTCATGTGGGTCCCACTTATGGAAAATAATTTTTTTTAGACCAACCCAACTTGATATCAAGCTCATGGAATAAAAACCATCAAAAATTAATAAAACCAAGAAAGTTTTGGGCTGAATTTAAGACCTAAAGAATTTGAGGCTTTCATCAAATAATCAAGAAATTCAAGCATGAATTTAAAGGATTCTTACCTTAAATTCAAAGATATTCATAAAAATAAATGCTAATTAAGAGCTGAAGTCACCCCCACAACTCAATTTAAAATTATCACACCCTTTAAGGTTTTTACTCTCAAGAGAATGGGTGAAATAGGAAAATTCGCAACCTAAGGGTCCTTTTATACCCCTTCCAGGTAATCAGTTATGGCAATTGCACAACCTAGTTGTTGAAGTAGGTATGGTGACCAACATACTTCTTAGTGCAATTATACTACCTTTTGTATATCATATGCAATCGTGGCCCACATAAGATGATAGCTGAAATTAGGAATTTTTTAAAGTTTTTGCTAAGGCCTCTGGATTTATTCAAAATCTGATATACATAAGTGAACTATGTAACCAAAAAAAATTCAGCATTCTAAACACAATGGCAAAGTTGAATTTTCCATCTAAGGTTGTTTCAACTAAATGTGGGTCCCACACTAATATTTTTAATTTCCAACTTTCTGACCAATAGGTCGAAGTAAGCACTAAAAGAAAACTTCATAAACAAATAAAAATTCCCTCATATATGCAATTATTTATATCCTTAAGCATCTTAAGTTCCATAAATGTATAACACATCACCGATTCTAACAATTATTGAACAACCGATGGATCGAAACATGATAATAAAAACCATCGGACATGGTACATCCCTACCCCCAACTTGTAAATCATGCAATGTCCCTATTGCACAAAATCATTAATAACTAAAACTAGGGTAAGACATATTCCTATGGCACTCTAGGCGCTGATCAAACAGTGATCACCAAGGGATGTAGATGGATCCCCAATCTATCCCTAATCTGGCTCAGTGGTGTCATGATACTCATAGATAATTTAGAACCATTTAATAATGGTGTGATAGAGCCCAAGAGCACACGCAAGTGTACATGGTCTTATCGAGTAGTAAAGTGGCTTCAAGAAAGCTGAAGTATTGATCTCTAAGGGACTTGTGTCCCCGACTATCGAGTTCTAGTTTAATAATTGAGAAAAAGTAAACAATATAGTTATAGAATTCCAAATTAAAAAATAAACTAAACTAATGTGGAAAAGTATTAGCTTAGGACAATCAATGGATAGAAGCCTAGGGTTAAAGAACTTTGAACAATCCTACTATGTTCTTGAATTCCTTCATTAATTTGCTAATCTCGATTATTGATTTGTAGGGTTAATTGCATGATCATAGTTTCCAAACCTCTAATATTTTACCTAATATGGACATTACAACTACATCGTTAAGCGGAGATGTAATAATCCAATTAAGTTAATTAAAGTTATTATCCTGCGTTTGAATCAAGTTAGGCATCTAAGTACATCCTTGCCCTAGACCCTAAGTTTAATTCTTTATTTAATAAGAGAATAAAAATCTATAATTTGTTTATTTCCACGTTCTATCTCACTATTCCCTCTCGCGAGATCAAAAGGTCAATAATATATGTATTTTATGGGTGATAAATCCATAAAATAATTAAAACAAGAATAAAAACACAACCAATAATGATAAGCAAAATTAAATGAATTTAATCCTAAACAATAGTACTCATGTTCTTGGATTTAACCCCAGAAAGAGGGTTTTTAGCCGATAATATTCATAATCACGATCCAAATATTTGAATTCATGATATGAAAAATTAAAAGCAAAATAAAATAATAAAAACCTAATAAAACCGTGTAGCAGTCCCCACTTTCTTCACCATTGTGTCCAAGTGTTTTAGCACTATTGCAAGTGTTGTCCTCTAAATTGACCAAGAAATTAATGTCCCACCGCTATCCATGTAATTCCCACTTTGTATATATATATATATATATATAATATATATATAATATACTCCTAATGATTTTGGGATTTGGCAGCTGCATGGGTTTCAAGGAAAGATTCCCACCAACCGCCTACACTATTTTGTTGTGTCTGAAGTGAGCAATGAGACGCATTGATGGAAGCGTTGATGGTCGATGCAAAATGATGATATCACGTCGACCTACTGGAATTTGTATCCAAAAATCTAGTTAAGTGTTGAACATCCCTCATTTTTCCCATGCCTTTTGTACTGTAATTCAATGCATTTTCAACCTTTAAATTATCAATATATCACCATAATATAATATCACAGACCACAAATTAAAGATAAAAAAACACAATATTCTCGACGATGAATCAAAGCAAGAGCTAAGATAAGGCAAATTTGCAATGATCTTCCACTTATTATTCCGACTCTTGACTTAATCAAATTGAACTTTGCACATTCTAAATAAGTTATTCCACTCATAATTACATTTTTAAATCATTTGGAACAAATTAAACATATTATAATCCAACGAAGAAAACTAGAAACACACCTAGCTTAAGCTAGTAAAACAAGTTTTCTGGGTTGAACTCTAAATGACTCAATTAAGCATAAACTTGTTCGAAAAACACTTTGAATATTGTAATCACGCATTTTGACACTTAAATGCTTATTGATATCAATTTTAACACATTAAGCACACTAATTACTCTCAAAACAAGGCAAAATAAGCTAGAATAATGAAACAAAAGTGTATAAAATCACCTCAGATCATGGTGGACTTAAGGTACTCAGATGAGGAAGTCTCTGTACCCCCTCAAACAGTCTGAACCACCTCTATGGTAGATTGTATAGCTTCTTCCCTTGGACTTACCTCCTTAGAGGTCTGCTCAGTCAACTTCTCTTTTCTTCTTTTCTTCTTCTTCTTATTAGATCTATTCCTACCATCCTTTTATATCTTATCACTCCTTTTTCTCAAATAAGAATATAAATCTCTATCTATCTCATCAATATTAGTCCCATTAATTTTTCAAGGATAGAGTACAAGAATGAGGAACCAAAGAGTCCACATTCATCATAAGAGTTGTCATTGGCTATAGTGGAGGAGGTTGAGCGTTAACCCTATAAGTCAACATCCTAATTCTTTCATAAGTCCAATTAGGTTTTCTCTAATAAATGTCAAATCCAATTCCTAGATTACATTAATTTGAGTCACCATCTATCTCTTAAATCTAACACATAAGTTTTTGTTGTCTCAAATACAACCTAAATCTCATCACTCATATATTGCTTGAACTCAACTTCTACCATTTTAATCTTAGCATTATGTAGTAGTACACTTCACATAATCTCTTCTTATTGTGAAGTTAGAATTAGTATATATCTAGTAAGAACTAATGGAAAGCTAATAGTTTAGGGAGGTGGTGCAAAAAATTAATAGAAGCCAATATTAGATTCAACAAATCAATAGTTGGGGTACCCGTAACTATTTCTATAATCTCAAAGACTCTAGCCATGGAAGCTGGGTTGTGTGTATCCTTTTTTTGTGCCATATCAAGAAGCTTAGTAAATTGAATCGCTTAATCCACTACATCGATAGTTGGGACTTGTGCACTGCTTATTAACTGAGTAATGAGATAATGGAAAGTTAATGTAGTTCTAAAGTAGAGAACTATATCTTGAATCTACTCTATAATTATTTGCGAGATATTCAACTTCACTATATAAACAAAAGCAGCAACTAAATAGGCATTGGTCGCACTTAATAAGTAGTCATTATGTAAGGATGTGATCTGGTAACTAATAACCAACCACAAGACTTTTGTCAATACACTTTAAAGTATTCTTATAGATTCTGGCCTCGTAGATCCATGAGGCATTTTTATCTACATCTGCAATATGGCTCACTTGCCAGCTGTAGTACATCATCTTGTCATCTCTACTCTATTTAATTTATTTATTCAAAAGTCATACTTTAGAGACTCCTCAATAGGCTTAAAGCTTCTCTGAAATAGGCTTTTGAGGTAGCCTTGACAGAGATATTGACCTTAGTGTCCCAAACCTGTATAGTGTCAAGTCTAGGCTATTTTTTCATGTCTTTTTCTTCCCTGAAGGAGTCAATTCTTCAGCTTATTGGTGTAGTTGGCATAAAAATCATGCACCAAAGCCAACACATAGTTTCTAAGAGGTTATTTCATCCACCCCAACTCATATCTCTCTAATCCCTGAAGACAAGGCTGGAATCTTCATAAGGGACTCTGGTAGAATCCAAGGGTCTTCTTGAATTCTCTTCTTCTAATATCCTAGTATATTAATGAGACGCCATCAATAAAATAGTTTCTAGAGTTTGGGACTAATCAACATCTCAATTTCTCACCCCTTTGAAATTGTGAAACAATAATACCCTTGATGATTAAGGGATGGACTCACCCTCCTTCTTTGAGGGACTCTCTTTTTCACAATCTATAGGTTTCTTGCCTTATTATAATAGGGAAGGTTTATAGTGGTTCCAGTGTCAATAAAAGTTTTAGACATCATGGCCATAGCTTATTCCATCTCTTTTGCCATTGATGCCTTGATCTAAAAGGTGTGCGGTTCTTTTGTAATACTTGTAGAGAAGTCCACTCCAGTTATATTTGAACCCTTGGAATCACTCTATGAGGTCGGAGGTGTGTCCTTGGGTACCCTTTTTTGGAGATATCATTCCACAGATATTATTTTTCCATTGGCTCCATTGTACTGATATTCCATCGTTTCATAGCACCTTCGATGTTTAAAATTAAGAAATATTCAAGTTATTTAGGCTATTTTATTTGATATGATGCGTTTTGTGTCTTATTTTTAGGAAACTAGGTTTTGGGATATAAACAAGAGAAAATAAGCTAAAAGCTATGTTTTGTCCAATTACATTAGCACTTACTTAGCGTAGGTGCCACCTACGTGGTGCAGGTAACAAAATAGGTGTCATAAGGTTGAAGTTCAAAGAATAAGAATTTGAATTTTTTCCCGTGCTACCTACGATGGTGAACCTATGGCTTATAGGTACTTCCTATGGCTCATAGGTACTACCTATAGCCCGTAAGTGCTAGAGTAAGTGCTAAAAATTTAAGATTTAGAAATATACTACATGTTAGCCTCCTATGTTTACGTTTTAATAATGAAAAGCTAATGAGTGGATCTTTGCAGGATAATTAGACGATTACTAATGATGAAGGGATGTCACACACAAAAATATGAAAGACCAGAAAAATAATGAAGACAAGCAAGAAAGTCGGCTCCAAGAATAGGAGGATATCAAATTATTAGTTATAGTATCCAAAAGAATCAATCAAAACAAGAACAAAAGGAAGGAAAATCGCAATCTTGGAAATATGGAAAATCTTATCAATCACAAAGATAGAAAAAGAATAAAAGATCATGAAAAAAGCAAAAGAAAGAAAAGATCATGGACAGATCTAAGTAAAAAACTATGTATAAACATACCATATGGTTACTTTCCTCAATCAAGGAGTCAATTCAAATTCTTGATTGAGAAGAAAACTCTTGGGTTTCATTACAAAGAGTAAGTAGCTGAAGACTATAAAAGAAGAAAATTAAAGATGGACAAGGGTTATGCAACTTCAAGAAGAATCTCAAAGTGTCTCAATCTTAGTATCACGAAGCTTAGTAACTCTCAATTTACAATTGTTGCATAATTGTAGGATCAAGTCAACTTTTGTAACACAAACTAAAGCTTTGTCACAAGATGTGAAGAACAAAATAAGTCTTCATAACTTATTTCCCATCATTGTACTCGAGCCCGATATTGAATGATCTAAGAAAGCATTGAAACCCAAGAGGACTGGAAGTAGGCACCATATAGGTGTTCTGAACAAAGATAAATCTCTATGACTTCACTCTACATATGATTAATTATTTGCTTGATTACTTCAAACCTAATTTCTTTTGTAATGTGTACTGATCTGCAGGAGAGTCGATTCTGAGGAGCCAATAGTTGACTCACAGAAAATTTTCAATTTACCACCCCTCTTGAATTTCAATTGGTATCAGAGTTGCTCTCACCAATAGTTTTTCTTAACCGAATGTGAGCAAAGATCAAATGGCAAATTATAAAATTCCCGATGCTCTTTTTTAATATGGTCACTCCTCCACAAAACTACCATACTTCAATGGACAACACTACTCTTACTAGAAGAATAGATTCAAAATATTTGTCCAAACAAATAACCTCCAAGTCTAAGTTGTAATCAAGAAGGGTCCAAAGACAATTCCAGAACTCAAAGAGAAGCAAAAGGACAAAGACAAAGAATCTAGAAGTATTGACATCGAAGACCTTAAAAGTCTTGAGGTCATCAAAGAACAACAATAGGTAATCCAAACTAATGCATAGGCTATAATTTTACTTTTTTATGCAGTTAGGGGAGAAGAATACAATAAGATATTAACTTGTGAGACTACAAAAGAAATGTGGGACAAATTGGAGTTAACCTATGAAGGAACCAACAAAGTCAATAAGTTAAAGATTGTTGCCTTGTTCAATAAATATGAGCTATTTAAAATGGAAAATAATGAGAACAATGAAACAATGTTTTCCTGATTCAGGAAGACTGTATGCAAACTGAAATCACTAGGTTGATCTATCCACATAGCCTGCAGGTCTAGAAAGACGGAGATAAAAAGTTGTATAGGATGGCCAAGGACAGGGAGCGAAGAGATTTTCACATTAAACAAGTAAAGTGCATTAAAGAAGAGGATGGTATAGTGTCGATTGAGGATGCCCTCATTAGGGAGAGGTAGAAGTCCTATTTTTAAAAACTTTTGAATGACGAGGGGGACAAAGGTTCTGTGTTGGAAGACTTAGAGATATCTAAGGAGGGTCATGATTATAGTTCTTGTAGGTATATCGAGGTTAAGGAGGTCAAGGGATCTATTCAAGGATGCGGTGGGGTAGGGTGACAGGGCCAGACGAGATTCCAGTAAATTTTTGGAAGAGCACTAGTGGGGCAGATCTAGAGTGGTTGACTAGGTTGTTTAGCATTACTTTTCGATTTTCTAAGATGGCTGAAATATGGAGGTGGAGCACGATGATTCCAGTGTATAATAACAAGAGAGACATTCAGAGTTGTAACAACTATAGATGTATTAAGTTATTGAGTCATACTATGAACATTTGCGAAAGGGTGGTAGAGTTGAGGATGAGGAGAATCATGACGATCTCTGAGAATCAGTTCAGTTTCATAGCTGGTCACTCTACCATTCAGGCCATTTACCTTGTGAGGAGATTAGTGGAGCAGTTTCGAGAGAGAAGGAAGGATTTGCATATGGTGTTTATTGATCTAGAGAAGGTATATGGTAGAGTTCCCAGGGGGATTCTGTAGAGGTTCTTAGAGGCTAGTGGGGTTCCCGTGGCGTACACTAGGTTAATTCAAGATATGTATGATGGTGTGAAGACTTGAGTTAGGATGGTAGGTGGAGATTCAAAGCACTTCACAGTTTTAATAGGGTTGCACCAGGGATCGAATCTTAGCCCGTCTCTATTTGCCTTGGTGATGGATGTTTTAGTGAACATATTCAAGGGGGGGTGCCTTGGTGTATGTTATTTACAGATGATGTGGTTTTGATCGATGAGACTCAGGGTGGAGTTAATGATATGTAGGAGATTTGGAGACAGACGCTTGAATCTAAAGGTTTTCAATTAAGTAAAACCAAGATGGAGTACTTGGTGTGTAAGTTCAGTGATATGTCTCAAGAAGTTGGAGTGGTTGTGAAGCTAGACTCTCAGGCCATCCAGAAGAGAAATATTTTCAAGTATCTGGGGTCCATAATTAAGGGTAATGTTGAGATTGATGAAGATGTCACGCATTGTATTGGGGCAGGGTGGTTGAAGTGGAGGCTCACTTCAGGAGTCCTTTGTGATAAGAAGGTGCCCTCGAAGCTTAAAGGTAAGATCTACAGAGTGGTAGTCCGGACAGCTATGTTGTATGGAGTGGAGTGTTGCCCAGTTAAAATCTCCCATATCCAAAAGGTAAAGGTGGCAGAGATGCAAATGTTACGTTGGATGTATGGACATACAAGGAAATTTAGTGTAAGGAATAAGATTATTTGGGAGAAGGTGGGAGTTGCCTCGGTGGAGGATAAGTTATGAGAAATAAGGCTACATTGGTTTGGGCAAGTGATGAAGAGGGGCCCTGATGCTCCTGTGCAGAGGTGTGAGACTCTAGCTATGGATGGATTTAGGTGGGCTAGAAGTAGATTAAAGAAATATTGGAGGGAGATAATTAGGCATGATATGGAGAAATTATAGCTTACAGAGGACATAACCCTTGATAGGAAGGTATGGAGGATGCGAATTAGGGTAGAGGGTTAAGAGGTGGGAGTGTGGCGGTAGTAATAGTGGAGTGCTCCTTTGGGTTAGGACTTTCTGGTTCGTAGTGTTGTGGCTGTAGTTTTTGGGGCTAGTGGTGTTGGATTTTTTGCATCCCGTACTAGTTTATTATGCACTTATCTTATGTGTTTGTTATACTGTTAGCTTGTTTTGTGTACCTTACTAGTTTATACTAGTTTATATGTGTTTACTTTTTCTATTGGTTATACTGTTATAGGTCCTAAGTTGGGGGTCTATCGAAAATAGCCTCTCTACTTCTTTTGAGGTAGTGGTATGGCCTGCGTACACTCTACCCTCCCCATACCCCACTAGGTGGGAATACACTGGGTATGTTGTTGTTGTTGTTGTTATTATTATCTTTCAAGGCACTAACAACTGGTTTTTTTAGGTACTATGGAACCCAAGTCTACCGAGAAAAAAGGTGGACAATTGAGGCATCGATATGAGTACCCTGAGTGCAATTTCTCGATAAAGAAGTACTTGGTTGCCCAAGATTAATTAGAAGACCCATAGACTAGGGGCTAGAGCAAGCTGCTACTATAACCATTGTTGCAGCTACTTTGGGAGTTCAGCTCCCACTACTAACTCAGTGGGGCTCATAGCCCATATTCATTCAAGTTGGGGCATAGAGAGTTGTAACCATACCAATTCCTAGGCCGAGGATAATTTTGAAGGACTTCAACACTACACTCTTCCCAATTTGAGAAGGGAGAGCATACATTCGAGGATGATTCTTATGAGCAGGCCACCCAGGACCCCTAGTTTGAGAAGGGTTCAGAGGATGAGTCAGCATCAGCAGTACCTAGTTTGAGGAAAGTATGACTCAAGCATCATATGGGGTATCATCATCCTCAGCACCAGCCACGTAGCCTTTTACATATGATCCTCAGCCTCCTAGTCCACTATAGGCCGAGAAATCTTTTGAGTCTACACACACCTCAGTTGTGCCAATAGATGAGGTAAACCCAAAGTGGTGTGTAATGGGGATGTATATGATTTATAATTGGGATAGCTTTATTTCAGAGGAGGGTCAACGTATGAGGTCTATTCAGTAGGAAAAAGGGATTGAGATAGTAGGGATAGTAGGGGTACCAAACCTGTGGACCGTATTTGATCGATACCAGCTGGGGTGGATAATAAGACCCAAGAGTTCTTATAGGCAAGCTTTGGTTCAAAGGTTCTACTTATCTTATGATCCCATAGTTTCTTTGACCATACCTAGAGGTAGCACAGGACCAGCATAATACTAGATAAAGTCCAGTTTAAGGAGAGGAGTGGAGGTTGGGATTTCAGTGGTGGCTATCTATCGGGTTCTTTTTGGGAAAGATTATGTAGCCCCAATATTTCCTGGTGAGTGTGATCATAGATTGATATTTATATAGGATATACAAGCAATGAGGGATGTAGATCATAGGAGACATAGTCCATATTTTGTGATATAGATCGCCAACTTAGTTTTCAATTTGGGAGGTGATGCCCTATGAATCGAGGGAAAAGGGGGGATTAAGAAGGTGACACTGAATTTTGTCGCAAAGTTTTGGTAGACCGTGTTTAATTTATGGTTGTGTCCAATTTTTGTAGATGATATTGCCCAAAACTACACCTCTAAACAAGGCTAAACCAGTTGATGCAAAATATAGTAACCCAACTCAGGTTGGGGTCAAACCCCTAGGGAATACGTGAATTATCAGTCTAGTTTGCTGAAGTCAGTAGGAAGTACTAAAAAGTAAATTGGGGATTGTAGTAGTACTCAGTGAAAAGTAGCAAGCTATTATTGTTTTGGTTTCAATCAATCAGAAAAAAACACTTGGATTATGTTCCCCCAAGTTTCTCAACTATGTATGTTTTTCGTGCTTTGCTGAACTAACCCAATATCTTGCATGGAGAATAAGATAAGTTATGTACCATCAACTGTGTTGTGGACTTATTGATAAATTTCACCCTTTAAATTATGAGTTCAGGATGTTGCCTTACTAACCCTTATCTTATACCCCATATTAAATTTTACCTTATGAGTCTCAAGTTATTAGATGAAAGATAATCATCTTATGTAGATAATGCAGACAAGCTTCTTTCATAAATTAACTTCAAATTACTACCTACGGACCGTAGGTGCCACCTATGGCCTGTAGGGGGCCAGTAAGCGGCCACTGACCTTAGTTTTCCTTCTTTTTTCAAGAGTTGTTTCCTAGGACTTCCTTGTACTCTATATATACCCTGTTAACATTTTTTATTTAGGTTACATGCAATCTTGATATTACAATCATGTATTTGATTCTAGGATTCGATTTTGATCTTGGGATTGCTTTGCACTTGATTTTGGTTGATTGTTCAATTTGAGACTTTGGCCTTTATTCTTTATTCATTGTGATATTTATTTAATTCTTTCAATTATGAATTCCATTAACTGTTTCACAATGATGGAAGCTAATTCCATTAGCTAGGGTCGTGGGATCCTTAGAATCCTGGGACACCTATAGGCCATAGATGGTACCAACGGATCATAGGTGGTGCTATGTAGGTTCCACGACCTCATAACTCATCTAAATACTCACTAGACTTGGATCATCTACAATATTTTCTAGCACCTACGAACTGTAGGTGGCACATACGAGTTGTAGATGCACTCCGTAGGTAGCAGGGTCTTCTTTTCTCAACTTTTGAGCATCTATTTATCATGTTTTGATAGAAACTCTATAGTCTATGCCTAATAGGTAGTTCATACGAGCCGTATGTGCCCACTTTAGTGGTCCAAAGCTTCAGTTTCACTCATTTTCTTCATAATAGTTCCAAAACCTTATTTCCTGCAAAACACAACACAAAACACACCATATCTAACAAAAATACCAACGTAACTTGCACATTTTTCATCATTTTAAGTGTCGGAAGTGCTAATAATCCATAACATATCAAAACCTTCCACTTAGAAACCTAAGCTATCTATGGCAGTCAATCATCACTTTAATCTCAAGAACATTACCCTTTCTTATTTTAACATTTCGAATCCAACTGTGTGTATCAATGAAGCACAACACTGTGACATAAGGGAATCAAGATATGGCATTACATTTTCAATAAACAACCATGTATATGTAAAAGTTACACTACCCCAACAAGTAAATAGCTAGTAATTCAACCCATCTGCCCTCATATAAAAAAAGTCCCAATCCCTCATATAAAATCATGCATGTCAATGTGGGGAAGTCCAAGAGAAGCTCACAATCACAAGAGAAGTTCCACCAATGCACATCAAATACCATAGGCTTGCTCTTATTTTCTTTACCTTAGTTTTCAGACAATCAGGTTAAGATCACTATAGACTTTATTCGGCTTGTAATCTAGACTTGGGGGATTGTATGGTACATATGGATATTTTTAGTGACTAAGCCTCCTTGTCACTACAATTAATTTGGGGTCTTGTTGTTAACCATTTTCCTTTTATTCCACCCTTATTTCTCCCTTATTATTTTTTATTGCACATTCAGGTGGGTATGATTTTTTTATTCATTCTTTTTTATTTTTTCCTTTCTTTTTCTTATTTTTTATTTTTTGTACGACACCCAACCCTACTTTATTTTATCTTATTTTACCCTTCATACCCAATTTGCATTATGCACCACCCTAAATTGAGGTGCATAATTTCCAAGGAGGGCTAGGGATAAAATAGTCTCATTGTAATAAAAATGGGAAGGTGAAAGGTGTAACCAGAAAAATAGGCTATTCAGGCTCAAAGATAGGGATCAAAGGATACTTATTCACACATAGATAGTTATTTAGGCTAAAAGTAGACTTATTTCAAAAATGACCTATGAACCTTTCCTAACAGACTATCCTACAACCTAGGAAAGACTAACTGGGAAAGTTCTAGATTTAACACACAATGGTAACTAGTAGTATCTCACACACACGGCATAAGGTCACATCACAAGCTACTACCTATTTTGTTCTTGCAATTGTTAGCTATGATTATCATTTCCCTAGTACTAATGCCATAAAGAGATTCACAATGGTCACACATATATACACATCACTCAATTCTATAACAAATATTTTGAGGGGTGTCATTTATTTTTCAAAAATCAACAAAAAACATGTCAACTACCCTAGATACTCAATAATCTCCTAATTACATAAAAACACAACACAATACATAATAAAACATAATGTGACACAAAATTAACCTAGATATGTCGTTTCTAAAGTTATACCATGGCCGATAGAAAAATAAGAATGACAACAAAGACCCACAATGGCTATGGCATACCCTATCGCCTACTAAAATACTATGCACTATTCCTAGTGCATGAAAATAATGTAAAACAAGGGAATGAGGACATACCTAAAATGCACTAGGCATCTGTGTCATGCTTATCCCTGTGTAGGGGTATATCGACTGGTGGTGGTGGTAGTGGTGGCGGTGCACTACTAGATGATGCACCCGCAGCTAGCTCATCATGCCTGTTCCTATCAACAAATGCAGTCTCCCTCGAATCATGTGTGGCTCATTTAAAGGCCTAGTCAAATGGCATATCGAGATCCTATAGCTCTACCTCTCTACCTCTCTTGGTCTAAACTATAGGAACTGTCTCCTCATCCTTCATGAATAAATCAAAACATCTAGGACCATTCGAAGGTGCTGACAAAATAATTGGAGGTATAAATAGAAGGATGCCAAAATATTATTCCCAGTAAGAAAGTGTATCTCTGCCCATATTGTGGCCACCTCATTTCTAATCTTACCTAGATCATGTGCCTCAATATTACTGAACTAGGCCCATAATCAACCCTTAAAATCATGTATACAGGCATATACCTCAGCTATGCATTCTGACATCTCAGCCCCATACATAGCATGTAATCCAGTCTCTACCATACAACGATGCCACATAATCCTCAATATTATTTAAATGGGTGGTTGGAGCATGCTGAATCTTTACTAAGCTTTGCAAAAACTCTCATGATACTTAAACCTTGCCTGTGCCTATAGCAGTAGTATAGGGGCGAGGAGGCACTGAAGATGTCCCATCTAGCTCCAAAATGGAAGTTGGGTTAGAAGTAGATATTGCTAAGGACCCCTCACCCTAAGTTATTATATCAGGGACCACTCTCTACTCCCCCATCTTAAAATCTATACTTTCATCAATATTTCTACCCTATCTATCACCCGACTTCGTATGAACTGATGGGCCCTCAAACTGGGCCAAAATCACTGTCTTAGGCACATGAGATCTCTAGGGAAGTACCATGTTTGTTGGATCCTTAATCATACTTGTCTAAGCCACACCTGTCATCTCAACCCTGAGGTGAAAACCTAGAACCTCAGGCATGCCGGACTTACAAAATGTCCACTCAGAAAGCTCATATCTAGTAATAGCTACAAAATCAATACCATAAACAATCATCATGCTCGCAATAGTGTTGTACCATCTAATGTAAGAAGTTTTTCTTCTATAGTTGGACATAAATAATAATTCACTACTAGCGCCAACACTTTACGGCAAAATTTAGTGTCACCTCTTATTCAAACCTTTCCCTTCAACCCATGGGCCATACACACCAAAGGGTGAAATATAGCTGGCGATCCATATCTCCACCCTACTCTATCACTCTAATGCTCATCATCTTCCATAAAGCATCTGTCATTTGCCAATCTCAATAGTTGATCAAACTCTACTGTAGACATAAGTGCTATATAATAACGTTCAAATAGAATGCGGCAGATGGCCACTGCTAAAATATAAACCATGATGCCTCTCACCAATGCTTGCTCCAGCTAGGGCTACTCTATATCCCTACTATCTTTAGGTTTTGTCAATAAAACTATCGCGGTATAGGAATAATAAAACTCAAGCACTACTACATGGCCGTATAAACCCTGGGTCTAGCCATCTATTCAATCTGATAATGATCAAATGCATTGTGCAAAATTTGTCCTCCAGCCAACCCAGGTTATTGCAGCCAAGTCTCCTCCTAAATAGTCTTTTTGGGTCAGTCGATCCCAGTCGCAAATATGTCTCGATCATAAATAGACGGTATGCCCTCAACACACCACTTTAAGTTTACCTCATTAATAGGCTTGACTGAGATGTTAGTAGGTTTATAAACCTGGTCTGTCTGGGCTGGTGCATCCTTATGGGATGTCTGTGCAGCTTCACAACATGGTGTACCGTAAATGATGGATTGGGAACTGGTGCTATGGAATCATCCTATAACCCTTCCTCACACTAGGGGTCCTATGAAGATACCTCTATAAGTGTCTCAAATTTACCTCCTCCTTTTTCGTACCCTCTCCCTCGTTAATCTAGGGAGAGTTTTGCGGTGAAATCCTGGTCAACTTTATCCTCAAATTGGGTACTAGTATGTTGGCCTCTGGCTGATACCTAGGCCGATTAAAAGTAAGTTGTATAATCCACTGAGATGTTTCTTCGATATGTAAACAAAAAGTAGCACTAATAATCATCCCAGCTTCAGCCTGCTTTTCAGACCTAGTTTGTGGTCTTGTTGCACTAGTCGAGAAAATCAGGTCCTCCACCAAGCTGGTACTCTTGGAGGTTCTTCCCACTAACTCAGTGGTCTTTCCTTTTTTTTTTTTCGAAGACCTTGGTGCCACGTGTACCTAAAAAACCAAGTGTTAGTCTCTGAAAGATAGTAAGGGACTGCAAAATTTGAAGAAAAACTTAAAATTGTGAGACTTTGAACTCCTCCTAAATTGTACATCCCTAAAAACTGTACTCAGTCCCAACAAATCCAATTTTTGCACATTCTGTTAGGATCAATATTTAAACACAACTATGGCATACCAAACTTTTGGGATTCCTCGACCCTTTCAACTTCTACTTCCATTCGGCCATGAACATAGCATTTTAATCTAAGAACATTGCGGCAAATTATGCTTTTAGGATGATTCTAGGCCCCTACATAAAATTTTATTGATTTCTATATATTTTGCATGAAAATAAACATACCAACTCACTGATTTCAAGTTTATCACAATGTAATATTATTAGGAGCTAAGAATTTTTACCTTTTGTTTTAAGAAGAGAAAGTGAAGATTGAAAAGATGAAGAAATCCTAGATTTAACGTGTAATACGTGCAATATGGACAAGTTGGTAATGATTTAGAAAATATGGAAAAGGCTATTTACATCCCAAAGTAGTGTTCTTGCTCTTTATGAAGTATTGGGAAAGTGAGGGAGCTTAAGTTTGAGAGGGAATAAGAAATGTTTTACCTTTGATGGGGTTTAGAAGTGGGTTAGGGTGTTTAAATAGCCTAGAGACTTTTGTTAAAGTTTGTTAGGGTCGGGTTGGGCTCAAAATTTAAAATAAATTGGGCCCAAAAACTGTCACTTATGGCACCACCTACGAGGTATAGGTATCACCTACAGCCCATAGGTGCCCCACCATAGTTGGTCCTAGTTTTTTTCACCTTTTTCTTGCTCTCTGTACAACTTGTTCAGACACACATTGTACTACATACGAGGTCATAAGTGGTATTTACGACATCATAAGTATGTTCGTAAGTTAACGTCTAAAGATTCCCAAAAATCCTTAAAATTTGTTTTTGACATTTAGTGCACAACTTACCTAGCCTGAGTGGGACCTATGACCTTAATGAGTTGGTCATAAAGTCCCTTTATCTAGAATATTCTGAATTATGCAATGTATTACCATGTTCCAGGTTGTTACTTATGCTATTTCACATAAAAAATAGAAAAACAATGTGAACAGTAAAATATTAGGTTGCCGCACACCCAGTGCTTGATTTAACATTGCAGCATGATGTATCTATGTTGGTTACTCAGACTTCACCAAGAATCCCATGGGTTGCCTACCATGAAGCGCATGATTTACAGCATGACACAATATGGGCACCTTGATTACTCAGAATTCATCTAAGTAACTGAAAGAGTAGCCTCCTAGGTCATCAACACAATGAATAACCGATACCACCCTCATGTCGGTTGGCTACTTCATAGTTCTACACATGCTAATTATTACTTCCTCATTATTAAATCCAAACTTGAGCTCTACCTTCTCCATATCAACCATGTCTCTACCTGTGACCATGAATGATCTTTTTAATGTGTGATGGGCATCTCGAAGTCAACCGCATAATCCCAGATCACAAAGTCAGTCAGAAAATTAAAGTTTTTAGCTTTTAGCTAAACATTGAATGATATGCCCATAATTTTTTAATTTTATGGTCTTCAATTAACAATCGCATAGTCGTCTGTCCTTGAGGGCTCAAGCCTAACTATTTGAACACAACCAGCAATATTGAATTAATGCTAGATCCCAAGTCACATAATTCTCTAGAAAACATTGATGTCCTAATGGTGCATGGGAATTTGAAAGCATCGCGATCACCTTCTTTTGGTCCAAATACTTAGACGTGATTGCACTATAATGGTGCAATGCACTAACATCCTCAAAACTAGCCACTCTCTTCTTCGTCTCCAACTCTTTCGTAAACCTGGTGTACCTAGGCATCTTCTCCAAAGCCTCAAGAATAGGGATGTTAAAGATCAAGTCTTTAAGAATGACAATGACCTTCTTGAATTTCACTTCTTCCTTCTTATGTTTCATACTTTGAGGAAAAGGTGGGGGTCTTCAGTTCAGGCTCATCGACCTTTCCCTTACCTTTGTCCATCTCAGCTACACCTATCGCCTTTTTTTTACTTAGCCTCAAGTCTATCATCAACCATAACACTATTATTCCTCGGCATTTCAATATTAGGCAAAGGGAGATCAATAGTAGTCTTACCACTCTAAGTGGTGATGACTACAAAATAACAATCATTTTTAGGATTCTAAACTGTGTTGCTTGAAAAGGTGTTTGACTGCCTCTAATTCAAATATATAGACAATTGTGAAAACTACTACTCTAATTGCATTATCTCAGTAGCATGTGATTCCACCTTTTGGGTCAATCCTAAGATATCTACCCTAATTTTGGTAAAGCAAGTTTCTTAACTTTCCTGACCCTTAACAGGCTTGGAAAACATTGCCTCCATCCTTGATTTCACGACTTCCTAGTGGAACATACCTGTCTCTCTTCTCATTGTAGTCATCCTTTATTCTCCAATCATAATCGTGCTTTGTGATCTCTGTACCTATCACCATAATAGTTTAGACCATGGTTCCCTTACCTAGAGTTATAAGAGTCTTGGTTTGACCCTTGACCCTTGGTTCAAAAACCTGCGAACACATGTTTTAGATAATTTGCCTATTCTTCTAAATCAAAATCAAAAGATTTAGAAACCTTACCCTGTGAACCTACTGCATTAACCTTCTAAGAATTCATTATTACGAACTACTTTGTTAGTATACCTAAATCAGTTCTAACCTACGCAATCTCTCCCACCATAAAATAATAAACCATTCTTTGCTCGCTGGAAACCCCAGAGGCATAAGTGCCAGCACCTCTCTCAACCTCCCAAATATACCATTCTCAATTGGTGAGAGAGATTTGGCCTAAGACATTTGAGACTACATCTCAGCATAGGTATATGAATGCTCCACTAGTGATCATATCTCCCATAGCTTAGGAACTGATAGTCAGGGATCGATTAAATATCTCAATTAAATTAGTCCCTAAATGCAATGATTGGGTACCATGCTTAACTTTTTATTAAACAAGACTCATGCCTCACACATCCACTCAAAATGTTGCTGCTTAAAGTTATATATCTTATCTTTAAATTCCAACATTGTAGCTGGGGGGAAGAAACGGTATAAAAAGTGCCTGCACAACTCATTCTATGTAGTAATAGATCCTCGAGGATGTTCACCTGACCACAATAAAGCTTCACCAGTCAATAAAAATAGGAACAACCTGAGTCTGAGCATTTTCTGATCCATCCCACATATAGTGTATGAAGTGAAGATCCCAATAAAGTTTACAACATGCATATTTGCATCATCCGTAGGAAAGCCTAGAAACACACCTTTTAGGTTCAAGAGTTGCATCATAGAACTAATAATGTCGAACTTCACACTTGATCGTAAAGTAGGAGGCATGATGGCGCCTGTCTCAATAGGTTCAACGTATCCCATATCTTTCTTTGGATCATCATATGATGGTAAGTACTGGTAGGATGGGATTACTTAAGCTCTACCACCTATAGCTATATCTTGACATTTGTTGAGTGCTTCTCGATGATCTTCTTTTTATCTCCGCCTAGCTAACTTTGTTTCCTGAGCATCTGCTACCCTCTTCAGGTTAGCATCTTCTACTAATAACTCAGTTGTCTGAGAAATAATATTTTGAGCATTCAAAGAAGGAGGAGGCACAACAGTAGGATTATCCCTAACTCCTTCGAGATGGCCTTAACTTACATGTTCTGTCATTGTATGATTCAGCTATAGAATTCTCTTTTGGTTAGGATGTAATAGGAATAAAGGATTTCCTTGACTCTTGGTTTTAGGCATATACCGACGTACACCAAGATAAAAAATAGAAAACAAAGACACAAAATTTTGATAGCACCTAAAGATACACCTCCAAACAAGGATAAAACAGTTGACGTAAAATATAGTAACCCAACTCAGGTTGGGGTCGAACTTATAGGAAATAAGTGAAACATCTCTCTAGTTTGCTAAAGTCAACAAGAACTACAAAAAAGTAAATAGGGGGATTTTAGTAGTACTTTGTGAAAAGTAACAAGTTGTGAGTATTTTGGTTGTAATAAATTAGAAACCAACACTAGGACTGCGTTCCCACCGGCTTCTCAAATACATCAGTTTATCATGCTTTGTTGAACCGACCCAATATCTTGTATGCAGAATCTGATAAGTTATGTACCATCAACTATTTTGTGGACTCGTTGGTGGATTTCACCCTTTACTTTTTAATTATCAAGATTTTGCCTTACTAACCACTATCCTAGATCCAGATAAACTTTTACCTTTTGATTTTCAAGTTATTAGATGAAATATAATCATCTAAGTAGATATTGCAGATAAGCATATTTCGACAATTAACTTCAAATTATTGTTGTGATCATATTTTCCTAATATATGCTCCTCTTATGAAGTAAGTAGGGAATATAAGGTGGGATCCTAATGTTTGCAAGCATTAATAAAGCTATTAAACTAAAGACAACCACAATATATGCAAGAATATTAGTCAGAACAACTTTGCACTTCCCCTACTTTAGGAATCTATCAGGGTTCCCACAACCCTAGCTAAGGCAATTAGTCGCTCATTATTGTGAAAGAATTAATGAAATTCATAATTGAAAATATTAAATCGATATCACAATGAATAATTAATAAAACTCAAAGTGTCAAATTGAATAATCAACCAAAATCAAGAACAAAGCAATCCGAAGATCAAAATCGAATCCTGGAATAAAATATATATTTGTAAGTATCAAGAGTGCATGTAATCTAACTAAAACTCATCAAAAGTGTATATATAGAATACAAGGAAACCTAGGAAACAATTCTTGAACAATGAAGGAAAACTATTATGAGTGGCCACATACTGGGTTCCACGACCCAAACCAGGGGCTGGTCATGATAGGTATCTCAAGTCCACCATGGATTGGAGACTATCCCTTTAGTCAAGCTAACCAGAACACCTAATGAAATAATAATAGTAGAAGCAACCAGAATATAAAGATAAGCTATTAATGTAACTCAAATATTACAAAAAGTTCAAAACAACAACCAACCCATAATTTATCCACAAAAGCCTCTAAACCAAAATAACAATTTAGATTGGGTCATGGCCCCAACTATTGCCAAAAAGGAATCCAAAATATGAAAAAAAATTGATAGAGTTTTAATACTCATAAGTAAAGTAATAAAATTTCCAACCTTCCAAAAGATGGAGGCTCACCACTTCAACATAGACCAACCGACAAACCAAAATCCACCTAATGTTGTATGGGGGTAAAAGAGATGTCCTCGGACCCTATATTATGAAACAATGTAGCGTTCTAGGACGGTTAGTGGGGTGGGCACTATTATGTAACTCTGGATAAGGAATAAAATAATTCATTTTCCAAAATAAGGCTGGATCTCAATGTACATATTCATATATATGCATATATATATATATATATATATATTTATATAAAGGATGTTTAGATAAGGTGCAGCGTTTAAGTATGAGATTTAAAATCATTAACCTGGACTATATAGTTCTAACTTTCCTAAGGGCGCCCATAGGCTATATGGGTTCCGCTCCTCCTTATGAAAGGATTTCATCGTGTGTTAGACATACAAACTAGTAAAATCTGAGGAATGTCCAGTAATCCATGACCCCATCCATTCATAAATATGCATATATATTGTGGTAACTATGCATAGGGCCATCAAGGCCCCCCACGCCAACAAACGTGGCTTCTAGTATTGGTCCCCGCAGGACTTCAGCCTTCCAACATGATCTATACAACCCCTTGTCATACCCGATTTTTACCTAAGGTCACAATGAACACAACATTATGGACACAAAAGAATTAATTTTATACTGAGTCTCCACCTAATTATTAAGGAAAATGAGGAAACCTATTTTATTTACTAACACGTACGACTTTATTCTAATCTTCGAAACCATTTTAGATTCAAGGGAAGGGTTCAAATTATTTAGAAGGAAAGGTATTAGGCACCCTTCAGAATCCACAAATGTGGTTCCTGGCCAGACTTAGGTTTATTATTAAGAGAAAAACAAAAATCAATAATTGTAAATACAGATATAAAGTATGTGCTGATATAATATAATGTGTATGCTATCGTAAAATAAATAAACAAAATTATATAAATGCATGTAAAGAAAAAATTATTCTAAAGGCAAAGACTACGTAATATTTTTTAATGTAAAAATGTGAATTATCTAAATCAATTTTAATACAACTATTAACGGCCTAAATTTTTCTAAACATGTGGTGAGAATTGCGTAAATAAAGAATACCCAACACCCCAAAAATAAAGATTTCACTATAATTAATATTTGTAAAAGTGTGAAAGTGTAAAGATACAAACATAAAAATTAAAGCCTTCATTGAATGCATTCCCGATAAGTATTTTCAATAACCTATACAAACACTTGTAAATAAAATATTAGTAACAGATAAATAATAATCAAAATTAATTAAAAAGATATGTGCACATATACATATTTAAAAATATATTTTTTGTTAAAAAATGGGCTAAGATCAGATTTTAGGTATGTCATGGCTACGAAATTGTTGCTCAATTTATTAACCATCCTAAATCGCCTTGTCAAGCTACGAATTATAAAACCTTTTGTGTTGTTATAAGAATTTCATCATTACCCAAAAAATATTTATTTTATTACGTATTTATACGTAATATTCGTCTTTTTATTTACAAAGGCCTCGAAAATCGATGAAAAATTTCTTTATTGGCCAAGTGTCAGTCCTTAATATAAATAATAACTTTGACAAAATAAAATCTGTCTTTAGAAATGGGGTGGCCTCCAATATCCAGACGGAGAGATAATTTCTTTGGACAACATATAGTATATTTTATTCATTATCAATTTAACCAACTGATAAAGTAGTAAAAAGAATAAAATCAGTCCCTAAGAAACGGCACCAAGTCAACAAGCCATATGAACCACAAAAATTAGAGAGCCATCAGTGAACAAACTAACAAAAGTCCTTCTAAAACAACAAATAGCAGCAGAACAAAAACAACCAATAATGATTATCAACAAAAGTAAAGCAGCATGTGGGTCACTAGAAAAAATGTTCAACAATGACCCACTAGTCATCAAAACAGCGACAACTAGGTTAGAAACAAATCGATCCAACATATATATAAACATAAGCAAAGGAAGGAAATCAAAAATGATATATTACGTTGAGATTTGTTAAAACAGAGCAAAATGGGTCTTTTAAGAGTTTCTTTCATGGTGTTATCGGAGCAACATTTAAACCATGAAAAGCACATCCATATCTGTTTGCAAAAAAGATAGGAAAAAGAAGCTTACCCTTCGGTGACCGAATCCAGTGAGGCGCAACAGTAAAGGGGAAGGAAAGAAAGGGCGTCGCTAGTTGTAGGGGTGATAGTGTTCGCCAGAGGTTTGGTGGAGGTTTTGGGGGCTGGTAGCAACGGCTTTTTGGTGGTGGTGGCCGGATTTTCTCTGGGCAAGGTGGCTAGACGGCAGTGAGTTCGAGGGAGAGAGAAAGAGAGATACGTGAATGAGAGAGAGATTAGGGAGAATAGATATTAGATATGATTTTTTGTGTCTGTGTGTGTTTTGTGTTGTGTATTTAAAAAATAAAAGTAATAATAAATTAAATAAATGTTAAATCTATCTTTTTCCAACATATCACTTAAATTATGGTTAGTAGATAAAATAAAATAAAATATCTTTTAGTGATGAGACGTCAACTTGATTGATTTATTAGTCCGTGTATTAAAATAATTAAATCGACTCACATTTGCAGGTCATATTAAATAATATACCAAAATATAAATTCCGATCTATGATTACATAAAAAATATAAACAATATAAACAAAGAACAAAAAATATAATTATCTTGAAAAAAAGATATTATGCTATAAATAATTAAAATTATACTGTGTAGCAAAAATAACTATGTTGTGTTGTGTACGTATGCAAATGACTATGTAAAAATATTAAAATAATAATAGACTGATAAAAATTTATGAAATTAAAGATAATTATCAATAAATTATGTAAACTTAAAATAGGACAATAAATGTGTAAAAATGCTAAAATAATGATGATTATCAACAATTTATTAACAGTTGCAAAAAATATGTAAAAAATTACATATTGTGTTATTTAACGATCAGGGAGCATGCCTTAATTTTAAGCATGGAGATCCAAAATTGGGTGTCAATAGTTTGCCCCTTTTCGTTTGAAGATAATGTAGACTTCTTCAGATTAAAATGTTGACGTGTAGCCAATTTTGCTCGACAAAATATTATTTTTATAAAAAATTCGAGTGAACTCCAACTTAGAGATGCTATTTCAAATGTCCTATTTTTGGGTGGACGAATCTAATGTATACTTAAATTCTATGCCTGCAAAAACTTATAACACTGAAACTATAGCTTTGTTATTGACTTGGGAATTTGAGAGAGAAGAGAGTTGTTTTTTATTTGGTAAAAGATGAAAAATAAGACCCTTTTATTGTTTTATGGTCATGGTTTATAATTTGTGATTAGAGGGAATGAACAAAATTCCCCAAATTAAAAATAGAAAAACTATCGACTAGTAGTTATGAGTCACATAACGATTGGTCACGAGTCATCACCATGACTCGTGGTCTTGGCAGAAACGCAGAGCCACCCCACTGGTGTTTGTTCACGAGTCCACTGTATGACTCGTGACCTCACCCTACGATTTGTGTGATCCATCCATGACCAAGACAGTTACCAAGGCTATCTTACATGTGGTACTACGAGCCAATCCTTATGGCTCATATTGAGGGACCACAACTCCTGAGGATCTAGTTGTGAACCCAAAAAAAACGTAGGGAAACCTTACTAGTTAGAACACAATTAGCTCTATATGACTCATGATGAGTTTTTACGACTCGTCCCTGAGTTTTACCTTGAGAAGTAAGAACAATTATTGAGAAAAATTTAGAGTTCAAAAAATGGGGTTTTACATTAACCCTCCCCTCCCCCCAGGATCATTTGTCCCCGAATGAGGAGTTAAGCCACCTTTTCGCATGAATACAAGAAAAAAGTAACCACAAAACCATGGACAACACCCGAAAGGTCATTAGAGTAAAAGAAGTGCATACCTTATGCATGATTATCCAACCCGGAGAACAAAATTAGATACTTGGCCATCATATCCTCTTCAGTTTCCTAATTAGTTTTCTCCATCTTTTGATTCCTCTAAAGAACCTTCACTAAACCCACTCCCTTAGTCCTAAACCGATGAACTCACCTATCCAATATCTCCTTCAAGAATTCTTCATAAGACAAGGAATCCGAAAGACCAATATTCTCAATAGGCATAGTAAGAGAAGGATCACCCACGCACTTCTACAATACTGACTCATGGAAAACTGGAAGAATAGATCCCAACCTCACAAGGAACTCTAATTCATAAGCAAAATTCCCCACTTTCCACATAATATAATATGGATCTACATAACGGAGACTGAGCTTCCCCTTCTTCCCAAACTGTATCACTCAATTTTATGAGAAACTTCCAAAAACACCCAATCACCTGCATCAAACTACAACTCCCTTTCGTCTCGTATCCTCATATGACTTTTGGTGACTTTAAGTTGTCTTAAGTCTTCCCCTTATTGCTTTTATCTTCTTCATGTCTTGTTGACCCATATTAGGACCAAAAAACTTAGTCTCACCACCCTCAAACCACCCAATAGGAGAACTACACCTCCTATCATAAAGAGCCTCAAATGGAGACATCCTAATACTAAAGTGATAACTGTTATTATACGTGTACTCAATAATGGGTAAGTAATCCATCCAACTTCCTACAAAATCAATCACATGGGCCCTTAGCATATCCTCAAATATATGAATAGTTTGCCACTTATCTATCTATTTAAGGGTGAAAAGCAGTACTAAAGGTTTACCTTAGTCCCCAAAGATTTCTAAAATGAACGCCAAAAAATAGAAGAAAATTCTGTACCTCGATTCGAAATGATAGACATCGACACTCCATGCGATGTGACTATATTCTCAATGAATAATTTAGCATAATCCTCTCTAGAGTGTGTAGTTCTTATAGGCAAGAAGTGAGAAGATTTAGTCATCCTATCCTAATGACCCAAATAAAATCATACTGAGTATGATACTGAAATCCGTATTAATATCTCCCACTTCTACAAAGGAAACTCTATCTCTTGAGACATACCACTGGGCCTCAAGTGCTCAACCTTCACATGCTGACAAACAATACACTTATCCATGAAATTAACCACATCCCTTTTCCTATTTTTTCACCAATAGATCTCATTTAAATCATAGTACATCTTTGTCGAACCTAGGTGAATTCTATGCCTCGACTTATGAGCCTTAGTTAAAATCCTCTCTCACAGCCAATAAACATCGAGAACAAAACCTAATTTGATATCTCAAAATACCATCACCACTAATCTTAAAGTGCATAAACTTTTTGCTGACCTACATCATCCTTGATCAGCATAAGAATGGGATCCAAAGATTGCTTCTCCTTCACCTCAGCAATGAGAGATGATTTAACTTCTTCTTGAATAATTGCCTCTCCATCCTTAAGGTCCAAGAGACAAACTCCCAAATTAGCTAGCTGGTGAATGTCTTTCACTAATCCTTTTTTCTTGTAACACACAAGAGATAAACTCCCCATGGATAATATGCTAAGAGAATCAGTAACCATATTAGCTTTACTTGTATAGTAGTGAAGACTCATGTCATAGTCCTTTAGAAACTCAATCCACCACCTTTGCTAAAGACTCAACTCCTTCTAATTTAGTACATATTGTAAACTATTATGATGTGAATAGATGTCTACATACACCTCATACAAATAATTGCACCAAATCTTTAAAGTGAAGACAACAACCGCCAACTCTAAATCATAAGTCAGATAATTTGTTTCATGAACCTTTAGCTACCTAGAAGGAGAGGCCACAGCCTTACCATTTTCATTAAGACACAACCCAGTCTCATACGAGATACATCACAATATACAATAGAACTAACAGTAGCCTCGGGTTGGTCAAAGCTGGCGTAGAAGTCAAATTATCTTTAAAATTCTCAATTCTACCCTTACAAACATCAGACTATAAGAACTTCACCTTTTTTAAGTTAACTTCATCAATGGAATGACAATAGATGAAAATATCTCTACAAACCTCCTTTAATAACAAGCCAAGACCAAGAACCTCTGAATTTTAGTTGAAGTTGTAGGTCTACGCAACCTCGTAATAGCCTCAACTTTTCATGGATACACCTTGATCCCCTCACAAGAAATAACATGCCCAAGAAAAGTCACAATATTCATCCAAAACTCACCCTTAGAAAATTTAGCATATAACTTTTGATCCTTATAAGTCTGCAACTGTAATACCCCATATTTCCCTAGCATAATTTAAATCTTAGTCATGAGTATTCATGTAAATAGTTTTCAAATAGTTATTATTTCTCATTTTAAAGCCCACCAAGTTGTGGGAAATTAAACTAGCTTTCCAACGATATAAAGTTCACCCAAATCAGATACTCGGGTGAAGAGTTACAACTATTTTTTTAAAATAGTGTACCATTTGGTACACCAACGCATCATGGAGACATGCCAAATGGCAATTTTTTGAAACCAGTGAGCTAACGCGATAAGACCGCGTCGAGATAAACTTCTAGGTCTCAACTAGTGGGAGACCACGATTCCACTGCGAAGCACCAGAGGCCAAAATGGCACTCGTCAATTTCTAGTGGCCCAACGCGATTGTGCTACATCGCGCCAAGGCCAAAAATTAGGATTTCCAGCTTTTAGTTTTGAGTTTTTAAATTCCTTTAGGGGTATTTGGGTCTTTTTCCATGGCCCTAATTAGCCTAAAAACACAAAATTTAACCCCCAAACAACCTAAATAGTCATCATTATTTCAATTCCTCTCAAGAAATCTAAAATCCTTTTCTCAAGAACAAAAACCCTAGCTCTCAAATACAAGATCAAATCCCAAGAACTCTCCATCAATCTCCATGAATTCATCAACCTAGGTATGTTAAATGTTCATTCATGGGTTTCTTTCACACAAGCAGTCTAAGTATCCATTTTAAATTGAAAAATTTTGATATTTTTAAGATATCTTGATTTTAAATTATGATTAAACCATGAATTTCCATGAATCTTGTTTCATACCCTTTTTTAGCAAAATTGATGTCTATTACCACACTCGATATGCCTGAAATTATTGTACACTAATTTAATCCATAATTTGTAATGATGGAGTTGAAATTATTCTTTATTACAAGCTTTAATCTAATTCTCATGCTTAATGTATACCATGCATACCAAGTGTTTGATAAAATGCCTACACAGAGTAATATTGAACAATGCTTCTATGTTAATCCCTTCAAGCTTAAATATTATATTTTTATTCTTATTTCGTTGAGTCTTGGAGGTATTAAATACCCAAAACAATAGTTGTTTACTTAGTCTCATCTCAGTATCTTCAGAATAAATTCAGATTATATTATGAGCATTACTAGAACTGTCAGTTAAACTCAGAATAGTTAGTAACTCAGTGTCATTCAATTGTTAATAGGATTTAGCATCGAACGAGTGTAGGGATGGTGAATTCCCTATTAGATAGGCAGAGATGCTAGTAACAGTCCCTAAACTCTAGAACTACATAGCTAGTGTAGGATATGAAAAATCACCCATAAGTCTAGGCTTGATTATCTCGTAGGGGTTACCCATCAGATTAGGCTTGACACCCTTTGTCCTTCAGGAAAACACATTATACCAGTTTAGTAGATCCACATAGCCAGCATTAGTACCCATGGCACGGTACTAACACCCTTCCAACTGGGGTTACAAGTTGGACCCTGATTAACTCAGATTGGGGCATGTCGGTTAGATAATACCTCCCACAGTCTTAGCTGCAGTTTTAGTCCAATAATCAGTTCAGACACTCATTCTCAGCATTTTTTGACCAAAGCTTACAAATAACAGTTATTTCAATATTTTAATTTTACAGATTTTATTCAGTTTATATTATAAGCTTGTTTATACATCCTTAGTGTTTATAGATTTCTTGTATTCTCAGTGTCTCCAGATTTTATGTATTCTATTCAGTACCTCTTGTTATACATACATATTTAGATGATTATTTATTCGTGTTCATGAAACCATGCATATTTTCCTACCTCATTTCGTATACTAGTACATTTAGTGTACTAATTGCATACTCTTTCTTTTATGCTATGATGTATCATATCATAGGTTCGAACATCCAATTCTTGGATCACTCATAGACTTCTGGCTCTCAGCAGCAGTAGTGTGAGTCCTCATATTTTGAGGACAGATTATATTATTTTATGTTTTCAGTCTAGTATTAGCTGGAGTTAGTTGGGGCCTATCCCATCAACTCACTTTCAAATAGTTAGAGGCTTTCAGACATGTCAGTTAGTTATTTAGTTCATCAGTACATTATTAGATTCAGACAGTTGTTTTCTCCAGATTCATAATTTAGTATCTGTTTCCATTGTTCAAAACCATATGGCTTATCCATTGTTCTTTCTCATTATTACTATATTATCTAGTGTTCACAACAGGTACCAGATCATGGGTTAGCTTGTGGTCCTTTGGGACTGTAAGCACCGTTTGATGCTTATGGTGTACTCTGGGGGCATTACCATAACACAATACACCAAAATATCATCAATGAATATAATAAAAAAATAAGTCCAAAAACTGTTTAAACTCCCAATTCATAAGAACCATGAAAGCAGTTGGAACATTAGTTAATCTAAATGATATAACAAGAATTCATAATGACTATTGGGTCCGGAAAGCATTCTTCGGAACATCACACTCCTTAATTCTCAAATAATGATATCCCGAATGGAAATCAAGCTTATAAAAATATCTAGCACCCTAAAGAAGGTCAAAAAGATCATCAATCCTAGGAAGAAGGTATTTATTCTACACTTTAACCTTATTTAAATGCCGAAGTCTATGCACATCTTAAGAGACCTATCTTTATTTTGCAAGAAAACATAAGAGTTCCCCATGGTGAAATACTAGGGCAAATAAAGCCCTTATTAATAAGATCCTTTAATTGCTACTTTAGCTCCTTTAACTCAGCTGAAGCCATTCTACAAGGAAGGATGAAAATAGGATAAGTATCCCATAGAAGATCAATCCCACAATCTATTTCCCTATCGACGGGAAAAACGAGAAGATTATTGGGAAATACTTTAGGAAATTCATTCACCATGGGGATAAATTGTAAAGAGGGAACCTTAAAACTAGAAGCTTTAACCTAAACCTGATGATATATACACCCCTTGGAAATCAACTTTTGAGCTTTAAGATAAGAATTAAACCTCTCTTTATTACTAAGGAACTTTCATCCTATTCAATTTCTCGCTTATAAGGAAAATAAAACTGACTTTTTGGGTCCTACAATTAAAGAAGCATAGTATTATTGATGTTGATCCATCCCCAACATCATATCCAAATCTACCATATAAAGATATACTAAATTAACCAAGGTATCCTTGTAAAAGATAGACACCACATAGCCCCTATAGATCTTTCTAGCCATAACAGAATAACCCACTGAAGTAGAAATAGAGATAGGGTGGAAAATACTTTCAAGAAAGGGTGGAAAATACTTTCAAGACTAAATCCAAATCACACAACCACATAAGGGTTCTAATAAGAAAGGGTAAACCCTAGATTAAGCAAAACATACTCATTGTGAGAGAACAGTTGTAACATTAGTTGGGGCCTGCCCCATCAGCTCACTTTCAGATAGTTTAAGGCTTTTGGATATGTCAGTTAGTTATTTAGTTTAACAGTACTTTATTAGAGTCAGACAGTTATTTTCTCCAAATTAATAATTTAGTATTTATTTTAGTTATTAAAAACCTTGTGGCTTATTAGTTGTTTTTTCACTATATTAGTATGTTATCCAATGCTCACAGTAGGTACCAGATCCATGGTTAGCTTATGGTCCTTCCGGACTGTAAGCACCGTGTGATACCCAGAGTGTACTCTTGAGGTATTACAAACTTAGTATAAAAGCCTAAGGTTTTAAAGTGTCCTAGGAAGTATGAAATTCATGTTAAGTAGAGTCTTACGCATAGGTGTGTAGAGCGCCACACTTATGGGCAAGAGGCTACATGGCATTTAAGAAAAGTTTCCCTTCTTTTATAGTTCACATCGTGAGACCAAGCATGAGCTCATGTTAAAATATATGTCTAATTCATTTCTTCCTTCCATTTATAGATCATGCCTTCCAAAAGGAACAATGGAAGAAGAACAAGAAACCAGCCAGCACCTCCACCCGTTCAGGCAAATCCTCTGGATGAGTATGTCTTCTATGCAGAATTCAGAGCTGCGTTTACCACTCTATCCAATTATATAGAAGCACAAAATAAACGGCCAACTACTTTTTAGGCTAACCTAGTGGCCAATACTGCTGCAGCTAGGATTCAAGACTTCACCCAAATGAATCCTCTTTCCTTCACATGATCCAAGTCTAAAGAGAATCCATGGGAATTCTCAGATATGGTGCAAAAGATAACAGACATTATGGGGGTAACATTTAGTGAGAGTTCTGAGTTGGCTTCATATTAGTTGCAGGATTTAACCCACACATGGTTTAAGTAGTGAAAGGTAGATAGGTGTACAGATGTAGGGCCTATAGAATGGGAAGAGTTTGCTACAACTTTCTTAAATGAATTTTTCCCATTAGAGTTGAGGAAGGCCAAGGTGTAAGAATTTATTAACTTGAGGTAGGGCAGCATGAGCACGAAGGAGTATTCCCTCAATTTTACTCAGTTAGCTAGATATGATCCTTATGTTATAGCTGACAGCAGATCCAATATGAGCAAGTTTGTATCTAGTATGTTAAATAGTGTGGTTAAGGAGTGTAGGACTATAATGCTGATTAGGGAGATGGACTTTTCTAGGATAATGGTCCATGGTCCAAAGATAGAGGAGCAGAAGACTAAAGAGAGAGAGAGGGAGAACAAGAGGCCTAGTACGGGTAGTTTTAATTTCAACCAGCCAAGGTCAGGTGGTGGTAACCGTCCTCAATTTCATCAGAGATCTTCAACCCGAGTAACCTCTTTAGCTAGTGGCCTAGTGTCCAAATTCATAAATGATAATATGGATTGGTCACAAGGCTCTAAGTCCTAAGGCAGTGTTAACAGTGCCCGTACAAATCCTCTATGTCAGAAATATGGCAGACACCATCAGGGTGAGTTTAGAGCTGGTAGTAATGTGTTTATTAGGTATGGCAAGTCAGGCCATTGAATTTGGAAATGTTGGGTACTTGCTCAAAAAGGTAGGGAGTTGTGCTAATAGGGCTAGTCCCATCAGTCATTCAAACCAGCTGGTTGCCTAACTCAGTAGGGTGACACTTTCAGTGCTACTAGTGGTCAGCGTCTGGATAGATTATGGGATCTTCAGTCCTGACAAGATCAGGAAAATTCTCTCGACGTAGTTACTGGTACATTGCAGGCCTTACATTTACATGTTTATGCTTTATTAGACCCTGGAGCTTCTCTTTATTTTGTAAATCTATATATAGCCATCAACTTCATAGTCAGTCCAGAAACTCTAGCAGATCCCTTCTCAGTGTCTACCCCAGTAGGTGTTTCCATTATAGCCAGGAAGGTATACAGGAACTTTCTAGTGATAATATCTCAGAGAGTTCCTCAGTTGACCTCGTGGAGTTAGAGATGATAGATTTTTATGTCATTCTTGACATAGATTAGCTCCACTTATGCTATGTATCAATTGATTATAGGAAAAGAATAGTTCATTTTCAGTTCCCAGATGAACCAGTCCTTGAATGGAGGGGTAGCATTACATCTCTTAGGTGTCAACTTTTTTTATACCTTAGAGCGAGGAGGATGATATCCAAGGGGTGTATTTACCATCTTGTTCAAGTCAAAGACTCTTAAGTCAGAGACTCCAACCCTTAAGTCAGTTTCAATAGTCAGGGAATTTTCAGATTTGTTCCCTGAAGATCTTCCCAAAATTTCTCCCGAAAAGGGAAATCGATTTCAGTATAGACCTTCACCCAGACACTCATCCTATATCTATTCCGCCATATAGAATGGCTCCAGCCGAACTAAGAGAATTAAAAGAATAGTTGAAGGATCTCCTAGATATGGGATTTATTAGGACCAATATCTCTTCGTGGGGCTCACCAGTTCTATTTGTGCGTAAGAAAGATGATTCACTCAGAATATGTATTGACTACCGTTAGTTGAACAAGGTCACCATCAAGAATAAATACTCACTAGAATCAATGAGTTTTTTTTACCAACTTCAGGGTTCCAACTATTTTTCAAAGATAGACCTCAAATTAGGATATTATCAACTCAGAGTCAGAGATTGTGATATTTCAAAAATAGCTTTCCAAACTTGATATGTTCACTTCAAATTTCTAGTCATGTCCTTTCATCTTACAAATTCCCCAACAGCTTTCATGGACTTAATGAATTACATATTCAAGTAGTACTTGGACATGTTCATTATATTCTTCATCGATGACATTCTTATCTACTCCCATAGCGAAAATGATCATGCAGACCACCTCAGAATAGTGTTGCAGACTCTTAGATCCCATTAGTTATTTGCTAAATTCAGTAGGTATAAATTCTGGAAAGGATCAATAGTTTTCCTTGGCCATATTATTTTTGGTGATGGCATTAGAGTTGATCCTCAAAAGACCAAAGTGGTGAGAAACTAGCCCAAACCCATTTTGCTTTAGACATCAGGAGTTTCTTGGGTTTGGCTGGCTATTATCGTCAATTTGTTGAAGGGTTTTCATTTAGTGTATCCCTCATGTCCAGGTTAACTTGAAAGTAAGTTAAGTTTTAGTATTCAGATTCCTTTGAGAAGAGTTTTCAGGAGTGAAAAATTCGACTCAGCTCAGCCCTAGTTTTGACTTTGCCAGATGGTTCAGATGGCTTTGTTGTACTATGATGCATCCATAGTAGGTTTAGATTGTGTCCTTATGCAGAGTGGTAAGTTTATAGACTATGCTTATAGACAACTTAATCCCCATGAGAAGAATTACCCTACCCATGATCTTTAGCTCGCAGTTGTAGTATTTTTCTTAAAGATTTGAAGGCATTACTTGTATGGGGTGCATGTTGATGTGTTCAAAGATCACAAAATCTTATAGTATGTGTTGTCTCAAAAATATTTGTATTTACGTCAAAGGAGGTAGCTAGAGTTATTAAAAGCTATAACATAAGTGTCCTGTATCATCCAGGCAAGGCCAACATAGTGGCTGATGCTCTCATTAGATTGTCTTTGGGTAGTGTTGCTCATGTTTAGAATGATAAGAATAAGTTAGTTTAGGAAGTTCATCAGCTTGCTCGACTAGCTGTGAACATAGTCTATTCAGCAGAGGGTAGTGTGTAGGTTCAGAACAAATCAAAATCATCTCTAGTTTCTGAGATAAAGAAAAAGCAGGATAGACATTCCAATCTAGAGAAACTGAAAAGGTCAGTCAGAGATCAGAAGGTAGAGGTTTTCTACCAAGGGGGAGATGGTGTGTTGATTTTCCAGGGTTGCCTATGTGTGCCAGGTGTAGATGACTTCAGGCAATGAATTCTTGCAGAAGCGCATGGTGCACATTACTCGATTCATCCAGGGGAAACTAAGATGTACCACAAGTTACGATAGATCTACTAGTGGAGTGGTATGAAGAGATAGTCAGGAAGAAATGACAATTCAAACTCTAGAAAATATACTAAGAGCATGCGTTGTTGATTTTAAAGGTAGTTGGGATGACCACTTACCTTTGATCGAATTCACATATAATAATAGCTATCATTCCGACATCTAGATGGCTCCATTTGAGGATCTTTATGGTAGGAGGTGTAGATCTCTAATTGGTTGGTTTGAAGTGGGTGAGGCTTCGTAGTAGGACTTGACTTGGTGTTTGATGCGTTAGAAAAGTTTTAGTTGATTAGAGAAAGTCTTAGGGAAGCCTAGAGCCGATAGAAATTATATGTATATGTGAGCAGAAAAGATTTTGAGTTTCAGGTCATTGATTTTGTTTACCTAGGGATCTCTCCCATAAAGGGAGTGAAGAGGTTTGGCAAGAAAGGGAAACTCAATCCCTGATATGTCGGTCCCTACAGAATTCTTAGTCGTTTTGGAAAGGTAGCTTATAAGCTCTAGTTGCCTTCAGATCTAGCTTCAGTGCACCCAGTGTTCCAAGTTTCATTGTCAAAGAAGTGTATTGGTGAACCAACAATATTTATTCCCTTAGAAAGTGTAGATGTTCAGAACAGTCTTTCCTATGAGAAGGTTGTAGTCAAAATTATTGATTGTCAAGTTCGTAGACTAAGGAACAAAAACGTTCCACTATTCAAAGTTCTTTGGCGGAATCAGTCCACGAAGAGGGCCACTTGGGAAGCAGAAGCTGATATGTGGACCACGTACCCACATATTTTCTCCGCAAACCCAGATTCAATTTAAGGTATTAATATTTTTTATATTTCTCTTATGCATGATCAGTTTTAGTTGCAAATTATGTTTATGTCAGTCGTGCATTCATGAATCAGTTCAGTTATGTGTTCTAAGCATCAGATATGCATGTCAAGTGTGTAAGTTCAGACCTTCAGTTTTCTCAGCATAACCCATCTCATTCGAGGATGAATGATCCCTAGGGGGAAATATTGTAATACCCCGTATTTCCTTAGTATAATATAAATTTCAGTACGTGAGTATTCATGTATATAGTTTTTGAAATACTCATTATTTCTCAGTTTATATCCCAATAAGTTGTGGGAAATTTAATTAGATTTCCAATGATATAAAGTTCGCCGAAATCCTATACTCGGGCGAAGAGTTAGAACAATATTTTGTAAAACAGCATATTATTTGGTACACCAACGCGTCACAGAAACATGCCTAATGGCAATGTTCGAAATAGTGAGCCAACACGATAAGGCCGCATCACGGTGAACTGCTAGGTCTCAACTCGTGGGAGTCCCTGATTCCACTGCATCACGCCTGAGTCCAAAATGGAACTCTTCAATTTCTAATAGCCTGACGTGATTGTGCTGCGTCACACCAAGGCAAAAAATTGGGATTTCCAGCTTTCAATATTGAGTTTTAAATTCCTTTAGGGGGTATTTGGGTCTTTTTCACGGCCCTAATTATCCTAAAACACGAAATTTAACTCCAAAACAACCTAAGTAGTCATCATTATTTCAATTCCTCTCAATAAATTTAAAATCCTTTTCTCAAGAACAAAAACTCTAGCTCTTAAATACAAGATCAAATCCCAAGAACTCGCCATCATTCTCCACGAATTCGTCAACCTAGGTATGTTAAATGTTCATCCATGGGTTCCTTTCACCCAGAGAGTCTTAAGTATCCATTTTATATTGTAATATTTTTATCTTTTCAAGTTATATTGATTTTAAATTATGATTAAACCATGAATTTACATGAATCTTGTTTCATACCATATTTTAGCGAAATTGATGTCTATTACCAGACTCCATATGTTTGAATATTGTTTAACACTGATTTAATCCATGATTTGTGATGATGGATTTGAAATTGTGCTTTACTACAAGCTTTAATATAATTCTTTTGCTTAATGTACACCATGCATACCAAGTGTTTGATAAAATGCCTACAAGGAGGAATATTGAACAATGCTTCTATGTTAAGCCCTTCAAGCTTAAATATTATATTTTTACTCGTTTGCATTGAGTCTTGGGGGTATTGAATACCCAAAACGATAGTTGTTTACTTAGTCTCATCTTATTATCTCTAGAATAACATCATATTATATAATAAGCATTAATAGAATAGTCAGTTAAACACAGAATAGTCAGAAACTTAGTGTCATTCTATTGGGAGTAGGATTGAACACTGAGTGATTATAGTGATGGTGGCTTCCCCGTCAGATAGGAAGAGTTGTTAGTAGCAGTACCTAAACTCTAGAAATATGTAGCCAGCGTAGGACATGAGAAGTCACCCATCAGTCTAGGCTTGACTATCTCATAGGGGTCACCCGTCAGATTAGGATTGACACCGTTAATCCTTTGGGACAACACAGTAGACTTGTTTAGTAGATCTATATAGATAGTGTTAGTACCAGTGGAACGGTACTAACACCCTTGCAACTGGGGTTACAAGTTGGGACCCGATTAGCTTAGATTGGGGCATGCCGGTTAGATGATACCTCGCACTATCTCAACTATATTTTCTGTCCAATAATCAGCTCAGACAATCAGTCTCAGTATTGTTTGACCAAATCTTACAGATATCAGTTATTTTATTTTTTTAGTATTTTAGTTTTACAGATTTTATTCAATTCATGTATATGCTTGGTCATACATCCTCTGTATTTATACATTTCTCATATTCTCAGTATCTCCAAATTTTATGCATTCTATTCAGTACATCATGTTATACATACATATTCAGACGATTATTTATTCATGTTTATAAGACCTTTCATATTATCCAACCTCATTTAGCATACTAGTATATTCATAGTACTAATCACATACTCTTTCTTTTATGTTTTGATGTATCAAATCATAGGTTCGAACGTCCAGTTCTCAAATCACTCATAGACTTCTCTAGCTCTCAGTAGTAGCAGTGGCGAGTCCTCATATTTTAAGGACAGATTATATTATTTCATGTTTTCTGTCTAGTGTTAGTTAGAGTTAGTTGGGGCCTGTCCCATCAACTCATTTTAGATAGTTAGAGGATTTCGAACATATCAGTTAGTTATCTGGTTGATCAGTACATTATCAGATGTAGATAGTTGTTTTCTCCAGATTCATAATTTAGTATTTGTTTCAGTTGTTAAAAACCTTATGGCTTATTAGTTGTTCTTCCACATTATTAGTATATTATCCAGTGCTCACAACAGGTACCAGATCATGGGTTAGCTTGTGGTCCTTCAGGACTGTTAGCATCATGTGATGCCCAGGGTGTACTCTCGGGGCATTACAACAATACAATTCAAAGGTAATGAGAATGATCCTCCTCACTCTTATTGAACACCAAAATATCATCAATGAATACAATAAAAAACATGTCCAACAACTGTTTAAACTCCCGATTCATAAGAACCATGAAAGCAGTTGGAGAATTAGTTTATCTAAATGACATAACAAGACTTCATAATGACCATTGGGTTCGAAAAGTATTCTTTGGAATATCAATCTCCTTAATTCTCAAATGATTATATCCCAAATAGAAATCAAGCTTAGAAAAACATCTAGCACTGTGAAGCAAGTAAAAAAGATCATAAATCCTAGGAAGAGGGTATTTATTCTTTACTCTAACCTTATTCAAATGCCAAAGTCTATGCACATCTGAAGAGACCCATCTTTCTTATGAAAAAAAACACAAGAGTTCCCCATGGTGAAACACTAGGGCAAATAAAGCCCTTATCAATAAGATCCTTTAATTGCTACTTTAGCTCCTTTAACTCAGCTGAAGCCATTCTATATGGAGAGATGGAAATAGGATAGGTATCCCATAGAATATCAATCCCAAAATCTATTTCCCCCAAGAAGATCATTGGGAAATACTTCAGGAAATTCATTCATCATGGGGACAGATTGCAAAGAGAGAACCTCAAAACTAGAAGCTTTAACCTAAATCTGATGATTAATTCACCCCTTGGAAATCAACTTTTGATCTCTAAGATAATAAATAAACCTCCCCTTAGGTAGTAAGAAACATTCCTCCTATTCAATTACCGACTCATAAGGAAAATAGAAACTGACCTTTCAGGTCCTACAATTAAAGAAGCATACTACTAATGAAGTTGATCCATCACCAACATCATATAAAAATCTACCATATAAAGATCTACTAAATTTACCATGGTCTTCTTATGAAAGATAGACACGACACAGCCCCTATAGATCTTTCTAGCCATAAGAGAATTACCCACTGAAGTAGAAACAGAGAAAGGGTGGAAAATACTTTTAGGACTAAAGCCAAAGCGCACAGCCACATAAAAGGTCACATAATAAAGGGTAAACCCTAGATTAAGTAAATAATACACATTGTGAGAGAAGATTTGTAATGTACCAATGATAATATTAGGAGATACCTCAGAGTCGTGATGGGTCGCTATAACAAAAAGATGATTTTGAGAAATGTCGGTACCAAAAGTAAAACCCTTTTGTGTAGAAGCCAAAAAAATGGCGATCAAAACTTTATTAGCCCCAATGGCTACCATAGTTGTAGGGAAATCCTATTGCATGTGATCAAGATGAGCAGAATTAAAGCACCAATTTCTCCCTTCATCATAATACCCCTATTGAAGCTGACCATAAAATCTACAAGGAGGGTATGGTAGTGCTGACTGAGAACCACTAGACTGAGACTAGGCACCCTGTGCCTTAGGACCTCTACTAGTCTAAAATCGATGATCATCAAATGCCTTTGGATAAGGAGTACCAGCCAAAAAATATGAACCAGAATTTCCCCAAGTCTTCTTCTCATTCCATTAACTGCTATCTCTCCTACTATTTTGTTGATTTATACCTTATTCCAAGTACTTGAACTTCTAATTCTACCTTTGTCCCATCTCTGCCAACTTATTTTTCTTATTCTAAACTTTTTGCATATAAATGACAAGCCTGGAGATATCCATATCATTTTTCAACATCACAACCTTACACTATAATACCAAACAACAAATAAACAAGAAGTAAACTTCTGTATCCTGGCTCTCATGCTAGATCCTAACTCTTGAGCATAGCCAGACAACAGATGAAACTTCAAGACACACTCCTTCAAATTCATATTTCCCTACTTCAGATTCATAAACTCCTCTGCCTTCACTTTCCCCAACTCTCGATGAAAGAAAAGATTAAGGAAGCCACCAGAGAACTTATTTTACATAGCTGGCTCAACATCATCACCTCTCAACTTGTCCAACTCTTCATACCACTAATATGCCACATCTTTTAACTGATAAACAACAAACTCCACAACCTAAGAATTGGAAGCATGCAACACCATATAGCTTTTCTCCTTATCATTAATAAATTCTTGATAATCCTTCTAAACCTTAGAGCCAGTGAAGGTTGGGGGATTCAACCAAATGAATTGACCAACTCGAGTAACCCCCAAAGAATGAGAAATTAAACCACCCTAAATTGACTTGTAAGACTAGATATTACCAATTCAGTCAAAAATAAATAGAATGGTGGAACTCTATATTAGAGATGTCTTCTTGAGGTGACTGAGAAGGACTTTCACCAACTATTAAAGAACTAGTGGGGACTAGTTGAACCCTAGGTAGTGTATCATAATTGAGAGTAGTGACCCAATACTGGGTCTACACTCCATAAATAGTGAGAGTCCCCTCTACAATGCCTCAAGATGGGGCATAAATTTCAAAAGAGTTTCTACGAACATTAAATCTTTAGGGAGGCATGATCTGAAATAAGAGCAAACCAAGAGTTCAAAAAATTCTATGACCCTAGACTTCATAGCCTGAAATAGAACACAAGAAAAGGAAACATTCCTAAATTTCTTGTATTCTCTCCCTTTTAAGAGTGGTGTGCTACACACCCATAAAAAGGACTCTACATTACATGGATTTGTGGACACCCAATGACCCTGAATATATTCTCTAATACCATGCTTGCTATGACCTTAAACCAAGGCCTGGTCGTGATGGGTATCTAAGTCCACTGAGTATCGGAGACCACCTCCTTAGCCAATCTAACCAGAACACAATATGAAATAATAATAGTTAAAGTAATTGAAATGTAAAGATAAGATATTTTATGCAACTAAACTTGGACTAAGAGTTCAAAAAAAAATGACCAACCATAATCTGTCCACAAAAGCATCTAATTCAAAATACAAAGTTAGGTCGGGACATGCCCTCGACCATGGATCAAAAGATATCCAAAATATGAAACAAAACAAATAGAAATTTGATATTGATAAGGAAGGCATTGAAATATTTGTTCTTTCAAAATATAGAGGCTCACCAACTTAATGTAGACTAATCGATGAACCAAAATCCACCTAACACTATATAGGGGTAAAACGATGTCCTCGAACCCTACATTACAAAAACAATATTTCATCCTAGAATTGTTAGCGGGATGGGCGCTAGCATATAACTCAGGATAAGAGATAAAATAATGGCATTTTGCCAAACAAAACCAAATCTCAATGTACATGTTCATATACATGTATACTTATATATATATATATATAAGATTTTAGGATAGGATATAGGGTGTATGCATGATATTTAAAATGATTAACCTTGAATGTGTAGCTCTATTCAGTCTTAGGTCATCCACGAGCTATATGGGCTCAGCTCCTCTTACTGAAAGGGTCCCAGCAAGTTAGCTACACGAACTAGGAAAATCAAAGAAAGGGCCAGGGAATCAATGACCCTAGCCATTCATATATATATATATATATATATATTATGTGAACTATGCACACGAACATCATGGCCCCCATACCAAAAAACATGGTTTCCAATATCGGTCCCCTCGAGACCTTTACCTTTCACAACAAGCTACCCAGCCCATTTAAAAATCGAATTAAAACGATTTGTGCACATTCCCATCCATTTATCCAAAAATAATTTATTATGGAATTTACCATTGTATTATCATACCACTATACTTACAAGGTTGTAAAATCCTGCCATTCAAATTATCCATAAAATTGGGGGAATCCACGACTCCCAAGCTCTAATTCTAACGCAAATCATTACCACTAAGGCCTTTAAAAACCAATTATATTCCATTAACCTTTTATGAAATGCAATAGTTTTAAAAGTGGTTGATATTTCAAAGCCAATTTCATAAGGTGTTGAGGTTATAACAAAAATCCATAAGGTTGGGGGAATCCAAGACCCCCATTCCATTTACCATGCCCATGCACCCAATGTGTTCCAAAATTCATCAATAAAGTACAAAAAAATGCATGTAAACATGAAAATACCATTTAAACAATTACCATCCAAAAACCTCAATCCAAATTCTAAAACCAAACATTAAAACTATAGTTAATACCAAAACATAGAATGGTAAGATTAAAATACAAGTCTAGGAAAGAGATAAATTCTTAAAAATACCAAGAATTTAAAGAAGGAATGACACTTTGATCCATAGATGACTAACTTATAGAAACCCTAGCTTTGTTCTGCACTTGGGAATTTAAGAGAGAAGAGAGTTATTTTTTATTTGGTAAAAGATAAAATAAGACCTTTTTGATATTTTATGGTTGTGGGTTATAATTGGGGATGAGAGGGAATTACTAAAGTTCCCCTTGATAAATATAGGAAAACTACCACGCAGTCATTGTGTGTCACATAATGACTCATGATGACTTGTTACGAGCTGTTACCATGACTCGTGGTCTAGGATAAAACTCAGTGTCATCCCACCTTATGACTTGTGACCTTACCTTACAGTTATGAGGTCCATCTATGACCAAGATAGTAACTAAGGATATCTCAATAGTGGGACTACGAGTTGCTCTTTACAGCTCGTATTGAGTGACCATGACTCCTAAGGATCTAGTTGTGATCCCAATTAAAACCTTGGAAATACTTATTGGTTAGACTTTTTTTAGCTCTATACGACTCATGTTGAGTCTTCACAACTAATTAACTGAGTCGTACCCTGAGCAGTAAACATAATTATCAAGAAAAAGCAAGATTTCAAAACCCGGGTATTACACTAGGCCACCTATAGTCCGTAGGTAGTATGTACGGGCCATAGGTGGTCCCACATTAGTATATCTACCTCAAACTCTTCTGAATACTCTTTGGACGTCACTCTTCTGCATCATATTCTGGCACCTATAGACTGTAGGTCTCACCTACGTGTCACAGGTGCCCTCCATAGGTCGTAGGGCCTTTTTTACTTAGCTTCTGAGCCTCTATTTCTCATGTTCTGAAACATAATATAACACCTATGCCCAGTAGGTAGTACATATGAGTCGTAGGTGCCAACTTTTGTGAAACCTTCAATTTTCACTCTTTTTCTTTTGAATAGTTCCAAAACATGATTTCCTATAAAACCCAATACAAAATACATCATATCTTACAAAAATTAGTTTAGTAAGTTCTATGAAACCATAAAACATCACCAAAAATTAGTTGACGTGGGATCAAGTTGCATTGATCATATGTTTTATAGATAGATATGATGTTGACTTTGTTGCTATTATCAGGTATGAGTTGTATAAGAGAGCATTCAAGGCATTAACCATTTTCCACTTTACTTACCTCATCCAGCAGTTGTGTAATAAGGTTGGAGTTCCTGAGATCCTAGATGTTGATAAGAGTTTAGAGGCAATGACCATTTCCTAGACGAGTAAGTTCAAGGATCTAGAAAACTTAGCCCTTTCCCAAAGAGCTCGTGCACCACTTACAATGATCTCGACTTTGTCTGAGAGCCTCATATTTCTAGCAAAGCATGGTGATAGAACGGATGTGGATTATGATACTAGAATAGATTTTGAGGTGGGTGAGCATACAGATAGGCCTAAGATAATTAACCAAGAAAAAAAGGTCGTAACTATTTCTACTCTATCCCTAACCTCTACTTCTGAGCTAGTTTAGACATCTACTATGCCTCTGTACCCCACTTCCACTGCCATAGCTACTACTATAAGGTTCATTAAAATACCTCATAAGTTCTTATAGAGCTTAGTGGAGTGGAAGGATGCTACTACCGTGTACCTTAGTAATGTTGAGTCTGAGATGGCATTAGTATAAGCATAAATCCAGCTTTAGGTCAGGATGACATTAGAGACTACTAAGACTAGGATATGAGCTATACTCTAGGATGAGATACTGGAGTTTATTGCTGAGTTGCATACCCACGTTGATGATTTTGAGGGATGATTATTGGCTTGATTCAGTGATATAAAGGCTCCTAACCTAGGAAGGATTTGGGAAGAGGTGGATCCACTATGAGTAGTGGTACTATCTTTTACTGAGAGAAAGATTTGGTTTATTCCTCCTGCCTCTGCCTGACCCTAGATATTTTAATTTGTTCATGGAAGAGGAGGAGAAGATAGTCCTAATTATTGGGACCAAGAGAGCTAGGATAGAAGATCTATAGGACTCTTCTATTCCCTTTGATGAAGCCTTGATATAGTCCACCCATAATTCTAGGGTATCCATAGTAGATGATGTGGTACCATGAGATGAGATTGTAGTGAGTGTGTCTTCTACTAGTGCCCTGACCCCACACCTACCACCGCCAGTTTAGATACCCCCAGATGGGATGACCATGAGTTAGATGCCTAGTGAATCCCAAGTATGTCTTCGCTCGATTGCTTTATGTTATGGCCATGCACTGGGGATAGTGCATAATCTTTTAGTTGGGGGTGTGGTATACCACATGCACTGTGGATTTTTATTATCGTTATTTTTTTCCTATAGACCATGATATGATTGTAGAATTGAGATTTCTATGAAATATTATGTCATATTGTGTTTTGTTTTGTATTGTGTTTTTGTTTAACTGAGAGAAAAATTAGTATCTAAGGCAATTGACGTATTTTTCTTTGATTTATAAGGAAAAATGAGAACTTTTCATTAAATTTTATTTAAACTATGTGATACATATCTATGTGACCATTGTGAATCTCATTATGGAATTAGTATTACAGACATAATAATCATAGATAACATTTGAATAAACCTGATAGTGGTAGTTTGTGATGCAACTCCATGCCATGTGTGTCTGAGATGCTTACTTTGTTCTCTTTGTATGTTGAACCCAAAACTTGCCCAGTTATTCTTTCTTAGGTTGTAGGATAGTATGTTAAGCAAGGATCATAGGCCATTCTGGAAATTAGTCCACTTTTACACTAAACGACCTTACAAATGTGAATAAATATTCCTTGATCCCTATTTTGAGCCTGATAGACTATTTTTATTATTTTCACCTTTCACCTTCCCATTTAAATTACAATGAACCTATTTTGGCTTTGGTCCTCCTTGGACATTGTGCACCTCCACTCAGGTAAATTACCTAAGTTGAGGGTGTCTATCACAAGGGTATGTGATTAATAGTGGTTATGGAGAAGGGTATAAATAGAAGATAAGAAAGTAGTACTGGGTATGGTAGATGAAGAAACAAAAGAAAAGGAAAAAAGAGTTGAAAAAGAAAAAGAAATAATAAAGGAAACCACACCCAACCTAAATACTGCAAATGAATAAACAGGGAGAAATTCAGGGTGAAATAAAGAAAAAAGTAGTTAATAAGTAGATCCCAAAAATGTATGTGTAGTTCCAAGGAGGATTAGTCACTAAATTCTAAAATGTACCATACCAGCCCCAAGCCTACATTATAAGTCAAGTAAAGTCCTATAGTTATCATAACCCGACTATCTGAAAAGTAAGGTAATGAAAATAAGAGCAAGCCTATCGTATTCTTTGCACATTGTTAGAACTTCTTTGTGAGTGTGAGTATGAGTGTCTTATGATCTTCCCTGAATTAACATGCATGATCTATTGAGTGAGTGGGACTCCTTTATTATGAGGCTATATGGGTTGTGTTTCTTACTACTTATTTGTTCGGCTAGCATAACTTGTACATATGCGTGATTATTTGTTGCTAATATAGTTCCATATCTTGATTCCCCCATGTCACATTGATGGAATACATTGATATTCACACAGTGGGTTTCAAGTGTTACAGGTTTAGGAAAGGTTAATGCTCTTAAACTTAAATTGAAAATGACTATCGTAGGTTTCTTAGGTTTATCTTGATTAAGCATCATTGCATTGTTTTTTTATGTTATATTATATGAGGACATGCAAACATCTATGTTGAGGATTTTGGTGTATGTAACGCCCTGATTTTAGACCCTGGATGCCACACGATGCTTATGACACTGAAGGACCGCAAGCTAACCCATAACTGATATTTGTTGTGACCACTAAATAGTAATACTAAAACAAATACAGAATTAGGCTAAATTACCATAAGTTTCAAAATCTAAATACTGATAAATAATAACATCTGGTAAAAATAGATAAAAACTAAACATTGTCTGAATTGGTCTAGTCTAAAAGCCTCTAAGTGAACTGTCTGAATATGGAGTTGATGGGACAAGCTCCCAACTAACTCGAACTACTGAACTACTGATAAACTAAAATACTGAAATAAAAGCACACCTCGATAGATGAGGACTCACTACTAAATTGGCAACTGTTGATTGGATCTTGCTAAGCAAGGTTGGGAACTTGAGCATCCAAACCTATGATATGAGACATCATAGTATAAATAAAGAGTATGCATCAGTACGTGGAATGTACCGATATGCTAGATGAAGTAAGGCTGGATACTAGGGTTCATATGCATGAATAGTAACTGACTGAATGATATAGAGTAACAAATTATGAGAGTACATAGATAACTGAAATTACTGTAAATACTGAGTATGTAATACTCTTCATATATGAATACTATAACTGAGCTTTTTTGAAGATAAGTACGTATTTCTGATCACTGAGTAACTGATAGCTGAAGTTACTGATAACTACATTACTGATACTGAGTGACTATGTCCGACAGTCATGATTTTGTAGAACTGAACTAAATTCTAAAATAAGACTGAAACTGAGACTGTAGGAGGTAATCATCTAATCAATATGCCAAAAATCTGAGTTGATAGAGGTCTAACCTATGACCCCAGTTTGAAGGGTGCTAATACCGTGCCACTAGTATTATGTAATGCCCTAATTTTCTAGAACTAGAACGCTATATGGTGCTCATGATCCTGAAGGACCACAAGCTAACCCTCTACTAATATCTGTACTTAAAATCTATATAATATAATATAATAAATGCAGAAAACTAGCAGAAACTTGCCACAAGGTTCAAAACATCTAAAATATTCAGAACTGAAAACTGAATACCGATTTATCTGTCTGAAAAGCCTCTAAACTTTTTTGAACTATGGAGTTGATGGGACATGTCCCCAACTAACTTCGTGTACTAAAAATAAACTGAGTCTAATTCTATAATAAAATAAATATCATCCTCGAATGAAGAGGACTCACTGCTACATCTACTGCTGCTGACTGAGTTTGGACTTTTAAGGGTACTCTGGATCTCGTGCTTCTGAACCTATGGTATAAGACACCATAGCACAAGATAAAAGTATGCTTCAGTACTTTGAATTTACTAGTATGCTAGATAAGGTAAGGCTAAATGCAAGGGCTTATGCATGAACATAGCTTAACTGAATAGCATGAGAGTACTGAAAGAAGACATAAGCATGGATACACAAACCATAACTGAATAATCATCGTGACTCTGAATACTGATACTCAAAAACTACTTTACTGACATCTGAACTCACTACTAATACTGAGATACTTAATAATTGAATCTTTTGATATTGATAACTAAATACTAAAGTTGAGATCAATCCTCTCTAGCAGTTGTTCTCTGAAAGTAATGATACTGAAGTTGATTCACTGAATCTGCTCATTTCAATGACTGAGCTCTAAGTTTGCTACTATCGACTGACTAAATCTATGATCAAACCTTTCTAATGGATGATCTCTAAATTTACTAATAATGATAAAGAATGATTGTATCTAAGATCAGACATATCTAGCAGAAGATCTCTAAATCTTTTAATAATAGAAATGATGGACTGAGTTTGAGATCAGGCCTATATAGCGGGTGATCTCTGGCTCTATTAGTACTGATACTGATTAACTTGATGTGAGACTAGACCTATCTATCAGGTGGTCCATAAATCTATCGAACTATCTAAGTTCCTCACTAAGATGGGTGATTGTATCTGACAGTCCTGATTCCTGAGTTCTACTCTGAAGACTGATATTGAAACTGCAACTGTGGGAGTTCTCACTTAACAACATGCCCCAAATCTGATCTAGTGGGGTCCAACCTATAATCCCAGCTGGAAGGGTGTCAGTACTGTTTCACGGGTAAAGACCTCTACTATGGTCAAGCCTCTCTAACGGGTGACCCTGAATAGGAAGTCAAGCCTAAGGCAATATGATAGTCAAGCCTTAATCTAACGGGTGATTCCTGGTCCTATGCTGGCTACACAGTTTTGGAGTTCATGGACTGTTACGAACAACTCTACCTCTCTAACGAGGAAGTCGTCATCCCTGCACTCGCTCAGTGCTAGTTACTACTCCCAACTGAAGGACTCTAAACTAATTCTTAACTAAACTTAGATTGATCTAAATTTATTACTGATCATACTGATTAACTGAGTTAACCTAAGTTCACTTGGTTCCAAAGACTGACCAAATACTACTGAATCTCGGTATCTGACTGAACGATACTAAGTTCTAAATTTTTTATTGGAATGTTACTGAGATCTGCACTAAATTCTTGTATACTACTATGATTTGAGCTGAGTACTGAACTGAAGCTGGAATGATAATGATACTTGGATTGATGAGATTTCTTAAGTTCTGTAATTGTATGAGAGTACTGAGTTCTGTAACTTACTGGGTTCTAAGGATCATAGCTTAACTGAGGTTATCATGAAAACTAACATGGACTCTAGACTTGCAGCTAAATTGTCGGGTATAAGTACTCCCAGGACTCGATAACATAAAAGTAAAACATAAATATTCTTGAATAATCATGGCCATGGAATTTCATTCACCATTACAAGCATTAAAGCATCTCTTCAAGCACTTGGAAATCATAAACATGTGATAGTATAGGGAGACATGCTATTGGCTCATACTCCATCAACAAGTTCTTGCATCAAACACTTAACATGCATTAAAGAACACATAATTGGGGAATTTCATGCTAACAAGTCATAATTCATTCACTAAGGCTTTTCAACAAACAATTGGCATGCATGAACTTACACATAATTGGGGATTTCTAGTCAACATGCTATAGTGGCTCAAATTCCTTCACATAAGAATTTTATCAAACATATGGGGAGCATGATTTGGTTATTCGACAATTTCTACACTTAATTAACATAAAAACATCACTTAACATGCAACTTGAAGAGGGTTTATCATGAACATCACTTGAATATCACATACTAGGATCAAAGCTTGAAACTTTGTAAAAAAAACATGAATTAAAACTCAATAATAACATAAACTTCAATTTCAATTCACATGAGTCATGAAAACTCATGAATATAAGATCTTTGAATCTAGAAAAGGATTCTTGAACTTCTTGGGTGGAAGAGGCACAAGAATTAACATCTGCGTACCTTAGAAGACTTTTTCTTGAATGTTCTTAAAGAAATCCTTAGGCTTGTTCTTGATTTCTTCGCTAGGGTTTTTGACTTTTTGAGAGAGAAAATATTTTGATTTGGGGAAAAATTGATGAATAATGGAGTATTTTCAGTAGTTAGGATATAAATCCCATATATAGACTGGTTTGGATCTTTAGGAAATTATCAATTGGTCCTTAAAATTTAAAAACAGAACCTGAAAAAAATCCCAATTTTACATGCTGGCGCAACGCGCCATAATCATTCCATCTTACTGGAAATTGGAAAATTAGGAAACTGAGCCTTGGTGCGATGCGGTGGAAATCGCGTTGCCACCTTGGTTGCGAATTGGGAAGCCACCACGACGCGGTGGAATCATAAAGGCTTACTGGATTTTTACAATTGCCATTTTGGCTTGCTCTGTGACGTGATAAAGTACCAGGTGGTACACAGTCTCACTAAATGGCTCTAACTCTTCGCCTGAGTGTTAAGATTTGGACGAATTTGGTATCGATGGAAAGCTTATTCGATTTCCCATGGGATAAAAAGTCAAAATCTTAAAAATTTCACATGGAATAAAATATATTCATCTTTGAAACATGATCTTTGATGTTCTAGAGATGAATTTAAACTAGGAGAAGGGTGGGGTATTACATACTAACAATTGAAAACTAGGATTCTAAGCCTAACTGATAGATGACACCTATGCGGAGCCAAGCCTAATCTAACGTGTGACCCCTGGGAGTTAGTCAAGCCTAGTCTAACAGGTGACTCCTCATCCTAAGCTGGCTACGTAGTACTAGAGTACAAGGACTGCTACTAACGACTCTGCCTCTTTGATGGGGAAGTTGTCATCCCTGTACTTGCTCAGTGTGAAATCCTACTCCCAACTGAAAGAAAATGAACTGAGTATAATAAACTGGACTGGACTGATACTGAGTTTTCTGAGTATTTCCTGAGTTTTGTAACTGACTGAGTTCTACTATGTTCTAAAATTGGGTGAGAGTACTACTGATTGTGACATGACTGATACTATTCTTTAACTGACACTGGCTCTAGAAAAACAGCTAAATTGTCTATTATTAAATACCCCAGAACTCGATAGCATGAAAATAAAGCATAGCATAATCATAAAGGCATAACAATACATGCTTGCTGACCATGCACTCATTTAGACATTCTATCAAAGACTTTATATACGTGAACTTGTGCATGAATAGAATCATATAATAAAATGCCATGTCTTTACTACTCAAATCACATAAGCATTTTATCAAACACTTATAGACATAAGCATGTACATGATTGGGAAATACATGTTAGAATGCTATAATGGGATTATTTCATTCTCATAGACAATTTATAAAACGCATAGGAAACATACTTGATTCATTAAATCATAAACACTTAGGGTTAACATGGTTACAACAATTAACTTGCAAATTGAAGGATTCATCATGAATATCATGTAATTTAACACATACTAGGATCAATTCTTGGAACTTGTAATCTAAATGATGGATTAAATCCCAACAATAACATGAACATTAATACAATTCAACTAAATCATGGAAATTCATTAATACACATTTTTTGTATTTTGAAAAAAAAGGTTCTTGGACTTCATAGGTGAAATAAACCCAAGAATGAACACCTAACATACCTTGAAATATTATTTCTTAAAGACTCTTGAAAGAATTCTTTGCCTTGTTCTTGATTTCTTGAAGTTAGGGTTTTGCTAATTTGAGAGAGAGAGCTTGTTGATTTAGGGGAAAACTATTAAACAATGAGCTTAAAGTGATTTTAGGGCTTAAATACCACACCTAGGTGGATTAAAATTATGGGAAAGGACCAATTTAACCCTGGACAAAACTTTGGATTTCCGTAAAAAATTTCCAAAATTACCCCCTAGCACGAAATGCTATTATCGTGCCAAGACACTGAAAAATAACAATTGGAAATGTGGCTGGTGGCACGACAATGTGGAATTGCATTGAAATATTGGATCAGACCTGGAAGCTTGGCGCGACGCGGTACAATCATATTGCTTTACTGGAAATTGACAATTGTGAAAATAAGTTGTGGCGTGACGCCTGGTGTCACGGTACCTCACTGGAAACTAATAATTGCCATTTTGACATACTTTGCGGCACGCTGCTGTCCTAAATGATGGTATTTAACAGCTGAAATTTAAATAGCCATAAATTCTTATTCGGTTATCATATTTAGGCGAATCTTATATCTTTGGACAGATAATTCAATTTCCTATAAAATGGAAGGCTCTAAACTAAAAATACTGAGAATTTAGAAATATTTATATTGGATAACTAATGGACTGAGAGTTAATTTAAGATAGGGAAATATGGGGTATTACAATATCTCCACCTTAGAATCATTCATCCTCGAATGAGACTAATTAAGCTGAAGAACATTGATAGACTGAGTTTTCACACTGAACATGCATGCTGAAACATAACTACATGACTGAACTATTGACAAGTTGAGTTTCATACTGAACATGCATGTCTGATGCATTAGTACATGGCTGAACTAATTCATGAATGCATGACTGAATATGCAATGATAATGGATACTAAGTTTATAAATGTAACTTGATCATGGAACTGAGTAAATCTAAGGAAGACTGCCACTTTAAACTGAGAATACTGATGAACTTGAGATCATTTACTGGAAATATATGAACGGGAACATGAGAGCATGACTAAGTCTGGACTATGATACATGAACTAAATATCCTGAACTGAACTGAGCCCCTGAATACATTGCTTACGATTGAGATTGGAACTTGAGGGTCAACTTATGAGTACCCACTACTCCAACCTGGATTCATTATGTGTAGAGAAAATAGAAAGTTTGGGCCATGAAAGCTTGGGGATTATAGTCCATCTCTCCCTTGGGACACTATGTCCCTCGAAGAATGCTGACTTGGCTGAGATACTAAGGAAAAGCTGGGACGATGCACGAGGAACCTACGAACTGAATCGTAACTAAATATATGGGATCTAAAACTGAGACATAAAACATAAACTGGGCTGAATTTGTAACTACTAGGATGCTCTATCTTGGAATAGTCATATTCACGAAACTTTTGATAGTACGACTGGGTGGAAAGATGGAAAACCATACGAACTTGTCTGCCCAACTGCTAAACTGAATTCCTGTATTTATGAACTAACTCATACTAAAAACTTATACTCAATTAGAGAATTTCTTAACACTCTTTCTATAAAGTTCTACTGACTTAGGGAGCAAGGAAATCTTGGTATGGTCTGAATGAGACATCTGGAAAAAAAAACACAAAATGGCTAAAATTTTGTAATATGGACACTAATAACTCTACCTACTGAGGTTTGATCTTGAATGAGTTCTCCTAGTATGTTCAATCCTACTTAAATCTCTAAAATAAATTTATCCACTTACACATCATCATAACATTCAAGCTTATCTTCATAACTACAGCCTCATGTAAAAATAGCATGTAATAATCTTTTCTTAACATGAAAGATTTACTCTCTCCCTTCTAAGCAATTGCTCATCACTATATTATTCCATAAGGTGAGTTAACTGAAGGTTAAAACATGGGTACCTAAAGCATGAATGGACACTATACTGAACTTGACACTTAACTAAGGCTGGAGGAATAGAATATTAACCTCATGGATTTATCAAGAGATCTAGACTGAGGTTATACATGAAATAAATCTGAATTTAACTGATCATTAGGAGTATAGCATAAGTCATGGAATTTGAGCACACTATAAGGCATGAGTACATGAGTCATGAGCTTCATGACCTGAGTTTGGAGATTCTGTATTCATGGAGCATGATTCGTAATATAGAGAAAAATGGAACTCCTTATACTAGAAACTTTAAACGTATATGATTTTCGATAATATGCATGAATAGGAACTATGATTATAGAGCTGACATGTATGGCATGAGTAGATATCGTGATAGATGAAGTGCAAAACTTTGCACTGAGGTAAGGACGGGTTAGGAATCAACATCTTCCACTACTTCTCTACACATACTGACATTATTACTAAAATCTAAAAGTATGACTTGGTTACTTGTTCAAATATCTCCCCCTTAGCTTATATCTATTATTCTAAGTTTGTGAACCACTTAAACTATAAATTTTGCGGAGACCACTTTACTCTAGAGTTCGAGATATAACAATACTTATAAACACTAAACTTATTCTGAAGGACTACTTCTAATAATGTAAGGTCCACTGCTAGTACTTCCTTTTGATACATGATTCTTAGCTTTCTATTGCCCCAACAATCATCATATAGTAACCTCAACACTAACTAACTTAAAATTCTCAATTTTTATTTCTATTAGCTCAATCATAAAAGATTAAAACTTAAATTAACGAAAATTAAGGTACTACCCCTTCATTCAAGGACTGGTTCATTAAGAAATTGAAATGGGATGACTCTATTACTAAACTCAACTGAAGGAATTTTTTTGGAACACTAAAACCGAGCAATTTTCGTATACTCATCTGGTTGGAATAGATTTACCTACTGAGGTAAGCATAAGGAAAGGTTCTATAACTAGAAGGAACAAAAGGATTAGAATGAGAGTTTAACTTGAGCTTATGCTCAGTCACACGACATGAACACTGAAAGAAGGGAAACTTTTCCTAAAATATCTCATATCCTCCTGTCCATAAGTGTGGTGCACTACACACCCATGCACAAGACTCTACTAGATGTGGCTTTCAGACTCCCTAGGACTCTGTTGAAACTTAGGCTCTGATACCAAGTTTCTAATGCCCCTAGTCTACACTCTGGATGTCACACGGTGCTTATGACCCTGAAGGACCCCAAGCTAACCCATGACTGATATCTACTATGAGCACTGAATAATAATACTAAAAATAGTAGAATTAGGATGAATTGCCATAAGGTTAAAAATCTAAATACTGATAAATAATAGCATCTGATAAAAATATTTGAAAACTAAAAATTGTCTGAACTTGTCTAGTTTGAAAGCATCTAACTGAACTATTTAAATATGGAGTAGATAGGATAAGCCTCCAACTAACTCCAACTACTGAACTACTAATAAACTAAAATACTAAAATAAAAGCACATCCTCGATAGATAAGGACTCACTACTAAATCTTCAATTGCTGATTGGATTGCCTAAGCATGGTCGGGAACCTAAGCTTTCGAACCTATGATATGAGACATCATAGCACAAAAAAAGAGTATGCGCCAGTACATAGAATATACTAGCATGCTAGATTAGTTAAGGCAGAGTGCAAAGGTTCATATGCATGAACAGTAACTGACTTAATGATATAGAGTAATTGAATATAAGAGTACATGGATAACTAAAACTCTTGTAAATACTGAGTATGTAATACTGTGCATATATGTATACTATAACTGAGATTTTCTAAAGCTAAGTACTTAATTTTGATGACTGACTAACTGATATCTGAATTTATTAATAACTGAATTACTTATACTGAGTTACTATATCTGACTGTTCTGATTCAGTAGAACTAAAATAAATTCTAAAGTGAGACTGAAACTAAGACTGTAGGAGGTAAACATCTCACTAACATGCCCCAAATTGGAGCTGATAAGGGTCCAACTTGTGACCTCAATTGGAAGGGTGCTATTACCATGCCATGGGTACGAACACCGGTAAACCAGGATGCCAAGCCTAACTGACAGGTTACACCTGGGCGGAACCAAGCCTAATCTAATGGGTGATGCCTGGGAGGTAGTCAATCCTAGTCTGACATGTGACTCCTCATTCTGCATTGGCTATGCAGTTCTGGAGTACAAGGACTACTACTAACGACTTTGCCTTTCTTATGGGGAAGCCTTCATCCCTGCACTCGCTCGGTACGAAATCCTACTCCCAACTAAAAGACACTGAATAGAGTATACGAAACTGGACTAGATTGATACTGAGTTTTCTGAGTTTTTCCTGAGTTCTATAACTGACTAACTTCTACTAAGTTCTGAAATTGGCTGTGTAATGCCCCAAAATCTCATCCCAAAGAAACACACAGATTCAAAATCTCATACTTTGAGCCTACTACTAAATCTCATACTTACTCCAGGGATTCAAAATCAGATAATGAGAATAAATCTCATCAAATATTAACTGAAAAGACTGAAAATATAATGTTTGAAACATGAAATATTGAAAATATCTAACAAATAAAAATGTAGTCTGACAAAGCCTCTACTACTCAAGATCTAGAGATCCATTAGGACAAATCCCCAACTGAATCATACTCAACTGAAAAGAAATAACCACTGATATCAAATCTAAAGGTCTGAAAAATAGGTCCTTAAACCATGAGGACTCACCAACTGTAGATTGTATATCAAGGTACTCAGAGATCACTAACGATGTTGAGACTGAGCAGGTAAACCTACATTATAAGAAAATGTAGCACATAGATGTATAAGTGGATCAGCACTTTGACGATGTACTGAGTATATGGGAGTGTATGAATTTACATAAATAATATCATTACTCTTTATAAAATCTAGCATTCAATTATGAATGACTCACATGGCTTGAATAAGTCTAAAACATAAATCTCATAAATTAGGTATAATGAAACATGAGGTATAAATCTCCTGAGTCATTATACTTAACACAAAAATCTGTATTCTTCCCTCATTCTCAAAACTTGTAAGCTAAAGAAATCTTTAAACTATGCTTTATAAAATCATGCTTTCATCTTGAGGAGAATGAAACTTCTTTGAAACTCAAGGACTTAGAAGTTAGAAACTTTAAGACATGGGAAAAGCTCTAGACTCTTATGAACTTGGGAGCTTCTTCTAACCGACATAAACCATATGGGCTACATGGAGTCCAACGTATCACCCACGTTGGGGAGAGCTATTCTACCCTTGCCATCAGAATAGAACCTCAACTCTAGTGATCACTATCTCGGCCTCAGGCCCATAAATCTCAATCCTATGGGGGCACATAGTTCGGGGGAAGTAGGATGCGCTAAACCCACACTTCGCGCTCGGTGCTAAATACTACTCCCATACTCAAGCTCATAAATTTTGGGAAATCCACCTCAAAATAACTCAAGGGTCTATAGTGAAGAGAAAATTATAATTCTCTTAGCATTATATCATAAAGACTTAATAATGTGGATTTTTGTCTTAACTTAGGATTAAAAGCAATCTTTCTTTAAAATCTAAGTACTTGTTGATTGAATCATACTAAACAACATACTCTTCAAGAAATATCAAAACTCATACTTGGTTTAAAACTTATACTCATGCTCAAATAATCTTAGTTTCATAATAATGCTTAAATCATGACATCAATCTTGGAAACATTAAATCAATACGAGGATGTGAAACTCATAGCATAATTTCACAACTTAAGTCATAAATTAGTGAAATAATTATGTAAATTAAGATTTGAACAACTTGTAATCTCATAATCTCAAAATAAAGTAATTCGGGTATAAACCTGCTTTTAAAAATATGAAATTCTTTAATAAAAATCAATAATTTGGGCACAAGAATAAAAGGAGTGTTCTTGTTCAAACCTCACATACCTTGAATTAGAAGCTTTGGATGAACTCTCGCTTTTGCGACTCTATTCGTACTCTTGAATGAGGATTCTTGAAGCCTTTAACTTGAGAACCTTGAATCTTGACTCAATTTAGAAAATCCATGGTGAATTCTTAAGATTTTTAGAAGAGGATTTGGATACTTAGGATTTTTGGTTGAGGGAATTTTTGATAAAATATCATATGATGCTTGTAGTGGCCCTAAATTCTAATGTTTGTATGGTTGAAGAGGCTTGGAGAAAGTCCAAAGTGCCCATTTTAACTTCTGTACAAAGCTGAAAAAATTGAACTGGAAACCTGATTTTATGGGCCACCGCAATGTGCCATTATCACGGTGGCTCACTGTAAATTGACAAATGGGAATCTGGGAGTTACCGCGATGCAAAGCCATCGTGTTGTCCCACTGGTTGGGACCTGTAACTTCAGTGCAATTCGTCACGATTGTGCTAAGCCACTGGAAATTGACTATTTGGAAATTGGGGTCCTCCATGATGTGTCATTATCGTGGAGTTCTAGTGGAATTTGAAAATTGTTAAATAGACCCTCTCCGTGATGCACCAAATACTAAAATGACGGTGTTTTATGATTAGAACTTAGATTAGCCATAACTTCTTGGCCGAATTTCGTATTAGGGCAGATCCTATATCATTGGAAAGCTAATTAAATTTCTCACATGATAAAAAGGTTGAAATTAGGGAAAATCCATATGGTTTAAATATTAATCACTTAGGAAATCATTTGTTAACCCACTAGAGATGAAATTAGGCTTACGGAAAAGTTTGGGGTAGTACAGGCTGAGAATACTTTTGATCATGACATGACTCATTCTATTCTGTAACTGACATTGACTCTAGATAAACAGCTAAATTTTTTATTATTAAATACCCCCAGGACTCGATAGCTTGAAAAATAAAGCATAGAATAATATAAAGACATAACAATACTTACTTTCTAAACATGCACTCATTTTGACATTCTGTCAAACACTTGATATATGTTAACTTGTGCATGAATAGAATCACATAATAATATGGAATGTCTTCACTAGTCAATCACATAAGCATTTTATCAAAGACTTGTAGGCATAACCTTGTACACAATTGGGAAATATATGTTAGCGTGCTATAATGGCATTATTTCATTCTCATAGAAAATTTATCAAACGCATGGGAAGCATACTTAGTTCTTTAAATCATAAACACTTAGGGTTAACATGGTTACAATAATCAACATTCAAATTGAAGGATTCATCATGAATATCATGTAATTCAACACATACTAGGATCAATTGTTGGAACTTGTAATCTAAATCATGGATTAAAACCCAACAATAACATGAACATGAATTCAATTCAACTAAATCATGGAAATTCATAAATACACAATCATTATATTTTGAAAAAAAAGGTTCTTGAACTTCATGGGTGAAATAAACCCATGAATTAACACCTAACTTACCTTGGAATTTTAGTTCTTGAAGACTCTTGAAGGAATTCTTTGGCTTGTTCTTGATTTTTTGAAGCTAAGGTTTAGATAATTTGAGAGAGAGAGCTTGTTGATTTATCGAAAAACTATTAAACAATGAGCTTAAAATATTTTTACGGATTAAATACCACACCTGGGCGGATTAAAATTATGGGAAAGGACCAATTTAACCATAAATGAAACTTTGGATTTCAATCGAAAATTTCTGAAATTACCCCTTTGGCGCGACGTGCCATTATTTTGCCAAACCACTGGAAAATGACAAATGGGCATGTGGCTGGTGGAGAAATATGGTCGAATCACATTGCAATACTGGATGAGACCTAGAAGTTTGGCGCGACGTGGTATAATCCCATTGCTTTTACTGGAAATTGACAATTGTGAAAATAAGTTGTGGCGTGATGCGCCGATATTACGGTACCTCACTGGAAACTTACAATTGCCATTTTTACATACTCTACTAAGGGAAAGCCTATGGTTCATTATTTGTAACTTGTGAATTCTTTGTGAGAGTGAGCAAAATTTGACTTTTGTACCTATTCTGTTATAAATTACATTTATGTGAGTGATTATGGGTAATTCTCTTATAGTGAGGTCACATGTTTGATAATAGTTGGGTAAATTTTATGATTTCTTTGATTGAACAAGGTGTATGAGTTTTCTAACTAGGTGAGTCATTTCATGAGGCTAGGATATTTTGGAGTAGTATTCTTGAACTGTCAATTGTGTACATAGCATGCTTAGGGGAGAAACTTTCATTTTCAGTAGTCATTGTAGTACTAGCTTGAGCCTCTTGCATGTAGTATAAGTATGGGGTCACCTCATCCTATGATTTTTAGAGCAAAGAGTTGTTTGATGCTGAACACGAATTTAAATATGGGGTGATGAACTAAGATGGATTTATGCGCCTTAGTGTTTTTATCCTAGCTTAATTAGCCATGTTTTATGGACTTGTTGTGTTATTTATGAGTGAATGATTATATAATTAAGCATATAAGTGTTTAACTACTTTATAACAATTTTTATTGTGTATTTCAAACAAGTTTGTATTCAAATTGATCATTTAGAGTTCATATGAGAAAACTAGTGTTACTAGCTTGAGCTAGGTGTTGTTCTAGTTGATCGCAATGCATTCTAAGGTGTATAATGAGTTCCTAATAGTAATATTGTGTAATTATGTGCATAAAAACTTTTTTATAGTTTTAAAATTTCAATTGAATCAATCCAAGAGTTAAGACTAAGTGAAAGTTCAAAAGGGGCAAAACTAGTAATCTTAGCTTAAGTTTCTAGTTCATCATCTTGGATGTTGTGTTATTTTGAGCTCTAGTTTGTTGTGTTTATCTTCATAGGATTCTTGGTGATTTTATTATGATGATATATTAAAATTATAAAAGCTTTAAATCCAGTGGAAACAACACCAAAAGTCTTGGAATGGATAAACGGAAGCACGATACAATATTTGGCGTAAAATAGACACCTGGGATGTCACTAGTGCATGTAGGACCTTGGAAATGGACAATCAGTGTGTTACATCAATTAAAATATTCAAAAGGGACTCAAAACAATGTTACCTTGTGATTGGACTATGACATGGACTTCTGTGACGCAACCCTTAGTCCACCGACGGCAAAAATTATCCCTCTAAAAATAGGACTCTTGTACACTTTGTGAATCACCTTGGACAACTTTGAAACTATTAAAGGGGATGGAAAAAACTTAAATTATCATTTTTGTTGTTTTACTTTAGATTTTTAATGGATAATATATTGTATTCAATTTATCTTGATTATGGTTATGTCCATGAGTGGCTAAAAGCATTTTTCTAGGGTTAAGTCCAAGAACATGTTTACTTTTACTTTGAATTGAGTTGTTTGGATTGATTATCATATTTTATAGTTTTTTATCCTTGTTATAACTATTTTAAGTATTATATATCCTTATGATATATCCATTGTCGACTATGTGAGCCCGGGAGGGTGAATAAGAAGATAGAACGTGGAGATAGATAGAACAAGGTTCTTATTCTTTTATAAGATAAGGAATTTGAATTAGAGACTAGGATAGGGATATACCTAGAAGCCTTTTTTGGTTCACATATAGGATGATAGCTTCATGCATCTTATTGGATTATTTTATCCCCGCTCAATGATGTAGTTATAATTTCCAGTTAAGTAGAAGGTTAGAGGTCAGGAGACCATGATCATACATTAAACCATACAAATCAACAAAAAATATAAGTAGTCTAACAAATGAAGTTCAATGGTGTAGTATGATTGTTCATAAGCCTTAACCCTGGGTATCTATCCATTGATTGTCAAAAGTCATTACTTGTCTGTATTAGTTACATTACTTTTAGTTTACAACTATAAAACTCTCTTGGTTACTTTATCTCAATAGTTGAACTAGAATTGGATAGGTTTTCAACACAAGTCTTGGAGAGATAGATATTCGACTTTATTTAAGGCCAATGTATTAGTTTGTGAGACCACGTATGCCTTGGCAAGGCATAACAGAGATAAAGTTTATTTTGGTAAAGACTGTGAATACTAATAGGAAATATTGGTCTAAAAAGATAGATGATGCATTATGGGCCTATTAAACAACATGCAAAACTCATATATGTGCATCTTTATATCAACTTGTTTCTAAAAAAAACATGTCACTTTCCTATAAAACTTGAAGAAAAGGTACATTGGGCATTGTGAAGTTAAAATTTTGAGTGAATTTATACCAAAAACTTAATATTAAAGGAGATAAATGAGGTGGATAAGTTCTGTCTCCATGCCTATGAGAGTTCAACCTTGTACAAAGATAAGATGAAATGTACCCTTACAAAAAAATTGAGCATAGTGAATCCTAACTCGATGATTTGGTCTTGCTTTATAATTTTTGACTTTGTTTGTTTCTTGACAAATTAAAGTCTAGATATTTTAGAAAATTCATGGTGGTGAGGGTATTTCCATATGGTACAATCAATATATAAAAGAGTGATGATGTCCTTTTCAAGGTGAATGGACAGCGGGTCAAACACTAATGAAGTCATGTAAGGATTTGGGCCTTGATGAAGTTTGAGTAATCACGGGAGTTGGTTCATGTTGCAATGTTAAATCAAGCACTTGATGGGAGGCAACCCATGGAAAATTGGTCAAGTATGAGTGCCCATCCTATCCACATTGTACCACTATGTTAAATCAAGTTTTTTTAAGAGGAAATCCATGTTTGGTACTAAGATAGTTATAAGGAAATATGTGTGTTAAAGTGTGTAGGGCATGGCTAAGAAGTAAAAGATATAGATAAGTTTCTAGTGTCCAGTAAAAATAAGTAATCGCATGATGATGTGTTGTGGTTTCATAGAACTTTTGACACTTAAAGCAATGAAAATATTCAAGTTTCTTAGGTCTTTTGTTAGATATGATGTGTTTCATAGTGAGTTTTGTACGAATTAGTCATTTAAACTATTTTGATGAAAAAAAATTAAAATTGATGTTTTGGACCACTGAAGTGAGAACCTACGACCTGTATGTACTACCTATGGGTGGAGATTCCAAAGTACGTATTAGATCTTGAGAAATAGAGGCTTAGAAGCTGAGAAAAAAAGACCCTGCTAAATTTGGAGGGTACCAATGACCCATAGGTGAAACATACCATCTGTAGGTGCAAGAAATTATCTCAAAATATAAAGTCCAAAGAAGTATTAAGAAGATATTTTGGCTCTATCACCCACTTGGGACCACCTATGGTCCATAGGTTCCACTTACAACCTGTAAGTAGCCCAGTAATTGGACACCGACCTTAGTTTTCCTTCTTTGTTTTGGAGTTGTTTCTTAGGGTTTCCTTGTTCTCTATATATACCCTTTTGACATTTTTTAATTAGGTTACCAACTCTTGATACTCAAAAATTATAGTTCATTTTAGAATTTTTAATTAGGTTACCCTTTGTTTAGGAGTTGATTCACTTATGAATTTCATTTATCATTTAACAACTATGAATAGCTAAAGCCCTAATCTAGTGTTTTAGGAACCCTAGAGGATTAAAGAAGTAGGGGAAGAGAAAAGTTGTTCTAAATCAGTAATCTTGCAAATATTTGGTTGTATTCAGTTTAATAGCTTTCTTAGAGGATGCAAACGTTAGGATCCCACCTAATATATAACTACGTACTTCACAAAAAGAGTAGAGATCAGGAAAAGACCATCACAAAAGTAATTTGAAGATTATTTATTGATCTAGGATAATCAACATCATCTAAATAAGATGATTATATTTCATATAATAACTTGAGACGCAAAAGGTAATAGTTAAATGGGATCTTAGATAAGGAAGGGTTAGCAAGCAACATTCTGTGACTCAAAAGGTAAGGGTGAAATCCGTCAATGTGTCCATAAGACAGTTCATAGTACATAACTTATCAGATTTTGCATGTAGGATATTGGGTTGGATCAACAAAGAAAGATAAACCTACTAAGTTAAGAAGATAGGGGGAACACAGTCCTAGAGTTGATTTTTGATCAATTACAACCCAAGTTGAGTTCCGGTACTGTTGACTATTTATAACTTCAAATGCCCCATTTACTTTTTTCTAAAACCACTTGACTTCAGAAAACTATTGAGATAATTCATGTATTCCCTTGGGATTCAAACCCAACCTATTTGGTTTTCTATATTTTTCACCAACTACTTTAGCCTTATTTGGAGGCATAGCTTTTGGTGACATCAAAATTATGGCACCATTGATGGGGAATATGGTGTGATTGTTGATTGAAGATTGTTGAAGTTATTAGGTTTTTCTCTTATGTTTTTCATTGGGTGTAAACCAGTGTATGAATAAAACTAGGAGTTAAGAAAATCCTTTTCTCCCACTATATCCTAGCCCAAAGAAAATTCTACAGCCAAATCATACGATGATAAAATATATACGTGATGTCCATTTTGAAGGGTTCGAGATGATCCAAATATTGTGTCTTCTCCTTCTAGAAATGGTCAAAACATTGTTCATCATGTAAGGAAGAAGTTATTAAATGAAGCTGCTAACTAAAGGAAGGAAGTAGATGCTAAAGAGGCTGATCTTGCTAGGAAGAGATAAGAAATAGGTTATCGAGCCACACTCGGTAGAAATCGAGATAGAAATAGAGGTGGTAGATATTAAGTAAACCCAACCTACTAGTACATACCACCATATAATGATCTAACAGAGGATATGGGTTACGTTGATCCTGGCAATACACAAGCCATCATTCCTCATGCTTTCCAACCAGATGTTGAGTTCGACATTACTATTATTATGATCCAGATCTTGAACATAAAAGAAATGTTTGTGAGCATGGATTTGGATGGCACAAATATGCATCTTGAAAACTTTATTGTGATCTTCACTTTATTCATGTTACCTAGGGTAGATCAGGAAGAGTTCAGACTCAGGCTGTTCTCTTTTTTGTTGACTTTTGAAGATTCATTATGGTTAGGGGAACTTTTTCAAGGATCGATTACTACTTAGAATGAGTTACGTACATAGTTTATTGGTCATTTCTTCTTCATCCAGAATGTTGCAATTGAAAGATGATAAAACTTTAGGTAGCTACATTTCGAGTCAATGTATGAGGAATGGTTTCAGTTTAAGAAGAAGCTGAGCATCGTACCCCATCATATTTTAGGGACTAATTTTCTTGAGATATTTTATAGATCCATAAATATCAAATACCAAGCTATGGCAGATATGATCACTAGTAGAGCATTCATGCGGTTATGCTACGAAGTATTATCAAATATTTTAGACCAGATCTCTCTTACAAACCAAGGATGGCATACTTAGGAGGTTGAAAGAGGTACTGGCACTTATGCCATTGGGGCTTCCGGTGAGCATAGAGTGGTTGATGATTTTGTGGCATAAGAGATTTGCAGCATAGAATTGATATTGGGATCCTTACAAAGAAGTTCACAATAATGAATTCGGAGAAGGTAAATGTAGTAGGTTCATAGGGTAATGCCTCTAAATCTTGTGATTCTGATTTATAAGAAAAGGAAAAGTACCTAGATCACACATTGGTGGGTTTTCGAGCCAAGGGGAAAGAAAAAAAAGGTCAGAAATATTATGGAGAAAGGTTCAAATATCAGAGTAGAAAGAATGACAGTGGTCGGAGAGAAAGTATGGCTTAAAAGAGAAGGGGGATAGGTATGTTCCACTAGGTAGATGTGATGATAAGTCGAGGATAGAGGTTATGTTATCTAAGCTATGTATGTCTCAGGAAAGTCATGAAACTTTTGTTAAGGAGGTTATGGTAGATATCTCAGGATTGACCCAAAAAGGTAGAATCACATGCTACAATGATAAAGTAGTTAGAGAAGCAGTTTGGACAAATGTCTACAATTTTGACTAAAAGAAAGTTCGGTACCTTTCCAAGAAACACAAATGAGAATCCTAAGAATGACGATAATTGTATAGCTATCACCAATCAGTGTGGTAAATCTACTAATTATCAACCTTTGCCTATTGTTGATGAGCCAACTAATGATAGTGTTATGGTAGATGAGACACTTGATGCTTAGTCGAAGAAGTTAACAAGTGTTGATGCTAATGTTATGAAGGACAAATATAAAGGCATGGTCTATGAGCCTATAGTCAAGACAAATGCACGATCGCCCCACCTTTTTCTCAAAGGATAAATCAAAATAAGAAAGAAGAGAAGTTTAATAAGTTCATTAATATGCTACAAAAGTTGAGCTTGAACATCCCTCTTCTAAAATCTCTTGAGAAGATACTCGATTATGCTAAGTTTATGAAAGAGTTAATGACAAAGAAGAGAGCTGTGAGTTTTGAGGATGTTTGTGGATTACACCACTATAGTGCAGTTAAGTCTAGATCTCTGCCCCAAAAGAAGGGTGATCCTAGAGTATTCACGATCCCATGCATCATTGGGACATCCAGGTTTGCTAGTGCATTATGTTACTTGGGAGCCATCATTAATTTGATGCCGCTGGCTGTGTTAAAAAATTAGGATTGACTCCTCTAGAACCGTTGACTATGTAGTTATTGATGGTAGACCATATAGTTGTCACGATCCAAACTAGGGCCTGGCCGTGACGAGCATTTCGAACCATGAAGGCCTGAAACACCCCTATCTGTCTGGTCATCATGCACCTAATTCATATGATCAAAGTAATGTGGAAGAAGCACAATAATTCGGAAACATGGTCATAAATATGTAAGAAACAATAACGGGGAAATAAGGTTTCCCCTAACATAAATCAACCTCTAAACAACTGTCTGCAAAAATCTCTAACAAATGACTGAGTCAAGTAACTGCATATGAACTAGGACAAGGCCCCAATAGACCTCAAAACTGAATATAAGATAAAAGGACTGCAGGACATAAGACCTTCCAAAACATAGAAGGCTCACCACTTATCTCTGCAACTCTGTCTGAATGATCTACTGGTTCTCTTGACCCCTAGACTGGGCCTCTAAACATGAGAGTTTGGAGAGGGAAGGGGGTCAACACAAAAGTACTGGCACACAGAGATATCAAAACAAAACATAATATTTTTTTTCAAAATATAGTTGAGAGCCATTATAAAGCAATTTTGTATCAAGTTATTTGAAAACACATGGGAGTAATGCAATAGTTTCTCAAAAACAATGTAATGCAACTGAGCTACGTGGAATACCCTACATAATTTACACCAACTGTCTAACCTCGGTTGCCGCCGAGATTAGAGTATAAGTGAGGAAGAGACACACAAGATCACATAGCATGGTGTCTCGACCCAATGGTAGTGCCCAAGATCACTTAGCACAGGCTCCTACCTATAGTCCCAATTTGGGAATGACATAAAGTTAAGTACACAAGATCACTTAGCCTGGTACCAAGTCTCTGTGTCGGCAAACAAGTGTTCCAAGGATGAGCCTTTACACTCAAACGCCTTCTTCGGGCATCCTTCTTTCTCATGTAAAATAAATGCATTCAAATTTCCTCATATTCAATCACATATCATATTCTGCAGGGTATCATCATACCCGACTTACAAGTCATCAATATCACTTCCATATATGCATTATCATGAAAAACCAAGGTGCTTCATTATTTACAAGTGGTGAACAATATTTATTTCAAATTCATACTCTCTTTTGTTGGTCACAATATGATATGGGGTATCAAGACATTATCATGGGAATTTGAAAGCAATTTATCATTAATATTTATCAATTTCCATGGAAAATCTCAAATCACATACGCATGGTTTCAACCATTGAAGTATATAGGCAAACAATTCCCATGACATAAAGTAAATGGCTAAGAAATCATATTGAAAGCAAGATATTAGCATTTGATTGAAAACCCCCATTTAAAAGCATGCATGTTCATAAAAGCTACACCCATGAAATTTTTAGATAATCCTACGTACCTCTATTTTCAAGGATAATAGATATTTCTTGAAGCTTGCGGATTGGTGATTCTAAATATGTAATTATCTTTGAAAACCTATGGTCGAATCTTGAACTATTTGAAACCCTAAGTAGAATCCTTGATCACTTTTGATGAATGAAGGTGTATTTTGGGGTCCTTGAAACTGAATTTCGTGTTTTAGGGCTAAGTAAGGGTGGAAAAGGACCACTTTGTCCCCAAAATAGAGTGTTTAAGTCACTTGAATTCTTTACATAGATGCCGCCCATCCCATTGCCTATGTTTACATAGGTGCCGCCTAGGCTATTGCCTATGCTTTCCAGTGGCCATGGGCGATTGGTTAGGCGACGCATATCACTTTGAAAGGCCATAACTTCTTGCTCGGGTGTCGAATTTTAGCAAAATTGGTATCGTTGGAAAGATAACTCAGATACCTATCATTTGACACATAGTAGGCTTTCTAATTCGATATAGAGAGAGAGTTATGGTCGATGGAAGCTGACACACTTTACAACATCCACTAAAACTTAGTCGATAAAAATAGTTTCAAGTCGTCCATGAGTTGAAGGACCTCTATGGTCTAAATTCAAGCTTGAATGGATTCACATGCTACACAAATAATTAACATGTTGTATTGGCATAGGACTTTATATTTTAGGATTATCAACAAATTGAAATCATGGTCTATATTGTAGCCCAAAATGTGGGGCGTCACATTATCCCCCCTTTAGGATAATTTGTCCCCGAATGATGATGTGGGACAGAGACAGACACGATTTCAAGCATAATAAAGGACTAGGAAAGATAAGATAGGAATAGTACCTTTTGTCTCATCCTCTATCAAAGCAAACAAATTGGGATATCTAATTCTCATGTCATCTTCTAACTCCTAATTTGCTTCTTCGACTTTCTGATTCCTCCACAGTACCGTTACAGAGGATATCTCCTTGCTCCTTGGCTTTCAAACTTGGCGACCTAAAATTTCAGTGGGCTCTTCCTCGTAAGACAAGGAATCTGTCACTTTGATACCCTCTACTGGCAATACCATAGAAAGATCTCCAGTGTATTTTTTCAACATGGATACATAGAATACCGAATGAACGGAACCCAAACTTGCAGGCAATTCTAGCTCATATGCAACTGTACCAATCTTTTTCAGAATTTGATATGGCCCTACATAGCGAGGGCTCAATTTACCCCTTTTTCCAAATTGCATAACTCCTTTAATAGGAGAAACCTTGAGAAACACCCAATCTCCAACTTCAAACTCTAGTTCTCTTCTTTAAACATCGGCATAGGACTTCTGACGACTCTGAGCAGTCTTGAGTCATTCTCTAATGATTTTCACTTTCTTCATCGCCTGATAAACAAGATCAGGCCCATACAACTGAGTCTCACCCACTTCATACCATCCTATCGGAGACCTACATCTTCTCCCATATAAAGCCTCAAAAGAAGCCATCTTGATGCTGGCATTGTAACTATTATTGTAAGCAAATTCAACCAGTGGCAGGTGATCTATGCAACTGCCTTTAAAATCAATGACGCATGCCCTCAATATATCTTCGAGGGTTTGAATGGTACACTCAGCTTTCCCATCCGTCTGAGGGTGGAAAGCTTTGCTCAAATTCACTTGTGTACCTAAATCCTTTTGAAAAAATCTCTAGAACTGAGATGAAAACTGCGTATCTCTATCGGATATAATGGACATTGGTGCCCCATTCAATCGAACTATCTCCTCAATGTAAATCTTAGCATAAACCTCTCCCGAATAAGTAGTCCTCACAGGCTAAAAGTGGGCTGACTTTGTCAACCGATCTACAATCACCCATATAGAATCATACTGGTTTCGGGATCTCGGAAGTCTTGTAATGAAGTCCATGTTTATAATCTCCCACTACCATAAAGGTAGGGCTATCTCTTGGGAAGTACAACCTCGCCTCATGTGTTCTACCTTAACTTGTTGGCAGTTCAAACACTAGGACACAAAATCAGCTACATCATGTTTCATGTTATTCCACCAATACAAAGTTTTCAGATCATGGTACA
>NC_061111.1:188441905-188613811 GCF_002878395.1 Capsicum annuum
ACCTCGCCTCATGTGTTCTACCTTAACTTGTTGGCAGTTCAAACACTAGGACACAAAATCAGCTACATCATGTTTCATGTTATTCCACTAATACAAAGTTTTCAGATCATGGTACATCTTAGTAGAGCCTGGGTGAATGACATACCTCGAAGTATGTGCCTCATTAAGGATTCTTTCCTGTAGCCCATCAACATTCAGAATGCACAACCTACCATGAAATCTCAGAATACCATCACCACCAATTTCAAATGACATAACCATTTGTTGACCTACATCTTTCTTAATTTGCATCAAGATGGGATCTTCAACCTGCTTCTCCTTAACTTCAGCACAAAGGGATGACTTAGCTAACTCATGAACAATCACCCCTCCATCTTTGGAATCTAAGAGTCGCACTGCCAAATTTGCAAGGCGGTGAATATCCTTCACCATCTCTTTCTTTTCTTCTTCTACATGAGAAAGGCTGCCCATAGAAAACCTGCTGAAGGCATCAGCTACAACATTTGCTTTGCCCAGATGGTAATGCAGACTCATATCATAGTCTTTCAAAAGCTCCATCCAATGCCTCTGCCTGAGGTTCAATTCTTTCTGTGTGAAAAAATACCGTAAACTCTTATGGTCAGTATAAATATCAATATGCACTCCATAGAGATAGTACCTCCAGATTCTAAGTAAAAACACTACGGCTTCTAACTCCAAGTTATGAGTGAGGTAGTGGCGCTCATGCACCTTTAACTGCCTAGATGCATAAGCTATTAACTTACCACGCTGTATCAATACACAACCAAGTCCCATATGGGACGCATCACAATAAACCACATAATTATCTACGCCCTTGGGAAGGGTCAAAACAGGAGAAGTAGTCAGCTTGTCCTTCAACTTCTCAAAACTATTTTCCCACAAGTCAAACTACACAAGCATTATCTTTTTCTATGTCAATTTAGCAAACGGAGTGGATATGGAAGAAAAACTCCCTGTAAACATTCTGTAATACCTCGCCAAACCCAAGAAACTCTGAATATCGGTTGGAGTCGTGGGTCTGGGCTATTTTCTCACTGCTTCAACTTTCTGGGGATCAACTCTTATCCCGTCACTGGACACAATATGCCCCAGAAAGGTAATAGCATCTAACCAGAATTCACACTTAGAAAATTTGGCATACAGCTAATGATCCTTAAGGGTCTGAAGAACAATTCGGAGGTGATTGGCATGATCCTCTTTACTCTTAGAATAGATCAGAATAACATCAATAAATACAATGACGAACAAGTCAAAAAACTGATGGAACACTCTATTCGTAAGATCCATAAAGCATACAGGGGCATTAGTCAACCAGAAGGACATGACGAGAAATTCATAGTGACCATATCGGGTTCAGAAGGCTGTCTTAGGTATGTCTGACTCCCTAACTTTCAACTGATAATAACCCGAACGAAGGTATATTTTTGAAAAACACTTGGCACCTTGAAGCTGGTCAAAAAGGTCGTCAATAGTAGGAATAGGATATTTATTTTTAATCGTGACCTTATTCTATTGATGGTAGTTTATGCACATTTGAAGGGGCCCATCCTTCTTTCACACAAAGAGCACGGGTGCACCCCATGAGGAAATATTAGGATGAATAAAACCTTTTTCTAGGAGGTCTACAAGTTGTTCCTTTAACTCCTTTAGTTCCATGGGAGCCATTCTATTTGGCGGAATAGAATTAGGATGAGTGTCTGGCCACACATCAATGCCAAAATCTATCTCCCTATCAGGGGGTATCCCTAGGAAATCTTCGGGAAAGACTTCTGGGAATTCATTCACTATAGGGAATGACTACAAAGGAAGGTTTTCAACTTTTGAATCTTTCACTCGAACTAGATGATACATACAACCTTTGGAGATAAGCTTTCGGGCTCTAAGATAAGAGATAAAGTGACCTCTAGGTTCCACAAAACTCCCTACCCATATAATTGGTGTCTCATTCGGGAAAGAAAAAATGACCTTTTGGGTTTTACAATCAATGGTGGCATAACACGAATGGAGCCAGTCTATCCTAAGGAGGGCATAAAAATATATCATATCTAGTTCTATAAGGTCTGCCATAGTTTCCCTACTATGAATAGACACAACACAATTTTTATACATCCTTTTAGCAACAATAGAATCACCTACAGGAGTAGAAACAGAGAAGTATTCTACAATAACTTCAGGCTCAAACCCGAAACCAGTAGCCACATAAGGGGCCACATAAGATAAAGTAGACCCGGGATCAAGCAATACATAAACATCACGAGAAAAGATTCATAACATACCGGTGACAACATCTGGTGAAGCTTCTGCTTCCTGGCGGTTAGTCAAAGAATATAACCGGTTGAGATTGCTCCCAATAGCTGAAGGGGCACCCTTAGGAAAAGGAGCTGTGGAGGCGGCTTGGGACTTAGCCCCCCCCCTCCCTCCATATTTTCTCTAGCAGAAGGATAATCTCTCTGAAGGTGACCTACTTTGCCATAAGTATAGCAGTTTCTCCCCTCAAACCAACAATTCCCTAGATGATTCCTTCCTCAAACCTTGCACCGCGGATAAGTACGATGCTACTGGGCCATACTACCCTGAGACTATGTGCCTAGAGCTTTGGATCCATGAGAAGTCTAAAAACTTTGAGTTACTCTGTCTGTCGGTAGTCTGGGTGCTGGGGCGCTGGCTGCTGACTATGCATTATTCCAAAACTTCTTCTTCTTTGACCAATTATTACCCCAGTTACCACTCTGCAGCGGACTCTGGTGCTGGTCTGCAGATCTAGCTCTCTTAGCCTGTCTTTTTCTTTAGATTCAGTAATCTTTTTCTTCTTCTCTTCCACCTGCTACATATGAACAGTCAATCGAGCAAAGTCTTACTCCTTATTCAATATAGCCCCTTGGCACTCAAGTACCAGGTTATCAGCAAGGCCAGATGTAAATTTCCTCATTCGAGCTCTCATATTACTAGTCAACTCTGGTGCATAGCGGGATAGTTTATTAAACTTCAAAGTGTACTCCTGGATACTCATTCTAACCTATTTCAGATTTATAAACTTTTTTGCTTTGGTCTCCCTCAACTCCAGAGGAAAGAATCAATCAAGGAAAGCTTTTACAAATTTGCCCCAAACTGTGGGCTCAGCACTTTTACCTTTTGCATCTTCCCAGTTGGCATACCACTAAGTCGCAACATCCTTGAGCTGATAGGTTGCTAGCTCCACTCCTTCAACCTCATCCACATGTATCACCTTAAAGATCTTTTCCATCTCATCCACGAACACCTATGGATCTTCCTCTACCTTGGTGCCAGTGAACTTAAATGGGTTTATCTTCATGAAATGCTCGACTCTAGTAGCATCAGACGTAACAGATGCAGACCCAACATCCTTCGATCATCGAGCCTGGTTAGCTACCAACTGTGTCAACATATGAATGGACCATCTGAATTCTGCATTTGAAATATCTCCCTGAGTAGTTGAAGGATGATTGGCATTAGTTTGCGAAGCCTGAGATGGACTGGTTGGGACTGGAGAGACTCCCAGAGTAGGGACAAATTTTGGAGTGTGAGCCCTGTTATGAGTCCACATCTTATGGGTGGGACAGACCTCATCTTCCTGAGCATTCTAATCGATGATACGATATGGAGGCATAACCGTGTTTCTGAAACACAAGTGATCATTGATTAGGGGACAGTTCAGACTCTAAAGCATGAACTAAATCATAAAGAAGGGAACATTTCCTAAATGCCTAGAAGCCCCCTACTTATAAATATGGCACGCTACATACCCATAATAAGACTTCACCCGACGCAATTTTACAGACACCCTGGGACTATGAATCATGCTTTGATACCAAGTTTGTTAGGATCCAAACTAGGGCCTGGCCGTGACGAGCATTTCGAACCATGAAGGCCCGAAACACTCCTATCTGTCTGGTCATCATGCACCTAATTCATATGATCAAAGTAATGCGGAAGAAGCACAATAATTCACAAACATGGTCATAAATATGAAAAGAAACAATAACGAGGAAATAAGGTTTCCCCCAACATCAATTAACCTCTAAACAACTATCTGCAAAAATCTCTAACAAATTACTGAGTCAAGTAACTGTATATGAACTGGGATAAGGCCCCCAGTAGACCTCAAAACTAAATATAAGATAAAAAGAATGCAAGACATAAGACCTTCCAAAACATAAAAGGCTCACCACTTGTCTCTGCAACTCTGTCTGAATGATCTACTAATTCTCTTGACTCCTAGACTGGGCCTCTGAACGTGAGAGGTTGGAGAGGGGAGGGAGTCAGCACAAAAGTACTGGCACATAGAGATATCAAAACAAAACATAATTTATTTATTTTTAAAATATAGTTGAGAGCCATTATAAAGCAATTTCGTATCAAGTCATTTGAAAACACATGGGAGTAATTCAATAGTTTCTCAACAACAATGTAATGAAACTGAGCTAGGTGGAATACCCTACATAATTTACACCAACTGTCTAACCTCGGTTGCCACTGAGATTAGCGTATAAGTTAGGGAGAGAAACAGAAGATCACATAGTATAGTGTCTTGACCCAATGGTAGTACCTAAGATCACTTAGCCCGGGCTCCTACCTATAGTCCCAATTTTGGACTGACATAAAGTCAAGTACACAAGATTACTTAGCATGGTACCAAATCTCCGTGTCGACAAATATGTTTTCCAGCGATGAGCCCTTACACTCAAACGCCTTCTTCGAGCATCTACCTTTTTCATGTAAAATCAATGCATTCAAATTTCCTCTGATTCAATCATATATTATGTTCTGTAGGGTATCATCATGCCCAACTTGCAAGTCATCAATATCACTTCCACATATGTATTATCATGAAAAACCAAGGTGCTTCATCATTTACAAGTGGTGAACAATATTTATTTCAAATTCATACTCTCTTTTGTTGGCCACAATATGATATGGGGTATCAAGACATTATCATGGGAATTTGAAAGCAATTTATCATTCATATTTATCAATTTCCATGGAAAATCTTAAATCATATATGCATGGTTTCAACCATTGAAGTATATAGGCAAACAATCCCATGACATAAAGTAATTATCTTTGAAAACCTACGGTCGAATCTTGAACTATTTGGGTTTTTATTTTGAAACCCTTAGGAGAATCTTTGAGCACTTTTGATGAATGAAGGTGAATTTTGGGGTCCTTGGAACTGAATTTCATGTTTTAGGGATAAGTAAGGGTGGAAAAGGACCACTTTGTCCCCAAATCGGAGTGTTTAAGTCACTTGAATTCTTTTCATAGGTGCCGCCCATCCCATTGCCTATGTTTACATAGGCGCCGCCTAGCCTATCGTCTATGTTTACATAGGTGCCGCCTAATCTATCGCCTATGTTTACATAGGCGCCACCTAGGCTATTGCCTATGCTTTTCAATGGCCATGGGCGATTGGTTAGACAACGTATGTCACTTTGAAAGGCCATAACTTCTTGCTCAAGTGTCGGATTTTAGCAAAATTTGTATCTTTGGAAAGCTAACTCGAATATCTATCATTTGACATATAGTAGGCTTTCTAATTCGACATATACATAGAGTTATGATCGATGGAAGATGACACTCTTTACAACATCCGCTAAAACTTAGTCGATAGAAATAGTTTCAACTCGTTCATGAGTTGAAGGACCTCTATGGTCTAAATTCAAGCTTGAATGGATTCACATGCTACATAAATAATTAATATTCCATATTGGATTAGGATTGTATGCTTTGGTATTATTAACGTATCAAAATCATGGTCTATATTGTAGCCCAAAATGAGGGGTTATAATAGTAAAGAAACCCATGGGCATATCATATAATTTTTTGGTAAAGTTGACAACTTCATTTTTTTTGTTAACTTGGTCATCTTGGATTGTGAGGCTGACTTTTAGATACCCATCATATTAGGAGAACCATTCATGGACACGAGTAGTGAAATGGTCAATATGGAGAAGGGAGAGCTAAATTTCAGTGTGAATAATAAGGAAATCACATTCAACGTCCATAATACTTTGAAGCAGCCAACTGACATGAGGGCGGTGTCGATTATTCTTTGTGTTGATGATCCAGGAGGCTACTCCATTGTGTACCTTTATGAATTCTAAATAATCAAGGTACCTGCATTGTGCCATAACTTTAAATCAATCATTCCATGACAGGCAACCCAGGGGCTTATGGGTGAAGTTTTAGTGACCAACATAGCCATGTTGTACCGTGACGTTAATTAAAGCATTGGGAATGAGGCAACTTACTATTTTAGTATTCACATTGTTTTTATTTTTTTAAGTAAAATAGAATGAGGGACAACCTGGATCAAGGTAATACATTGCTTAATTTAGAATATTCCCAAAACAAGGACTTTGTGACCAACACATGAAGGTAATAAGTCCCACTCGGGCCAGGTAAGTGATGTATGAATGTCAAAAAGAAATTTTGAGGATTTTTGGGATCTATGGACATTAACTTTCAAACATACTTATGATGCCATAAATATTACCTACGATTGCATAGTAGAATAATAAGTATTAGAATAAAAAGTCCAGAGGACAAAAATATGGAAGAAAAAATCTTCACCATCTACGGAGGCCACCTATGGCCTGTAGATGCCACCTACGGTCCACAGGTGGTGTCATAAGTTCCAAAATTTTAGGCCCAATATTGTTACAAATTGGGCCTAACCAGACCCTGAGTGGCCCAAAATTGGCCTAACTAGGGAAATTTAAACCCCATACGCGATCCTAAACCTTATAAAATTAAAAACTTCTAAACTTCCTCTAAAATACAAACCTTACCACTTCCCCTGCACTTCATATAAGTCAAGAATATTACTTGGGATCTGCACCAACTTTTCCATATAGCACATATTGAACATTAAAGCTAGGGTTTTTTCATCATTTCAATCTTCACTTCCGGTTCTTGAAACAAAAGGTAAAATTTCTAGGCTCCTAATTATATTACATTGTGGTAAAATTGAAATAAATGAGTTGGTATGTCTGTTTTCATGAAAAATACATAGAAATAAACAAACTTGTATGTAGGAGCCTAGAATTTAGCCTAAAATCTTAAAATGTTGTGTTGTTCTTTAATAAATACTCTATTATCATGCCCTAAATAAAAGTAGAAGTTTAAAAAGTCGAGGAATCCCAAAAGTCTTGTATGCCATACTTTTGTTTAAAAGTTGATCCTAACTGAAATGAAAACAATTGAACTTGTTGGGATTGAGTACATTTTATAGGGATGTAAAATTTTGGAAAAATTCAAAGTCTCACAATTTTGATATTTTCTTCAAATTTTGCAATCCCTTACTATCTTTCAGGGACTAACAGCTGGTTTTTTAGATACACATGGCACCAAAGTCTTCCAAAAAGAAGGGAGGACTATTGAGGCAACAGGGCGAATCCTCGAAGAGTAGTAACTTGGATGGAAGAGTACTCGATTGCCCCGACAATAGAAGAAAGACTATAGACTAGATCTTAGAATCAGGTTACGGCTAAGATGATTATTAGATCTACTTTGGGCATCTAGATCCCCAGTTTAATAGTGGGGTAGACGAACTACTTCTACTTAGCCTAGGACTTAGCTAGAGTCTAGCATACCAGTACCAAGGTTGAGGATAAAGTTGGATAGGATTTTATCACCATACTCTCTCTATTTTGAAGAGAAAGAGGATGATGATACAAAGGAGGTGGAGTCTGAGCCATTTCTAGAGAAAGCTACACAAGACCCTCATTTTGGAGATCAGTCCCAGGATAATTCCATGACACCAATTCTCAAGCCATAATCTGCAGTACCCCAATTTAAGGAGGATACAACACAGATATCCTATTAGGAGCCATCATCCCAAATAGCCTAGGTTTTTAAACCTACTTATCTCAGTTGTGCCTATTGATATATTTAGTTTGAGGTGGTATGTTGAGGGTCTATGAACTATTTATAAATGAGACATATTTGTGACTGGGACCAGCCAACCTAAAAGGACTATTTGGGAAAAGAGACAGATTTAGTTATTTGAGTTGGGTAGAGCACCACTTTTGCATGCCTTGTTTGATCATTTTTAGTTAGGGTGTATGAATAGATCCCAGGGTTAATATAGCTAGGTAGTGGCGCACATGTTCTATTCTTCCAGGGTTATGACTTTATCATTGACCATATCAAGAGGAAATAGGGATGTAAAACAGCCCCATTTAGATAGACACTGGTCAGCAGGGTAATAGTTTATATTTATGTGATGTCCATACGCCGAGTTCTTTTTGGCATAGATCATATAGCTCTTGTTGAGATTAATGCATGTCAGATATACTAAAAGAGATATTGATTGTAAGAGTGAGAGGGTAGGTTTAGCTAGATAGAATGCTAGTTATATTTAACCTCTCCTTATGTATGGACCTTGGGTTGAGGGGTAAGGTGTGATTAAGAAGCAATGCTAAATTTCACCAAAAAGTATTGATGGGTGGTAGTGCATTATAATTTATGTTTGACTGCAGTGAGCGAACTACTTACATGTGATGGTGCAACATTGATTTCAAGAATGACGCATGGTAATTGATTTTTTATCCATTATTAGATATGAGCTGCATGAATAGGCATTTGGTGATATGATGGCACTGCCCTTTACTTGCCTTGTATAGTTGTTTTATGATGAGGCCAGTGTTCCTGAGGTTCCAGGTATTGATCGTAGGATCAAGGCGATGGGTGTATCCCAGATGACTATGATCAAGGATCTGGTAAACCTAGTCCTTTTCTATAGATCCCATGTATCTCTGAGAGTGATTCTGGCCTGGTTTGAGGGCCCATCAGTTTCTAAAAAACTGAGTGAAAGGCAACAAGGAAGTGTTAATACAGGTATGAATTTTGAGATGGGAGAGTAGAAAGAGGCCCTTGATATGAGCACTCAAAAATGAAGAGAACCTAGCTGCATCTACTTCAGTCCTAGCTTCCATTTCAGAGCAAGTTGGTACATCATTAGTTCAACCTCATCCCTCTACTATAATTACTGCCAAATTTATTGTGTTAGTATCTCAAGAGTTTTTACGGATCTTAGTAGAGATTCATCATGAAACTACTAATAGGTTAAGATGGCATTATTATATACGCAGATCTAGCCTTGGGTTTGAATGACACTAGAGCTGGCAGAGAAAAAAATTACAAGTTGTACATAGTGTTATGAAGTCAGAATTTTGAGTTGAGGTGCATTCCCATATTGACCTTTTTGAGCGGTAGATTTCAGCCCTATTTAGTAATTTTAAGGCACCCAATCTAGGTGAGATAAGGGAGAAGATATCCATACTATGGGTAGATATACACTCTCTAACTAAGAGCAATATTTTGGCTATCCCTCAAATTATACCTCCAGTTGCTCAGCCATCACCTTTACATGGACCTAGATCTTTTGACTTATTTGCATAGGATGAGGAAATGGTCCCCGTAGTTATGACCAAGAGAGGCAGAGAGGAGGTTCTGCAAGATTCTAACTTATTATTTAATAATGACTTAAAATAGTCCACACATGATTTGAGGGAGATTGCATTTGTTGATAGGTAGAGGTATGTTAAGCTAGTTGTGGGTCTATCCCCTAGCACTGCACCACCACCATCATTGCCTCTACCAGTCGAGATGCCCCCATATGGGGGAGAGTATGATATGCATGCCTAGTACATCCTAGGTATGTCCTTATTCCATTGCTTTTTATTTTTTTTATGCACTAGGGACAACATCAATATTTTTTTTGGGGTGGGGTATATCATAGCCACCTCGGGTTTCTATAGCCATGCTAATTTTCCTATCTGGTCACGGTATGGCTGAAGAACCACCATGTCTATTTTAAATTTTGTTTCATTTTGTGTTGTAGTTTTGTGTTATTAGGAGATTTTTAAGCATCTAGGGTAGTTGACATGTTTTTTATTTATTTTTGAGAAAAATGATACCCCTCTAAAAGATTGATTTAGAACTATGTGATGTGTATATATGTGTGACCATTGTGAATCTTTTTATGACATTAGGATTAGGGACATGATAATCATAGATAACTTGTGCATGAACCGGATATGCAGTAGCTTATGTTTTGACCCTATTCCATATGTGTGTGAGATACTTCTTAGTTCCCTTTTTGTGTTGAATCTAGAACTTTCCCGATTAGTCTTTCCTAAGTTGTTGAATAGTCGGTTAGGAAAGGATCATAGGTCGTTCTTGAAATAAGTCAAATTTTAGTTTAAATGACCTTTCATGTGTGAATAAGTATCCTTTGATCCCTATTTTGAGCCTCTATAGTCTATTTTTCTTGTTTTTCCTTTCACCATCCCATTTTTATCATAATGAACCTATTTTAGCCCTGTTTTTCCTTGGACATTGTGTATCTTAACATAGGAAAATTGCCTAAGTTGAGGGTGGCTATCATAAGTATGCCTGATGTGAGGTGGGTATGAAGAATGGTAAAATAAGAGAAAATAAAGTAGGGCTAAGTATGGTAGAAAACACCAAAAGAAAAAGAAAAATAAGAAATATTATGAAAAAGAGAAAAATAAAAAATACAAGAAACCACACCAAACCTGAATGTGTAGTAAAAGAATAAAAAGGGAGAAATAAGGGTGAAAAAAAATCAGTTGATAAGTTGACCCTAAAGCAAGTATAGTGACAAGGTGGATTAGTCACTAAAAATGCCCATATGTACCATACAATCCCCAAGCCTACATTACAAGACGAATACAGTCCTATAGTGATCCTAACCTAACTATCTAAAAGCTAAGGTAAAGAAAATTAGGGCAAGCCTATGATATTTGATGCGCATTGGTGGAACTTCAATTATGAGTATGAGTGTCTCTTGATTGTCCTTCATGGACATACATGATTTCATATGAGTGGGTAGGACTTCTTTAGGGGAGCGAAGTTTGGTTGTTTGCTAATTGCTTACTTGTTTGGGTAGTGTAACTTGTACATATGCATGGTTATCTATTGCTAGTGCCATATATTGATTCCCTTGTGTTACATTATTGTTCTTAATGTATACACGCAGTTGCTTTTGAGGTGCTAAAATAGGAGGGGGCAATGAGTTTAATTTTAAGGTTTATAATTGACCGCAGTAGATAGCTTAGGTTTCTCTTGGAGCATCGTTTTAATTTTTAGTTGTGTTATGTTCAAAGTTTAGAGTGTTAATATGATATTGTTTTATAGAAATTTTGATGCTTACAACAATGAAAATATGTAAGTTACTTAGGTCTTTTAGTTAGATATGATGTGTTTCATGTTGTGTTTTGTAGGAAATCGAGTTTTAGAACTATTCTGAAAAAAAAGTGAAAATTAAAGTTTTGGACCACTGAAGTAGGCACCTATTGCCCGTATGTACTACCTACGGGGTGAAGGTGTTAGAGTATGTGTCAGATCTTGAGAAATAGAGGCTCAGAAACTAAGAAAATAAGACCCTGCTACCTATGAAGGGAACCTATGACCCATAGGTACAACCTACGGTACATAGGTGCATGAAGTTGTCTCAGAGGGTGAATTCCATTAGAGTATTAATAATATTTTTTGGCCTTAGAACCTACGTGGGGCTACCTACGGTCTATAGGTGCCACCTATGACTCATAGGTGCCACCTACGGCTGTAGGTGGCTGAGTAAGTGGCCACTGACCTCAGTTTTCCTTCTTTTATTCAGAAGTTGTTTCCTAGGGTTTCCTTGTACTCTATATTTACCCTTTTGACATTTTTTAATTAGGTTCTGCACTCTTGATACTTACAAATAAATAGTTGACTCCAAGATACAATTTGGATCTTGGAATTGCTTTTTTCTCTTTATTTTAGTTGATAATTCAATTAGAGACTTTGGGTTTTATTTGTTGATCATTGTGATTTTATTTAATGCTTTTAATTTTGAATTTCGTTGATCATTTCAAAACAATGAGAGGCTAAATCCCTTTGCTAGGGTTGTGGGAACCCTGGTGGATTGACGAAATAGGGGAAGTGTAAAGTTGTTCTGAAATAATATTCTTGCATGTATTATGGTTGTATTCAGCTTAATAGATTTTTTAGCAATTGAAAATGTTATGATCCCACCTAATATGTCACTAATTACTTCACATGAGGAGTAGATATATGGAAAAGACCATCACAATAGTAATTTGAATATTGATTGTCAATCTAGGCTAATTAATATAATCTACTTAAGATGATTATCTTAAATCTAATAACTTAAGACTCAAAAGGAAATAGTTAACTGGGATCTAGAATAAGGGTTAGCAAGGAGACATCCTGAGACTAAAAAGGTAAAGGCTGAAATCTTCCAATGAGTCCACAAGATAGTTGATGGTACATAACTTATCAGATTCTGCATGCAAGATATTTGGTTAGTTCAACAAAGCGCGATAAACCTACTAAGTTTAGAAGCCAGGAAGATACAGTCCTAATGTTTGTTTCTAATTGATTACAACTAAAGTGGAGTTTTATTATAGTTGGTTGTTTACAATTTCAAACCCCCTATTTACTTTTCAATACTGCCTACTAACTTTAACAAACTAGAGAGTCAATTCACATATTCCCTTGGTATTCAACCTCAACCTAGTTGGGTTACTATAGTTTGTACGGGTCATTTTAGCTTTATTTTGAGGTATAACTTTGGGTAACATCACACGACTCATAAGGAATCACAAAAATTGTTCACCATATTCATTAGGAACAACCAAAGAAGATAAAAAAAAGTCTCTAGAGTCCCTACAACTCATATAAAAAGTCTTAGTCACACTCTACGACTCATCATTATGAGTCATAAGTACTTGTGGATTAGGTAAGTTTTCTATGTCCCTTTCACAATAAAGGAATGTATGACTCATAGTCATAAACGATGAATAATCACCGGTGCCTATGGTCAACAGTGAAATGTTGGCCAAATTTGTAATAAAATACCCGACCTAACCCTACTTTAACGTGATAAAAAAGAAATCAATCTGATTCTCTTTTCTTTTTGAAATTTTTTAACTCTTTGCATCTGCCATAACCGTCCTTTTCATGTTAAATACACATTTTTGACACTTCAATCACCCCATCTAATATAAAAAATACTCCTTAATAACCTATTCCCTCAAGAAACTGACTAGGTTGAATAAAAATCCCAAGTATCACCTTTGATTTAAAGAAAGTGGCTATGGTTTCTTTCTAATTTTCTATTTCTTTTAATATTTCGATAAGACCATGAATTGTATGATTAGTATCAACATAAATAGGCCTTGGATTAGAATTTTAAAAACACCAAAAAGACTTATTTTTACACATAAGAGAAGTAGTCACTAAGTTGGGGTTTATTTAGTGTTCATTGTAGTTTTCTACTTACCCAGGGAGAATTTTGAGTAGCCCTGGGTATTATTTAACTGGGTCATTTTTTTTTTAGAAGTAGAGAAGAACAAAGAGCTGATTACCAATATTGGCAGTCATTATGTTCCACTAAATGAGTCATTACCACACGCTACGAGTAGTCTTCTAACTCATAGTGATTGGTAATATAGTTGGTACCTCAACATTCTTTCACTGTTTACCCATTAGTTACCTAATAAGTCACTTTTAAACATTATGACTTCTTGTGTGACTCGTAGGAACTAGCAATTTTGAATAGTCTAAGAAATCTATACCTTCTTCCTTATGAGTTTCCCAATAGGATGTAGTGTCACTCAATAATTCATTGGTGAACCCATAGTGAGTATACCTGCTAGAGTGACTCCTACAACGGTTCAATATACAAGTCATCTAAGTAGGTAACAACTCATAAGGTGAAGTCATTAGGTAAATAGAAGAGCTATGAAGCATATTCTTTTACCCTATTATCTTGATAATAACTTGTAGCGTTCAGGCATGAGTCATCACCTGTCTCATAGTGATGAAAGGAACTCATAATTATCATTTTCCCTCTTATTTTTCTTCATTATTATATATGATTTAACTAAGAGAAATTCACAGCAAGTATGATGGTGCCAAATAATGAAACCAACAAGGGGGCTAAGTGGACTCACAAAAAAACTCTTGATCCATGCACCAATTGAGGGATGAGTTGATTGATCATGAAAATGAGTATAATGGCTCAATTAAGGAATACGTTATTTTGGCTCTGGTCCAACCATGATGTAGTTTGACTTGGGGGAGAAATTTATGCCCCAAATGAAGAATGCTTGGACATCACAACAACATTCACCTTTCCCTCCCCAGTATAAAAAAAAAGAGGTATCTAGGTCTTGCTTTGTTGATGAAGAGACAGGAGATGAGATTGTATTAAAAAATAGAGATGAGGATACACCTAGCAAAAACTCTAGTAATGAAGGGTCATGATAAGGCTCAAAAAAATTAGGAGGTTACAGTGATAAGGACACAAGTGACAGTCCTTTTCTTAAGTCTCCATACCTTCTATAGGACCAACCTAGTTTATAGATTAAGGTCACCTTGATTCTAGTTGCCAATCGGTAATGTATCCTTGTACGCAAGAACTTTATGAGCAATATTGTGCTATTGTCACCAACACCAGAAATCCAAGGTAAGGGTTCTACGTTTAGCCTAATTTATTGATAGGTGGAATATCTGAGATGCCCGAGTTTGAGATTTTTCTTACAAAATAACATTTGAATGGATAACTTAAAAATTTGGCACATATAGCCTGACCTTATGTTGGTAGTTTTATAAAGCTTACCATATGGAGTTGAAATGGTTGCCTATATAATGGCTAATATGGAATGTTGGTGATATCTTTATTTATTGGTAATTCGAGGGGTTTGAGTGAATATCTCAATGTATACTATTTCTTATTTTTTCATGGTACTGAGTTTGTACCTTATGCTGATATTTCAAAAATTGATCATTAAATTTAGTAAATGAATAAGGTCAACCAATGATTATTAGTACAGAAGGAAAACTTGTTATTCTGTGGTGGATTACTGGTATTATTGATAATGCATAAGAGAATACGGCTGGGCTGAGGGGGCATCTTCTCAAATTACCAAAGGCAACTCAAATTTTGTAATAAAAGAATTATGGGAACTGGTTTGCCACAAGTTAGGTCCGACAACTGGAGCTAACATTTTAATCCTCGCTAGGGATACCTTGGTAGTGGCTATCATAGAGGCATAAAATTTTGATATTTCCATGATCCTTGCTCGATAGATTTGAGATAAGGCCGTGAGTATTGGTATGAGCATGGCTATCCATGTCTTCTAACAAAGATCAATTTGGTTTATAGGGTTTTGGTGCTATTGAATATAGATAATTTTGCTGAGGTCCATCAGACTATTGATCTTTTATTTATTTGGGATCAGACAGACAAATTTTCATAACGATAAGTGGCTGTGACATTGCTTCAGGGTGTATTTTAGCTAGGCATGCATATGGATATTGATACTCTAGATTAAAAAGACCTTAGAGATATATAAGTTGAGGTTACACGACCTGACCTACTATCTTCTACTAATGAAATCACCTTTAAATATTCCAGGGCACATCTACCCTTGGCTACATAGATCAAGGGATCATTTGTGCTATGTCTATCCATTACCAGATGTATCTTTGTCTCCCCAAACATTCTAAATGATATGATGTAACAATTAATAACCCTCGAGCAGAAAGTAGCTAATATAAAGGAAAAGGTGCAACCATGGGTAAAAAAGAAAATTTGGGGTGAGATAAGTGGAATACAAATCCAATTAGATAATTTTGAGCAAAGAATTACTAAAACGCTCAATAGGGTACAGTCTCAAGAAATAGTAGGGATTCATGAGGGGTTAGCAGCCTTTAGAGTTGCTATAGAGGATAAGGCTACAAGGTTGTAAATTGTTTTTTTGACTCCTACCATGCCTATTACTGTGGAGATCCTAGTGAATGAACTGCCTAACATTTAAGGCATGAAGGGAAAAGAAAAAATTTCAGCAGATGGTAAGGAGAGAGAAGGTAAAAAGGTAAAGAGGAGATGTAAAAAAGAGTAAATATGATAGGCCATTGCAATGAGTAAGGAGTTAGTACAAGACCAGTTGTTTTGGCTAAGGTCCATGAGATAGGATGGGGAGATGTAATCTCTTGAATAGGTGATAGTGCAACTATTAATACTTTCTGGGTTGATGTGGGTAGGGGTTATGTACTAACCCCTAAGCCTATTCCAGCATTGAGTGCACCGGCCACTACTGGTGACCACAATGACATAATCAACCCGACCACTGTCGAGGTCACTATTGTTTAGGTTAGTTTCATTGTGAGGCTCTAGTAGAGGAGACTTCATGATCAGGCACCTCATCCATTCCACAGGTATGTCTTTACTCCCTTATTCCTACCATTTTCATAGTTATGCATGAGGATAGTGCATTATCTCAAAGTTAGGGATAGGGGTATACCACCACTAAGAGATTTTTATTGTCGTGCTTCTTTTTCCTTAAGTGTTCTATCATAGTAGAATCATTGTGTTTAGGATGTTATTTATATTGTGTTCATGTTTTATACTTTCTTCATGTTTTGATTATATTTAATTAGGAGAAAAATACCAAATCGATGTGTTGTCAGGTTTTGAAACTAAAATTTTATTTTAAAACTATATGTTGCGATTGTGTGAAATTGTGACCATTGTTGGATTTTGTTATGTCATTAGTATTGTAGGCATAATAATTGTAGCTTCGCATTTCATAAACGAGATAGATAGTAGTTGATAGTTTAACCATGTAATATGTGGGTGTGAAGTTGTCTACCTAATTTACTTTGTTTGTGCAATCCAGAACTTTCCCAGTTAGACTTGCCTAGGTTGTAGGACAGTATTTTAGTAAAGGATCATAATCCATTCTTGAATAAGTCCACTGTAAGACTAAATGCCCAACCTATAGAAAAAATCGCTTGATACCAAATTTTAGCCTGAAGTGACCATTTTCTTCAGTTTCCCATTTCTAGTGACAACGAACATGCTTGGACTTAGGTCCCTTATTGGAAATTATGTAACTTAACTCAAGTAAATCAACCAAGTTGAGGGTAGGTATCATATGGGTGCGTAGATTTCTACGGGTATAAAGAAAATATTAATAAAAGAAAAGAAAATAGATTTGGGTGTAGTGAAAAAAAAAGTAAAGAGAAATTATGTTGAATAAATTTCAAGGAAAAATAAAAATAAATAAGAGAGAGAAAAAAATATAGAAAGTGTAAAGCGGAAACCATGCCCCAAAAATTTGAAGATAAATGATAGAGAATGAGGGAGAATAAAATAAGCATGGTCAAAAAGTGGATCCAAAAAAAAGAGTAAGAGGACTGAGCCACTCTACCCGTATTTGCCGTACCTATTCCCAAGCCTATATTACAAGCCATTCATAGTCCTGTAGTGATCATAATCCAACTATCTGAAAAGCTAAGGCATAAAAAATAAGGGCATGACTATGGTATTTCACGCACACTGCTTGAACGTCTTTTCAAGAATGAGTTATTTTATTTAGTTCATATGTTGATATTCATTGCTATAATCTGAGTGTATGGGACTTTTTTGTTGTGAAAGTACAAGGGTTGCATTGTTAAGTGTTTCTTTGGATAATGTTATTTATGTATGTGCTTGGTTGTTTATACATAATCTGATGCCACCACTGAACCTTTTTACATCATGGTAATGTGTTGCATATATATGCACAATGGGTTTGGATTTTTGTTTAGGAAGGGGATGAAGTTTTGTGCTAAAAATTATGAATTGACTGCCATAAGAATTGTAGTTTTCTCTAAATTAAGCATTATATGTGTCTAGTTTGTTTTATTTACCCGAGGACATGTAAATAGTCTAAATTAAGGGTGTTGATGTGTTATAGATTTGTGACACTTCAGATGCTTAAAATAAGTTTATTTGGAAAATCATAGGTATTTATATATAGATATGTTGTGTTTGGTGTAGTTTTGTAGGAAAACAGGATTGGGCGTGATTGTAATGGAAAAGAAAAATACACATAAGTATCAAAAAATCACATCAAGAAATGAGTTGATGGGTAATAATATAACTCATTTCCTTAGTTGTTATCAGTACAATAGAGTTTAGGATATTTAGAGAAGGGGTGACTACATGCATGGGACAACCCATTAGGATGGCCAATGAATTTTAGAAAATATTTTTTCTAAGAAATATGCTAAGGTCCTGAAGATATCAAGTTGATGCTAGTGGTGATAATGGTAGCCTATAACTCGTAGTGCTACATGATGATTCATAGCCTAGAAGCCATTGGAAGGACAAAACACTTAAAACCATAGAGAAGTTGAAGGAAAGGCAGGTTACAAGAGGAGGCTACAGGTTGTCGTGTCTCTTGATGAGTTTTCTTGAGTAGCCATATTTTACAACTAAGGAAAATTACTGACAACATATGAAAGGGCATACTAGAGATGTGTTAGACAATAATTTTTACAATCACATGATGAGTCATTGCTAGTAGAGGAAGGAACATACCCTGACAAGGAAGAAAGGCTGACAATGAGTGATAGCCAGTCCATACAACTCATCTTCAAGGACCTAATCACTACCCACTTTGTAATTCTATTTTTTTTTTGAGAGGTTTCATTGTGTCTACAAATACTCTTATTTTATTTCTTTTTTAAGGTTACATAATTAATACATTCATAATATCATATAGTATAACTCTAAGACATATAGATGGAATTGTATAAATATCATTTCTAGGTTTTTCATTAAATTTGAGATTTTGGAGTTTAATAACTCGAGTAAGTAAGAAATTATGTTTTTATCTATGAATTCTTGTTGTGTGCTTACAATCATGAGTAGCTAAACACCATAAATAGGATTGTGGGAACCTTGATTAAATAACAACACGGGTTAAGTGCAAAGTCATTCTAGACGGGTGTGCTTATAGGCATTTCTATTTCCTTCATATTAATTGTTTAATAATGGTTGGAAAAGTTAGGAACTCGCATTTAATATAGACTTACTCTATTGAGTAGTATAGATAGGGAAAAACAGATAAGAATAGAGATTTAAAGATACCAATCTTTATTTGATTAACTTAAGACTTAACTGAGATAGTTAATCTGAGATCACTGAACAAGGTTTAGTATGCGATGCTCTAAGTTTGAGTGGAGCTGAGTGAAATTCATTTAACCAATATTGAGAGATGATTATATGATACAGATTTTGTTAGTTTTTTCATAAAAGGCATTGGGATAGTCTGCTAGCATGATGAAACACACTGGTTTTTGGCCCTTAGAAATTTACTAAGCATTGAGCTCATGTGGGTATGGGTCGGGTGACCTAACTCATAAGGTTTTTAGTGAGTGATGGTTAGGTTTTTATTGTGGTTACGACTTGGTGGGTATGGGTCATATGGTTTGGTGACAAGTCATTAGGTTGATCCTTACTTAATTTGAAACTTTGTAACTTAACTTGGCTCTGAGTATGAATGGCTCACTAAGAGTCATGAGGATGGGGTATAAGTGGTATAATCTAGTCATATGTCGTCCAGTGTTAACCCCTTTGTATTGTGTCTTTGGTATGACTGGACCATATGAGTCATATGGTCTGGTCACGAGTTGGGGAAATGAGTCTTATGGTGTACAGTGTGTAGGTGTCTAACCTTCAGTTCTAGTTATGATTGGATGGTACCAATCGTATGTTGAGGTAACTAGTTGGGTGGTCAACTTGTACCTACCTACAGTGATTTTATGATTTTAAGTTGGGGGTATTCTAGAAATTTCCCCTAATAACTCCTTTTGATCCCAATACATAAAATACCTTTTGGGACTTCATTAACCTATTATTCTCAATCAAACACTCTTAAAAGTCTCTTAAAATCTCTCTCAAGCTCTTAGCTCAAGAAAAGGCTAGGGTTTCTACAAGGCAATCAATTAGGGGATTTCAAGAGTGATTCTCTTTATCTTTTTTAGTGTCTAAGGAATGTTACTCCTCCCTCATTATTAGTTAAAGTAAAAGCATGTTTCAATGAATGGTTTTGATGGTATTATTGTGGTATTATTTTTTTTTTGAAATAAATGTTGGGGGTTTAGGTTTTTTATGGTTGGATAATGTTTTCTCATGTTTTACTTGTGGTTTATCATGTTATAATTATTGTTTGAACATGAAGTTTCATGGGAATGATTGATACTTATTTTCCATTTTGGAAACTCTACGCCCATAACATGTTTGTTAAAATGCCATGAAAATAATTTTGTCACATAGTTTGACTATTCTTTGAACCTTTGCATTGCATAGTATGGTAATGGAACTTAAAATGGTTTGGATGGTTTTAAAAGGATTGTAAAGGCATTGTTGGCCATGGGGTTGGTTTAATTAGAAACTTTAGAGTCAAATTGGTTTTATGGCTTTGGTATGGCTTAAATAGAAAGACTTGCAAGCTCTAATTTTGGTAGGATGATACCAATGGTTAATGCATAATTAAAAAGACTCCTTGGTAAATGGTTTTTTATGTGTAAATGGTTTTAATTTGTGCTTAAAGTAGTATGTATCAGCAAAGCCATAGAAGGTGGAGGTCCTGAGGGGACAAAAGCTGGAAACTCATGTTTTCCCATGTGAGGTATCGTCTTGATGATCGTGTACATTATGTCAAACTTATATTTTTGGAGATGTACCTATCATCTCAGGTTTTTCTCCAGTTCATGCAGCTAACACACACAAAGGTCTTTTCTATAAGAGAAGCTGAACACATATAGCCCATGGGTGGATTTAGGATAGCAAAGCTACACAGCCCAAGTCAAAGGTTTTAAATAAATTCTAAACCTGGTTCCCTTTCCTGGCATAGTATATATATATATAGATATAGATGTACGTGTGTGTATGTATATATATGTATATATGATTGTATATGATTATTTACTTTGGTTTTGAATAATGACATTATTTTATCCAAATTTCTAAGTATATGCTAGCATTCATTTCGCTAACCGTCTTTAAGTTTTATATTCCCACACGATGCAGATATCGACTGTACTACTATTCCTCCTACTCAGTGACTTAGATTTAGGGACAACTTTGAGTCATACTAAAGTAGTGAGCTTCCATACTCTAGAAGGCTCCATTTAATGCTATAGACTTTTTTATTTTTTTATTTCTTTTGTTGGTTGTCTATGGCCGAGGGCATTTCCCAATTGGATGTTATTTCTGGTTAGAGGCTTTATGGGACTACTATAGACATAGGCAGTGTTGGTATTGGTGTTAACCTTGGTATTGGAATTGGAATTAAGGTTGGCAGCGGTTGAATATTTAGTTGAGGTTGTTAATTATGATCATGGACTTTATTTAATATCTTTTAGTTATTATTGTTCTATTTTGTTATATGTTGAAACTTTATCCAACATATGGTGAAGGGCGGTTATCATTGGGTATTAGGGGTAGTCTCTGGTCCTAATTAGACTTGGGACACCCAACATAACTAGGCCCTGGTATGAGTTATGTTAGATTGGTATTAGAGCCCAAGGTTCATGGCTAATTGGGAATCCACAAAGCCATCTCAAGTAGAGTCTCTTTTAAGGGTGTGAAGCACACTACACTCATAAGGGAGAGGCTACGAGACATTTAGTAATGTTTGTCTTTCTTATGTTCTATTTTTAATATGTAGAGTCTAAGGTCCTAAAATCTTCTCCAATTCCCATTTGTTCACTTCTCAGTTCATGCCTCCTCAATGATTTGAAGCTCATAGAAACTCTTTTATCCCTCCTGAGGGTAATGTTGATGGACATGTTCTACTTATGGGATCCATAATTGATCTAGACATCAAGTTCGTGATGGTCCTAGAGTTCAACCAGTTCCCTTCAGTCTTTCTCTAGCTCCTTCAGATGATGTGATGAATGTTGAGTTTTGTCATTATATTCATCTATTAGCATAGTTGGTAGCTTCTAAGGTGGAGTGTGGTACTTCTGTTACTCATCTTTCGAGTCCATAAGGGTGGGATAGTTTATGAGGTTGAACCCTTTGACCTTTACTGGTGTTACGGTTGAGGAGAATCCTTAAGGTTTTTGGGATGATATGGAAAAGATCTTTCATATTATGCATGCCACAAATGTAGAGGCCATGGAGTTTGCTTCCTACCAACTGAAAGATATGGCATACCAGTGGCACGAGGATGGGATCAGTCAAGGGATGATGATGTTGAGTTAGCTCTATAGAAGGATTTCTCTTATGCTTTCCTGGACTGCTTATTTTTATAAGATCTCAGGAAAGCAATGAAGAAAGGGTTCGATAATCTGAGGCAAGGTAAGATGTCAGTAAAGGAGTATGCCTTGAAGTTTCTCCAGTTATCTTGGTATGATCAAGAGTTAGTTTCTAGCATGAGGGCTAGAATGAGGATGTTTTCTTCTGGTTTATCTAAAGATGTCATTTTTTGGAGTAAGGCTAAGTTGTTGAATAAGGACATAGATATCTCTAGGTTGGTTGTGTGCTGAAGTAGGTAGAGAAAGAGAAAAAAAAGTAGGCTAAGATAGGGAAGAAGTGGAGAAAGAACTTTTGATTTTCTAATTAGGGTAGTGGCTAATAGTGGAGTGGTTGGGAGGGTGTGAAGTGTTTGAAATAGAAGTTGAGTAATCTAGGGTCTTACACAACGGCTAGTTCTCCCTATCCAAAGCCATCAGGTGATAGGCATTTCCAAGATGGTGGAAACTTCAGGGCACAAGTTTCCCAATCTCAAGCTAATGGGTCAAAGTCAGCTCTATTGTATCCTCCTTGTGGGTTTTTTAGTAGATTGCATCGAGGTTACTTTGAAGAAGAAAGGGATAAGTGCTTCAGTTGTGGTCAGCTAGGGCACATAATTAGAAACTTTCTAGTAGCCAAGGTTTCTTTGAGAGAGAACAAGGTTCTAGTTGCCTCTTCTTTATCTCCAACACCAAAGGGTGCATTATCTAGTTTCAAAACTAATTGGAACCATCTCTATGCTCTTACTACTCACTTGGAATTTGAGGTATCTCCTGATATCATGACTGGTATTTTGAAACTCTTTTCTTATGATGTATACTATTTACTTGATCTGGGGTCGACTCTCTCTTATGTGACCCTATTTGTGGATGTGCATATTGGTTTTGGTCTGGAGTGTCTTTTAGACTCTTTTGTTATTTCTACCCTGGCAGGTGACTTTATGATTATTAGAAGAGTCTATAGGAGATGTGTGGTATCTATAGATGGTCGGGAGACTCTGTTTGTATTAGAAATAGTGGATTTTGATGTCATAATAGGGATGGATTTGTTGCACTAGTACTATGTTTCTCTAGATTATCAAACCCATAAGGTTGTTATTAAATTCCCTAATGAGCTAGTTATTGAGTTGGAGGGTGGTTTCCTAGATCCTATAGGGAATTTCATATCATATCTTAAGTTTCAGAGATTAATCTCCAAAAGGTGTCTCTATCATCTAGTTTGGGTTAAAGATTCTAACTAGGAGGGTCCTTTTTTGTATTTTGTCCTGATGGTGAATGAATTTTTTTAGGCTTTCCCCGATGTCCTTCCTGGTGCCCCTCTTGTTAAAAAGATTGAATTTGGGATTTATATTTTTTTAGAAATTTGTCCAATCTCAATTCCCCCATATAGAATTGCTCCAGCTGATTTGAAGGAGCTAAAGTAGCAACTCAAGGATCTTTTAGACAAGGGTTTCAGCCATTCTAGTGTGTCCTCATAGGGTGCACCTATGTTATTTATATGTAAAAAGAAGATTCCCTTAAGATGGGTATTGATTACTAGCAGTTGAATAAGGTGACGACAAGGATAGATGATTTGTTTGATCAGCTGCACAGTGCTAAATTTCTCTCCAAGATTGATCTTCGATCCAATTATCATCAGTTAAATATTAGGGAGGAAAATATCCTTAAGACATCCTTTCATACTTGGTATGGGCATTTTAAGTTCTTGGTTAAGTCTTTTAGGTTTATAAATGCCCGACGATTCATAGATTTGATGAATAAGGTCTTTCATAAATATTTAGATTTATATGTTATTGTTTTATAGATGTCATTCTAGTGTATTCTAAGAGCTAGGTGGATCATGTTGATCATCTCCACCTTGTATTGCAGACCCTAAAGGAGAAATAGTTATATGCAAAATTTTCAAAATATGAATTGTTTTTTAATGTTGTCACTTTTTTGGAACATGTCATTTATAGTAAAGGCATCATGGTAGATCCACAGAAAGTGGCAGATGGTGAAGAAGTAGCCTAGACCCACGAATCTAATCGATATTCAAAGCTTCTTGGGTTTAGCTGGTTACTATAAGAGGTTTGTAGAGAGTTTTTCTTCTATAGCTACCCCATTGACTAAGTTGACTCAAAAAAAGGTAAACTTTTAGTGGTTGATACTTGTGAGAGTAGTTTTGAAAAGCCGAACAATAATATAAATTTGGCTCCAGTCATGACTTTTCATAAAGGCACAAATGGATTTATAGTATATTATGATGCATCTCGTATGAGGCTTGGCTGCGTCTTGATGCAACATGGCAAGGTGGTAGCTTATGTCTGTAGAAATTTAAAGGTGCATAAGAAGAATTATCCAACCCATGACTTGGAATTATTAGTTGTGGTATTCACATTGAAAATCAGGCATCACTATTTCTATAAAATGATTATGGATATCTTTTCTGATCATAAGAGCCTGTATTATGTGTTTACTCAGAAAAAGATTAACCTCAGAAAAAGAAGATGGCTTGAGTTTCTCAAGGACTATGACATAAGTCTTCACTACCACCCGAGAATAACTAATAGGGTTGTTGATACTCCTAGAAGGTTATCCATGGGGAATTTTGCTCATATAAATAAGAAGAAGAAGGAGTTGGTGAAAGATATTCACCATTTGGCTAACCTTTGAGTTCGCCTCTTAGATTCTGAGGAGGGTGGCGTATTTGTACAAAATATGGCTTAGTTGTCTCTTGGTGATAAAATCAATGAGAAACAAATATTAGATTCTGTCTTGATAAGGATTAATGGTGATGTAGGTGGGAAAAAGTGATGGCCTTCGAGAGTTTGTGACAGAGGATCTTGGCTGTGGCACATGAGTCATGCTATGTTGTTCATCCTGGTTCAAAAAAATGGATTATAACCTTAAGGATATGTATTGGTTGAACAATATAAAGCAGGATACAGCTAGTTTTGTGTCTAATAGCATGGTGTGCCAACAGGTGAAAGTTGAGCACATGAGGCCCGAAGGATTGTATCAAGAGATTGAGTTATTTTTATCGAAGTAGGAAGTATTTAATGTGGATTTCATTATTGATCTTCCTCGGTCCCGAAATTAGTTTGATTCAGTTTGGGTTATCGTGGATAGGATGACAAAGTGTGCTCACTTTTTATCGATGAGGACAAAATTTCTCGGCTGAGGATTATGTGAAGTTGTATCGCATAAGATTGTGAAGTTGCATGGAGTACTTGTATGTATCATCTTTGATTGTGGTACACAATTTTAATCTCACTTTTAGAGGTTATTTTAGAAAGGTTTTGGGACCAAAGTGAGTCTTACTACTGCTTTTCACCCTCAGTCGATGGGAAAGCAGAAAGGACTATTCAGACATTAGAGGATATGCTTCGAGCTTGCGTGATTGACTATGGTGTAATTGGATTGAGCATTTTTCTCTTATAGAGTTTTCCTATAATAATAGCTACCACTCTAGCATCGGTATGGCTTTTTATGGTAGGAGGTGTAATCTCCTACTGGATGGTTTGAGGTTAGTAAAGTGGAGTTGTTTAGCCTGTATTTTGTTCACCAAGCCATAGAGAAGGTGAAGGTTATTCGGTATTTAATTAATGTTTCTCAAAGTCGCCAAGAGTCCTATACGTATTGAGGCATAGGAAGTTGGAGTTTGAGGTTGGGGATAGGATATTCTTGAAGGTATTTCCCATGAAGGGAGTAATGTAATTTGGTAAGAAGGGGCTCAGTCCGCGGTATATTAGTCTGTACTTAGTTCTGAGAAGGTTTGGTAAAATTGCGTATGAGTTGGTGTAGACTTCTAGTTTAAGCCTATTCACCCAGTGTTCCATGTATCTATGTTGAGGAAGTGTATGGGTGATCCTTCGCAAATTGTGCTTATCAAGGATATTGGCATTTTAGATTCCCTGTATTATGAGGAGATCCCAATTGAGATCTTGGATAGGCAGATTCGCCGATTGTGGACCAAGGACATAGGCTTAGTAAAGGTTCTATAGAGGGACCACGAAGTAGAAGAGGCTACTTTGGGAAGCTGAAGAGGACATGAAGTCCAAGTATCCATTCCTGTTTTTCGCATCAAAAATATATCTAAAAGTTATGTGTCCTTCTTAACATCTTTATTTTCTAACTTAGTTCACGAAAATATTGAATTTCTTTTATTTTTGTTTTCTAACTTGGTTAAAGATAAGAGTTGAGGCATGTGGATTCCAAATCTTACTTTCACCACCCTTTTCCATCATTCGAGGCCAAATGATCCTAGTGGAGGGAAATTGAAACACCTTGGGTTGTGGCCTTTTGAAGTTTTCTAAGCTTTGGCCTTACTAGTCTTGTAATGACTCACCATACGAGTCATACGGTGTGGGTACGGTCAGGTGAACAAACTCATAAGGTATCCAGTAAGTGATTGTTAGGTTTCTGTTGTGGTTAGAACTTGGTGGGTATGGGTTGTATTGTTTGGTGATAGGTCGTTGGGTTTATCCTTCACATAATCTAAAACTTTGTAACTTGACTTGGCTCTGAGTATGAAAGTCTCTCTAAGATTCATAAGGATAGGGTACAAGTGGTATAGTCTAGTCATATGTTGTCCACTGTCAACCCCTTTGTATTATCTTTTGGGTACAATTGGACTATACGTGTCGTATGGTCTGGTCATGAGTTGGGGAATTGGAGTCTTATGGTGGACAATGTATGGGTGTCTAACCTTTTGTTCTGGTTACGACTAGATGGTACTAGTCATATGTTGTGGTGACTAGTTGGGGCATCAACTCGCACCCACCTGCGATGATTTTACAATTTCAAGTTGGTGGTATTCAGGACATTTCTCCTAATAACTCTTTTTGACCCCAAGACATATAACACCTTTTGGGACTCCATTAACCTATTATTCTCAATCAAACACTCTTAAAAATCTCTTGAAATCACTCTCAAGCTCTTGGTTCAAGAAAAGGATAGGGTTTCAACATGGTAATCATTTAGGGGTTTTCAAGAGTGATTCTATTTGCCTTCCTTGGTGTCTAAGGCATGTTACTCCTCCCTCATAGTTAGTTCAACTAAAAGGATGTTTTAATGAATATTTTTCATTGTATTAATGTGGTATTATTTAATTTTTTTATAGATGTTATGGGTTTTGGTTTTTTATGGTTGGATAATGTTTTCTCATCCTTTACTTATGATTTATCATGTTACAATTATAGTTTGAAGATTTGGTTTCATGGGAATGGTTAATTGAAACTTGGTTTTGGTTTTGGAAACTATATTCCCTCAACATGTTTGATAAAATGGCAATGAGAATGATTTTGTCACATAGTTTGACTATTCTTGAAACCTTTGCATTACATAATATGGGAATGGAACTTAAATTGGTTTGGATGGCTTTAAATTTATTGGAAAGGCCTTGGTTTCCATCGTATTGTTTTAATTAGAAACATTAGGGTCGAATTGGTTTAATGGCTTTTGTATAACATAAATGGATAGACTTCCAAGCTCTAATTTTTGTATGATCGTACCAATGGTTAATGCCTAATTATAAAGACTCCTTGGTAAATGGTTGGTTATATGTGAAGAGTTTTAATATGGGGTTAAAGAGTGGTGTGTCAGTAAAGTCGTGGAAGGTGGAGGTCCCGCAACTGGAAACTCATCTTTGTCGATGTGATTTTTGGTGTTAGTGACCATGTGCATTATGTCACACTTATATTTTTGGAGATGTACTAGTCATCTGCAATTTTTTTCAGTTCGTACGGCTAACACACATCGGGGCCCTTTCAGCAGGGGGAGTTGAAGCTATATAGCCCATGGGTGGATTTAGGATGGCAAAACTACACAATCCAGGTTAATGGATATAAATGCATGCTAAACTCGGTTCCTTGCTTGACATGGTATATATATATGTATCTATGTGATTACATATGATCATTTACTTTATTTTTGAATAAAGGAATTATTTTATCTTTATTCCTGAGTACATGTTAGCGTCTATTCCTCTAATCATCTTCGGGATTTGTATCCCTGTGCTATGTAGGAACTAGCCACACTACCATTCCTCCTGCTTAGTGACTTGGATTTGGGGACAGCTTCGATTCAGACTAAAGTGGTGATCTTCCATACTCTGAAAGGCTCCATTTTATGCCATGGACTTCTTTTATTTTTGTTATTTCTTTGGTTTAGTTTTGGCTATGGTCCAGGGCATGTCCCAAATGGATGTTATTGATTCTAGCTAGAGGCTTTGTGGGACTACTATGATCATGGTCAGTGTTGGTAATAGTGTCAGCATTGGTATTGGTATTGGCATTAGGGTTGGCACCTATTGAATATTCGATTGAGGTTGTTGGATTATGATCATAGACTTTATTTATTGTCTTTGAGTTATTATTGTTATATCTTGTTATATGTTTGGAATTCATCTGAGATAGGGTGCAGGGCGGTTATGGTTGGGTATTAGGGGGTAGTCTCCAGTCCTGGTTGGACTTGAGACACCCCACATGACTAGGCCCTGGTTCTGGTCTTGTCACACGAATAGCCTATAGAGTAATGAAGTCACAGGGATCACAATCCTAGTGCCTGTCTTATATTGATCAAAATCCAATCAACCAACAACTGTTACTGTTAATATTATAATTTGCTTTCCTAAAGTACCCCCTTATTTATTTACTTGCTATTAAAGTAGCAAACTCTTGACAGAGTTTCAACCTATTCCTTGTAGGATCACCCCAACCTTATTAGATTTTATATTTCATTCAAAGACCGCATTATACTTTTTGGGAAGTGTAATTTGGGCTACATCAAAGATTCCACCAAAGAACCTTTACTATGCGTCCTTCATAATCCTTAATTTACAACTTGACGGTCAAGGATCTTAATTGGTTCCTCTTCATATGAGAGACTATCTTTAACACTGTCACCCTCTAATTTATTTCTTTAACAAAGACATATGAAAAAATTAATATACTGGTGCTAAGTCTATAGAAAAATGTAACTCATAGGCTACATTTCCAAAGCAACCTACAATCTTATAAATACCAATATAGATGGGATTGAGTTTTCCATTCTTGCTGAATCTCTTTACCCTTTTAATTGGTGAAACTTTCAAGTAAACAAAATCACCAATTTCAAACTCAAGTTTCTTTCTCCTCATATCTATATAGGACTTCTGATGACTCTGAGCTATTTTCAACCTTTATCTAATCAGTTGAACTTTTTCCTTAGCTTCATAAACTTACTTTGTCCCTATCAAGATAGCTTAATAAACCTCAAACCAACCAATAGAAGATCTATACCTTTCACCATAAAGCGCTTCAAACGGGGCCATATGAATACTGAGATCATTCAAAACCTAGGTATCACCTTTGATGATGATTTAGATCATTTCTGATGAATACATACTGAAGGATTTTTTGATCTATGAAGACATCCATATGAACCCCATAACAATGATGCCTCCATATCTTTAAGGTAAAAACTACTTCAACTCAAGATCATGAGATGGGTAATTTTTTCCATGACGTTTAAGCTATCTAGAGGCATATACTATAACCTTGCCATACTGATCAACACACAACTATGGCCAACTTTGAAAGCATCATAATAAACTGCAAACCTATCTAAACCCTCTGGTAGGGTAAAAGTTGAAGTGGAGCTGAGTCAACTCTTCAACTCCTGAAAACTCTTCTCACAAAAATTGGACCGCTAAAACTTGAATTTCTACTAAGTCAATTAGGACATAGGGGAAGCAATAGTAGAAAATCCCTCAACAAACCACCCGTAGTAACCAGCTAAACCCAAGAAACTCTTGATATATCATGGCGATATGGGTCCAGGACAATTCCTAGCTCCATTGATCTTTTAGGATCAACTTGAATGACCTTACCATAAATGATATAACCATGGAATTCTACTAATTTCAACCAGAATTCAAACTTGCTGAATTTAGCAAATAACTGACGATCTTTAAGAGTCTGCAATACTATTCTAAAATAGTCTTCATGTTCATTATTATTATGAGGATGTCATTAATAAAATAATGACAAATAAGTTTGAGTACTACTTGAACAACCTATTCATCTAGTTGTAACATCTCAACATAGGATAAGGAGTCCCATAATGGCAAAAACCCATGAGGGATACTGGGTATATATGCACAAAAATCTTACTCCCTAGTGATGCATTTTAAAGTCATGCAGGCATGGGCCTAGACCAGAAAATATCACTAGTGGACTAGGCTAAGGGATCTCTCAAGCCTTTATGGTTTGGGATGCCCATAGCAGATAGGGCCTCTACTCAGGTCATGACAAGAATGGTATTAGAGTCGCTCCTGTGTCTGCCTTGTCAATATGGCCCAGAGTTCAAACTGAGTTTAGTAAAATCCCTGTAAGGCATGGAAAACCTCAGTCCTAAGTCTAGGAAAATCCCATTCGATGAGTCAAAGCTCAGCGATGATGCTGAATCTATAAGGGGGTGTATGTATGATCCCAACTTAGGATATGGAGTCCCACATAGGCAAAACACAAAAGGTATGTTGGGTATATAAGTAAGCAAGCTTTACTCCCTAGTGATGCATTTTAAAGGCATGCAGGCATTGGCCCAAAGCAAACAATATCACTAGTGGGATGGCCTAAGAGGTTTCTCAAGCCCTCCAGTTTGGGATGCCTATTGTAGTCACGATATCTATTCGGTTCATGACGCTAGTCCATAAAAACTACAAGAGAATTTATTAGTCTAAAAGACATAACAACAAATTAAAAGTGACAATATTAAGTTCTAAAGGTTGTCTTCAAAATGCCATATTCTCTATCTTTGATCTAATGGTAAGTGGATCACAAGTCTATATTTTAAAAAAGTTAGCACCCTGAAGTTGGTCAAACAATTTATCAATTCTAGGAATGGTGTACTTACTTTCGATTGTCATTTTGTTCAAATGGTAATAACTGATGTATATTTTGAAAGAACCATATTTATTATTCAAGAAGAGAATTGGGTAACCCTTAAACACCTTGGCTTTTGACTCTCAGAAACAAATTCAGGAAATTTGAGTTCTATACAACATACGACTTAGGGTACAAGTCGTATGACAGGATATGGGTTGGGATTTTTGAACTTTTATGTAAATAAATATGTTCTATTACATTTTTTTGTCCAAGGTACGAATGGAATCCTTACTAGGAGTATGTTAAGGTATGAGTCATAAGTGGATAAATAGTATGATGCCCCTAAGTTAGTCTAGAGGATTCTTCTTTGGGTACGGGTTATAAGGTACTTCTCATATACTAGGAGATGAGTTAAACTTTGATGGTCATATGTTGGTCAATTTAGGGGTCCAAAGTGAGGTATGGGGTACGAGACAAGGCTATCACCCGTACCCTAGGGTATGGTTTGGGGGTATGGTTGTACCCTCCTACGAGTTAGTTTTCAGCTTTTAAGTTGAGGGTATTCTACACTTTTCCCACCCCAAAACCCTTAAGTCCTTATGTCTTAACATATGTTGTGGACTCTTATAACACACTATTGGAAGATTAAACACTCCAAAAATACTCTCGAAACTCTCATTTAAAGATTAGGGCTAGGGTTCTTCGAGGGTGGTCATCTTAAGGCTTAAGAGTCAAATTCTTCCGTGAATATTATTGAATAAGGTATGTGACTTTTTCCTCATTGTTAGATCTCAAATATCATGTCTTTTAATGTGTGATTATGATTCTTAAATGGTGGTTTTGAAAACCAAAATCGAGGGTATATGGTTGAGTATTGTTTACTTCTAGCTTAAATTATGATTATACATAAGTTTGATGATGATTTACACATGTGGGTTCTTGCTAATTATTTTTTAAAATTTGGGTCATGGGTTACCCTAAATTTAATATTTTTTACTTTGATTTTGGTCTTGAAAATAACATGACCTCAAAGTGTTCGTGAAAATATCTAAGAGAATGAAATAGTCACATGATAATGGTGTTTTGAACTAGGGCATTGGCCTCATTAATATGAATTGTTGATAAATAGCTTTGTAAAGGTCTTGTTGTCTATGTAATGATCTAAATGGTAACCTTGGTGGTCTAAATTGTTAAATGGGTTTGAGCCCTATAAATAATAACTTGATTTATTTATTTGATAAATAATGAGTTCGAGTCCCTAAAATTTGAATTAACAAATGTTTTATCTAGATGATGGGTTCAAGTCCCAAATTAATTTGAAAGAATGGCTGATTGATAATTGTAATGTCATGTGGTGTATTTGCAAGTAGTGTTGGTAGGACGGTACCAACGAAATGCCTTTGGTTCTTGATAGTTGTGTATGTGGAATGGTGGTTTTAAGATGGGCTTAATAGAAGGATATCTAGTCGGGGAATGAAAGTGGAGTTCGAAGGACTAACACTGGAAACCTCGCTAGCTGGTGCAGGTGTCTTATGACTAGGCATTTTGAGTCCCCCGAATAAATATATGAATGGGAAGTTTGAGTCCCATATAATACATGTAATGGTTCTTAAATCACCCTGATTATGATGAGAGGTTTGAGTCCCCTATAAAGATATATACGAATACAGATATTCTCTAGTTCGTATGGTTACTCACACTGGGGTCATTCTAACTAGGGGAGAGTTGGGCCCATAAAGCCCGTGGGTGTCTTATTTTATGATGGTTATGTTACACAGCCCAATTTAAGGCTTTCAAAGTTGTGTTAATCTTGTTCCTTATCCCGGTATGGTATATATGTATATACATGTATTGCATTGGTTACATGTATTGGTTGATTGGTTTTGAACTGTTGGCACTACTTTATACTTATTATTGAGTTACATGCTAGATCTTCAATAATTAACTATCTTCGATGTTGTATTCCCATGCGATATGGGTGTTGGTCATACTACACCTCCAACTCAGTGATTGGAATTAGGATCTGCTTGTGTTGACTTAAAGTGGTAAGGTTCCATACTTTTGAAGGCTCCATTTCTTGTTTTGGCTTCTTATGTTTTTATTTGGCTTAGTATTGGACACCAATTTTGGCTATGGTTAGGGCAGTCTCGAATGAATATTGTTTTACTTTGAATAGAGGCTTTGTGGAACTACATTAGGTTAGTATGGGCCATGTTAGTATTGGTTTCAATCGTGGCATTGCTATTGGTATTATGGCTGATACCGTTTGACTGTATTTATGAATTTTCCATCGTATTATGTTATGGACATGGACTTAGTTATTATTTTGGATTGGTTATGGTTATTGGTTTGGCATTGGATGTCTAGACTTTTTTGGGTTGGTCACAGTCGTGAACCTATCCCTAATTCTTTAGGTTTAAAATACTTTATCTTTTTATATGTTCTAAATTCATCAGACTTTAGGTATGTATTTGGTTGGTCAGGTTGGGAAACGGGGTGGTCTCCAGTCTTTGTTGGGCCTGAGATGCTGATTACGACAAGGCCAGTTTGGGTCATGTCAAGTTGGTATCAAAGATTTAGGTTCATGGTAAATTAGGAGTCCACAAAATCATATCGAGTAGAGTCTCTTTTAAGGGTATGTAGAGCGCCACACTCATAAAGGAGAGGCTACAGGACATTTAGGAATGTTTCACTTTCTGGTTATTTTATTTTAGGCTATAGATTCTAAGGTCTTGGATTCTTCTAATTTCTATTTGCTTCTCTTTTATATCACGCCTTGATGATTTGAAGATTATGGAAACCCCTCTGTCCCAACTAAGGACAATGTTTATGGAAGACGCTCTACTCATGGGATCTATACTCAGTATAGGGTTCCAGCTCCTGATTATCCTGGAGTTCCATCGAATCCCTCAAGTCCTCCTAAGGATAGTATTATAAATGTTGAGTTTCACCAACCGATTCATATGAACTCTAGGTTTATGTCTTCTCAGGCTGAGCATGGTCTATCTTCTACTCTATCTTTTGAGGACATATGGGTTAGCCAGTTTATGAGGTTGAATCCTCTAACTTTTATAGGTTTTAAGGTGAATGAGGATCCTCAGGATTTTCAAGATGAGATGGAAAAAAATTTCAGGGTTATGCATGCTATAAATGTGGAAGGGTTGCATTTTTGGCATATCAACTAAAGGATGTGGTGTACCAATGGTAAGAAGAATGGGATCGACCAAGGGGTAAAACTGATGAGTCATCATTATGAGAGGATTTCACTAATGTATTTCTTGACCACTTCTTTCCTTAGGATTTAAGGAAACCAAAAATAAAAGAGTTTATTAATCTAAACCAATGGAAGATATTGGTAGAGGAGAATTCCTTGAAGTTTTACAAGTTGTCTCGGAATTCTATGGACATGGTGTCTGATATGAGTGCCCAAATGAGGAAGTTCACTTTGAGACTATCTTATGAGTTGATCATTAAAAGTAAGGTTGTCTTGCTGATCAAGGACATGGATATCTCTAGGCTGGCTATCTATATAAAATAAGTCAAGGAGGATAAAAAAAGTAGTTTGAGTTTAGTCAGAGGCAAGGAAATAAATTTATCCCTTCTGAGCAAAGTGGTAGATATGGGGGTAACTGTTTGAAGAAGAAGCGGGGAAGTTCTTGTTCTTTCTCCACAAGTATTGCTCCTTACTCAAAGTCATCGAGTGATTATCTATCTAACTATGATAGTAGGTCCCGAGCATGGGCTGCCCAATCTTTGGCTAGTAGGGCTCAGTTAGCTCCATCCCACCCTCCTTATAGATTTTGTAAGCTATCACACCTTGGGTATTGTGATGAAGGGAAGAACAAGTGAATTTATTGTGGTCAAATTGGTGACATGCAGTGTGACTATTATGTTAGAATGGTTGTTGAGGATAGTAAGGCTCCTGTTTCTTCTTTATCTACTCCTGCTCTAAAAGATGCTGTTTTTGCATTGGCTTTTGGTTCTTGTACCGGCACTGGCCAAAATTGGTTATATTCTATTGTGTTTCACCAGGATTTTGAGGCATATCCCGATGTAGTGACTGGTATATTGAAACTTTTCTCCTGTAATATGTATTGTTTACTTAATCTAGGGTCCACTTCTTTTTATGTGATCCCATTTTTGGCTGTATATTTTGGTTTTGGTCCTGAACTAATTTCTGATCCTTTTATTGTATCTACCCTAGTTGGTGACTCTTTGATTGCTATAGGGGTTTATAGGGGGGTATGGTATCTGTGGTATCACACTCATAAGGTTATGTTTAATTTCCCTAATAAGCCAGTCATTGTATGGGAATGGGGTTCTTTAGTGCCTAAAGAGAGGTTTATCTCATACCTTAGAGCCTGAAAGATGATTTCTAAAAGGTGTTTGTATTATTTGGTCTGAGTTAAAGATTCTAACTCATAAGGTATTTCTCTATAATCTGTCCCTATGGTTAATGAGTATCCCAAGGTTTTACCTGATAATATTCCTGGTATTCCTCCTGATTGGGAAATTGATTTTGGGATTGATCTTGTTTCGAACACTTGTCCTATTTCTATTCCCCCGTGTAGAATGGCTCCAGCTGAGTTGAGGGAATTAAGGAGAAATTGAAGGATCTCTTAGATAAAGGTTTTATCCATCCTAGTGTGTCTCCTTGGGGTGCTCTGATGTTGTTTATCGCAAGAAGGATGGTTCTCTTTGGAAGCTCATCTACTATCGTCAGCTGAATAAGGTGACCATAAAGAATAAATATCCTTTTTCTAGGATAGATGATTTGTTTGATCAGCTTCACGGTGCAAAGTGTGTTTCTAAGATTGATCTTAGGTTGAGTTATCATCAGCTAAAGATTAGGGAGGTGGATACCCCTGAGACTTCTTTCAGAACCTGGTATGGTCACTATGAGTTCCTAGTTATGTCATTTTGGTTAACCAATGCCTCAACAATATTCATGGAGTTGATGAATAGGTTCTTCTTTTAGTTTCTAGATTTGTTTGTTATTGTCTTCATTTATGACATCTTAGTCTACTCTAAGGGTGAAGCGGATCATTTTGATCACCTCTGTGTTGTGTTAAAGATCTTAAAATATCAATATTTATATGTCATGTTCTCCAAGTGTGAGCTTTGGTTGAAGGTTGTAACTTTTCTTGGTCATGTTATCTTTAGTGAAAGGATCATGGTGGATCCATAAAAGGTTGCGGCGATTAAGAGGTGGCCTAGACCTGCTACTCCAACTGATATTTGGAGTTTCTTAGGTTTAGTCGATTACTATAGGAGATTTTGGAAAATTATTCGACTATAGCTTCCCCATTTACTAAGTTGACGTAAAAGAAGGTCATATTCTTATGATCAAATGCATTAGAAGGTATCTTTGACAAGTTAAAGGTGCCCAATGTTAGTGATGGCTTCGTAGTTTATTGCGATGCTTCTCATGTTGGGCTGGGTTGTGTGTTGATGCAACATGGTAAGGTGGTGGCTTATGCTTCTAGGCAATTGAATGTTCAAGAGAAGAACTACCCCACTTTTAAGAGTTGTTAGCAGTGGTATTCGTGCTGATGATTTTACATCACTATCTCTATGTTGTTAATGTTGATATCTTTTTTTATCATAAGAGTGTTTAGTTTGTATTCACTCAGAAAGAGTTAAATCTCAAGCAAAAGAGGTGGCTTGAGTTACTGAAGAACTATGATATGATTCTTTACTACCATCCAAGTAAAGCTAACATAGTTGTTGATTCTCTTAGCAGGTTATCCATGGGGAGTCTGGGTTATGTGGATAAGGATAAGCGATAATTGGTGAAGGACATCCACCATTTTTCTAGTCTCGGGGTTTGTCTCGCAAACTCCTAAGATAGTAGTGTGTTTGTGCATTAGGTATCATATTTATCTCTTACTGTAGAAATAAAGGAAAAGCAGATGTTGGATCCTGAATTGAGGAAGATTAAGAGTAATGTGGGTCAGCAAAAGGTTTCTGACTTTGGGATTGGTGGTGATGGTATCTCGGGCTACCAAGAAAGGTTATGTATTCCCAACGTTGATGGATTGAGGGAAAGGATTTTGGCTGAAGCTCATGAATCTTGTTATGTTATTCTTCCTTGCTATGCTAAGATGTACCATGATCTTAAAAAGTTCTATTGGTGGAATAATATTAAGTGAGATATGGCTAGCTTTGTGGCTAAGTGCATAGTGTGTCAACAAGTGAAAGTTTAGCACATGAAGCCCAGTGGTTTATACCAAGAGATTGTGTTGCCCAAATAGAAGTGGGAAGTGATTATTATGGATTTCATTGCCAGTCTTCCTCGTTCTCAAAATCATGTGATTTTATTTGGTTAATTAGGAATAGGATGATCAAGTTCGGTGACTTCTTGCCTGTGAGAACTAGTTATTCAGCGGAGGATTATCCTAAGTAGTATCTTGTAGATATTGTGAAGTTGCATGGTGCTATAGTTTCTACCATTTTGGATTGTGGTACTCTGTTCTCATTGCATGTTTGGAAGTCATTTTAGAAAGGTTTGGGGATAAAAGTGTGTCTTAGTAATACTTTTCACCCGCAGTCGAATGGACAAGCAGAGAGGACCATTCAAACATTAGAAAATATGCTTCATGCTTTCATGATTGACTGTGGTGGTAATTGGTTCGACCTTTTGCCTTTGATAAAGTATGCTTATAATAATATTTATCACTCTAGCATTGGTATGGCTCCTTTTGAGGCACTGTATGGTTGGAGATGTCATTATCCTATTGGGTGGTATGAAGTTGGTAAGGGTAAGTTGTTTATCCCTGACTTGCTACACCAAACCTTGGGGAAGGTGAAGTAATGTTGGGTGTATTTATGCATTCTAGTGTTATTATTCAAGCCTTTTTAGCCTTGTTTTGAGGATGATTCATGTGTTGTATGTGTTGATAATCATATGAATATGCATATAAGTGTCCAAGTACGTGTTTACAATGTTTAATGGAGTTTTCAAATAGGTTTGTACCTAAATGGATCATTTAGAGTTCAATCAAGGGAACTAGTGTTAGCTTGATCTAGGTGCTTGTCTAGTCTATCTCAATGGATTCTAATGTGTTAAATAAGTTCCAATGGTTTAATTATGTATTTATATGTGAAAAAACATGGTTATAATGTTCAAGGGTCAATTGGATCAATATAAAGAGTCAAAACAATAAGCCTAAGCTCAATGTGAATTTAGCCTATGCTTAGCTTGTGTTTCAAGTTCACCATCTTAAATGTTGTGTTGTTTAGCTCTAAATTGTTGTGTTTAATGCTATAGGATTCTTGGTTAATGGATTATTATGATATATTAACGATATACAAGCTTCAAATCAAGTGGAAACAACTAAAAAAGGCTCGGAATGGCTCAACGAAAGCACAATACACAACTTGGACTCAATTTGGACACCTGGAATGTCCAGGCAAGTGTGGGTGCGTGGAAAGGTCTTTTGGCTCATTCCATCAATTAAAAGCTTCAAAAGGGACCCAAAATAGTGTACCCTCGTGATGTCGGCACGTTGCAACCCTTACTCAAGTCAATTGACCTTCGTGACGCACCCCCAACATCAAATTCGGCCATAAGTGCAACTTGAATTCTTCACGGCTTGGGATTTGTTTTCAACTATAAATACATCTTTGTAATCATTGTTAATCATTCTTGGACGTTTTTGGAGATTGATGGGCTGCTATAACTTCATCTTGTTTGGTTTTTCATATTTTAATTTAGTTCATTCATGTCTTTAGTTGTTAATTACAATCTTGTGAATATGATTATGACTATGTATCGCTAAACGCCCTTTTTCTGGGGTTAAGGCCAGTATCATGAATTCTTTTATTTTGAATTAAGTTTGTTAAGTTGCTTATCATTATTGGTTGTTTGTTTATTCTTGTTTTAACTGTTTTAAGGATTAGCTACCCATAGAATACATCAATTGTCAACCTTGTGAACTCGGGAGAGGGAATAGGGCGATAGAACATGGGAATAAACAAAGTATGGTTTGTATTCATTTATGAAATAAGGAATTCAATTTAGTGTCTAGGACAGGAATGTACTTAGATGCCTTACTTGATTCACACGTAGGATGATAGCTTAAAGAACTTAATGGAACTATAACTTCCCCGCTCAATGATGTAGTTGTAAGGTTTAAATTAGGTAAACGGTTAGAGGTCGGGAGACCATAATCATGCGATTAACTCTACGAATCAAAACCCAAGATAAGCGATTTAATGAATGAAGTTCAATAACATAGTATGATTGTTCATAAGCCTTAACCCTAGATCTCTACCCATTGATTGTCCTGAGTCATTACTTTTCCATATTAGTTTAGTGTATTTTTATTTTGCAACTTTAAAACATTATTTGTTACTCTTCTCAATTTGTTAAACAAGAATTGGACAGTTTTTTAACACAAGTCCCTGATCGATACTTTGCTTCTTGAAGGCCGTTTTACTACTTGGTAAACCACGTACACTTATGTGTGTGCTTAGGCGCTATCAAGTTTTTGGCACCGTTGTCGGGGACTTGTAACTAGGCAACTATCTTATTTTTAATTTTTCTATATAGAGTTGTAAATAGTTTTTGTCTAGTTTTTTTTAATTTTCTTTTGTTTTTGTATCACACTTCTTGATATGTCAGCCTGGGGTAGATGTTTTTCAAATGATGACGATTCTTGTTGATTTTATAGGGGACCATATTATGAGGATTATTGTTGAGATTTTGATGGAAATGTGTGGACGGGACCTACACAATATGATATGGATATTGTTTAATCTGTGGAGCAGACTGCAACTTAGTGTTTGGTTTGTGGTCAAAGTGATTATACTGCAACTATGTATGCTATCAATCCCGATTCAAAATTGTTTGTGGGCTATGCTGAAAGGCAAAATTATATAAACAACTACAATCAAACAATGCAAAATCATCTACAAATTCATTCATGGAACAACCAATAGCATTTTCAGCAGCAATAACTAAACATATAGGCCACAACTCAAACTAGCAAATTGGAAGAGATGCTACAACAAATTTTAGCATCTCAAGTACAGTTGTTGGTAGACATGAAGAACCATAGGGAGGCTGCAAAGAAATTGTATAATCAGCTGGAAGTAGATGCAGAGATGACTCCCTAACTGATTGTAGATAAAGTTATTGATAATTTGAGGAAGTCTGAGTACTCAGAAACTAAATTTGTCGGATAGGTTGAAGAGATACCACTGCCACCATATATACAAATTCTAAGAAAAGAAAAATATGAGGAGGATATTAGCCAATTTACAGAACAAACACAAGAATTACAGCTACTCGATTGTCATTTTTCTTTGGAGACTAAAATTGAAAAGGTGAATATGAGTGATGGAGTTGAAGATAGCATAAATTTTGTAGTGGGATTGGTTGGTCCTCAGTCAAAGCACTTTTCTACATTATTTTTAGATGATGTCTTGTCTTTGGAATCATCTAATGTAGTGGAAGAGTGTGAAGAAGGGGAACAAGAATCCTATATTCTTGATTTTACATTGGATAAGAAATATAAAAACATACCTCACCTCAAGGCCGAGTGGTTTACCATGCATATTCCATTACTCGATTCCTTAATCTTTGTACCACCTCCCTATGAGCGAGGCAAAAAGATGGATGCAATGTTGGGGATGAAATTTGTATCCTCAAGGTAAAGGAAAAAGTTTATTGGGTCGTGCCGTGACACTAAATTAGGCGCTTTTTGGGAGGCAACCCAAGTTAAGGTATGTTTTCTTTTTCAGTTTTTTTAGTTTTTACTTCAAATAGTTTTTATTTTTGGTTGAGTCACAGGCTAATGGGAAGTCTGAGTACCATAAACCTAAGCTAAGAAGCATGGAAAAGACTGAGTGTAGGGTCCCTTGGATCCCATTTATGCAAAAAGATGCTACTATCTAGGCCTAGAGGCCTCAGGGAGTATTTCTATCTCTTGCTTTAAAAGTTTACTTTGGGGAAAAAGTAGATTTTTAAGTATGGGTGGGGAAATTTCAAATATTTGGCTTAATTTAATTTTTTTGTGTGTAAGATATTTGAGTGGTGCTATTTTTAATTGCATGGTGTAAGTATTTTAATTGTAAAAGCATGTTGATTGGGTGAATTACTATTTTTGGGACTCCTAGGGTCAAGTTTTTTACTCATGTATTTGTGGCTTAAAGTTGAATTCCTATTATTGTCTGGTTGAGATTCTATGACAATCCTATTTGATTTAAGAATGTGCCATATGTGATGTGAGGTTGTTGTATGTGATGTCTAGAACTTTCTCGGTGTGTGTATAAAGAGAAATAAAGAGTCTAGGCTTATGAGATGATATAGGCATTTCTTTGATAGCCTTATTTTTACCTCTTCTTTGACCTACCTTGTGCGCATAATCCTAGTAAGCCCCATTGAGCCTTTAGCTTATTTTTCTTTTGTAGCCTCACATGTGGCCTAATCCCCTTTCTTTGATGGACCTTAATTTGATCCAAAAAGTTCCTAAGTGCTTTAATTGTAAAAATAATTAAGTGAGGAATGTGAAATTCAAGAATGAGGAGGAAGGTTTAATTGATTCCCGAAGGTAATAGTTATTGGGGTTATATTTTATGTGTTGTGGTTGGGAGTGATGTTAATGGTGTTAGAAATATTCTCATGGTTGTGAAAAAAGGAAAAAAAAGAATCTTAAAGGAATAGACAATACACCCACTATGTGTTTGTAAAAATGCTTTAAAAAATGGGGTAAAACAAAAAGATATGGGTAGATGCAAAAGGTGTGAATAGGTTGTTGAAGGTGGTTTTATGTGAAAAATTGGGATGTATTAATGCGCTTAGGAAAGATGGTCACTATTCTTGGCCAAAATATTTTCTACCCGTCCCTTAGCCTACTTTACAACCCAAAAAAGACCTATTCGATCCTAAATTTCACATTCTAATATTAGTGGAGTATGACACTATGGGAAAGCCTATGGTTCTTTATATGTAATTTGTGAATTCTTTGTAAGAGTGACCGTAACTTGATTTGTTCACCCATTATGGTAATTGCATTATTATGAGTGTTTATGGGTAACTCCTTGTTGTAAAGGCACATGTTTGATGGATGTGGGTGATTTGTATAATTTCATTGAGAAATATGCAAGATTTTTCCATATATTAAGTCAGTTATTGAGGCTAGGATGTTTTGGAATATGATTCTTGAGCTTTCAATTGTGTATAACATGCGTAGTGTTATAAACTTTCATTCCATGAAGTCATTATAGTACAATCTTGATTTTCTTGCATGTAGTAAAAGAGTGGAGTCTCTTCAGCTCATGATGCTTATAATTAAGGGTTGTTCGAGAACGAACAATGCTTTAAGTGTGGGGTGGTGATGTTGGGTGTATTTATGCATTCTAGCGTTATTATTCTAGCCTTTATAGCCTTTCTTTGAGGATGATTCATGTTTTATATGTGTTGATAATGATATAAAATGTTCATATAAATGTCCAAGTACATTTTTAAAATGTGTAATGGTGTTTTAAAACAAGTTTGTACTTAAATGGATCATTTAGAGTTCAATCGAGGAAACTAGTGTTACTAGCTTGAGCTAGGTGCTTGTCAAGTCTATCTCGATGGATTCTATTGTGTTAAATAAGTTCCAAATGGTTTAATTATGTATTTATATGTGAAACAACTTGTTTATATTGTTCAATGGTCAATTGGATCAAGACAAGGGTCAAAACATAAGCTTAAGCACAGTGTGAATTTAGCCTATGCTTAGCTCGTGTGTCTAGTTCACTGTCCTGAATGTTGTGTTGTTTTGAGCTCTAAATTATTGTGTTTCATGGATATAGGATGCTTGTTGAATGTATTATAATTATATGTGAAGGATATACAATCTTCAAATCAAGTGGAAATAAATCAAAAAGGCTCAAAGTAGCTCAACAAAAGCACAATACACAACTTGGACTCAATTTGGACAAATGGAATTTCTAGGGGGAGTGTGAGCGTGTGGAAAGTTATTTTGGCATGTACCATACACTAAAATCTTCAACAGGGACCAAAAATAGTGTACCCTTACGATGAGGGCGCGTCGCAACCCCTACTCAAGTCAAATGACCATCGCGGCGCGACCCCAACATCAAATACAGCCATGAGTGCAATTTGAATCCTACACGGCTTGGGACTTGTTGTCTACTATAAATACATCTTTGTACTCAGTGTTAATGATTCTCTGATGTATTTGGATATTGAGGGGCTGCTATAACTTTATCTTTTTAGGTTTTTCTTATTTTAATTTAGTTCATTCATGTCATTAGTTATTAATTACAATCTTGTGATTATGATTATGACTATGTGTGGCTAAACGCTCTTTTTCTGGGGTGAAGGCCAAGATCATGACTACTTTTATTTTGAATTAAGTTTGTTAAGTTTCTTATCATTATTGGTTGTTTGTTTATTCTTGTTTTAACTATTTTAAGGATTAGCTACCCTTAGAATACATCAATTGTCAACTTTCTAAACTCGGGAGAGGGAATAGAGCGATAGAACATGGAAATAAACAAAGTATGGTTTGTATTTATTAATGAAATAAGGAATTCAAATTAGTGTCTAGGACAGGGATGCACTTAGATGCCTTACTTGATTCATATGTAGGATGATAGCTTAAAGAACTTAATTGAACTATTACTTCCCCGCTTAACGATGTAGTTGTAAGGTTTAAATTAGGTAAACAGTTAGAGGTTGGGAGACCATAATCGCACGATTAACCCTATGAATAAACAACCATGATAAGTGATTTAATGAATGAAGTTTAATAACGTAGTATGATTGTTTGGAAGCCTTAACCCTGGATCTCTACCCATTAATTGTCCTGATTCATAATTTTCTGCATTAGTTTAGTATATTTTTAGTTTGCAACTTTAAAACTTTATTTGTTACACTTCTCAATTTGATAAACTAGAATTGGACAGTTGTTTAACACAAGTCCCTATGGGGTTGATACTTGGCTTCTTGAAGGCCACTTTACTACTTGGTAGACCACATACACTTTTGTGTGCACTTGGGCGCTATCATGAAGGTGATTCATGATAGATTGAAAGCTTCTCAAATTCTCCAAAAGTCCTATGCGGATGTAAAGCATAGAGATTTGGACTTCAATGTCAGGGATTTTATGTTCTTAAAGGTATCTCCCATAAAAGGAGATATGTGGTTTGGTAAGAAGGGGAAGTTAAGTCCTCGATATATTGGTCCTTACTGGGTTTTGAAGAGGGTTGTCAATGTTTCCTATGATTTGGAGTTGCCTCATGGTTTGAGCTTTATTCATATGATTTTCCATGTCTTTATGTTAAGAAAGTGTGTGGGTGATCATTCTTCAGTTATTCCTTTTGAAGGGTTGGGTATTTCAAATCCCTTATCTTATGAGGTAGTCCCGATTGAGATATTCGATCATCAAGTTCGTCAGTTGAGGAAAAAGGATGTGGCTTTGGTAAAGGTTCTTTTGAAGAACCATAAGGTTGAAGAAGCTACTTAGGAAGCAGAAGAGGATATGAAGTGCAAGTATCCATTCCTATTTTTCGCTCCTGGAATTTGTACGAATGGTATGTGGTCTTTATCATACTTTTGTTTTCAATCATTCTTAAATAAATGGTGGATTTCCTTGAATCTTTGTTTTTCAACTTAGTTAAAGGTTAGAGTTGAGATGTTGATGTGTTAACTCGTGCTTGTGCTTGCCTTACCGGTCATTCGAGGATGAATCATCCAAGTGCGGTAGAATTGAAACACCTTGGCTTTTGACTCTTAGAAAAATTTTTTGGAAATTTTTGTTTTGGATGTTATATGACTTAGGGTACAAGTTGTATGATCAGATACGGGTTAGGGATCTTTAATTAGTCTTTAAATCAATCTGTTTGATGTCACTTTATGTCCAAGGTAAGAATGTACTCCTTAATAGAAGTATGTTAAGTTTTGAGTCGTATGTGTCTAAGTTGTATGATACCCCTAAGTATGTCTAGAGCATTCTGCTTGGGGTACAGGTTATAGGGTACTTCTGTTAAACTAGAATATGAGTTAAACCTTGGTCGTATTATGTTGGTCAATATAGGGGTCCAAAGTGAGGTCTAGGGTACAAGACAAAGGTACCACTCGTACCCTAGGGTACGGTTTATAGGGTATGGTCTTACCCTCCTGCGAGTTAGTTTTAAACTTTTAAGCTGAGGGTATTCTAGCATTTCCCAGCCCAAAACCGTTAAGTTCACATATCTTAAAACGTTTTATGGACTCATATAACACACAATTGGAAGATTAAACACTCCAAAAACACTCTCTAAACTCTCTCTTGAAGATTGGGGCTAAGTTTCTTCAAAGGTGGTCATCTTTAGGCATAAGAGTCAAATTTCTTTCGCGAATCTTCTGAAATAAGGCATATGACTATTCCCTCATTGTTAGCTCTCAAATATCATGTGTTTTAAAGTGTGATTATAATTTTTAAATGGTGGTTTTGAAAATCAAAATTGAAGGTTTTGTATTATATGGTTGAGTATTGTTTTCTCCTGGTTTAACTTATGATTATACATGCTTTAGATGATTATTTTCACATATGGGTTCTTGGTAATTGTGGTTTAACATTTGGGCAATGGTTTTCCCTAAATTTTATGGTTTTTAATTTAATTTTGGTCTTTATAATAACATGCCTTCAAAGTGTTAGTAAAAATGTCTAAGGGAATGAAATAGTCACATGACAATGGTGTTTTGAACTATGGCATTGGCCTCATAAATATGAATGGTTGACAGATGGTTTTCTGAAAGCCTTGTTTGTCATGTAATGATCTAAATAGAAACCTTAGTTGTTTAAATTGTTAAATGGGTTTGAGTCCTATAAATAATAACTTTATTTATGTATTTGTTAAACAATGGGTTTTAGTCCCTACACTTTGAATTGAACAAGTGTCTTTGTTAGATAATAGGTTTAAGTCCCAAAGTCAATTGAATGAATGGCTGATTGATAATGGTAATGGCATGTGGTGTACTTACAAGTAGTGTTGTTACGATGATACCAACGAAATGCCTTTGGTAATTAATTGGATTAATGGTTGTGTATGTGGAATGATATTTTTAAATTGGGTTTAATAGTGGGATGTGTAGTCGGGCCGTGAGAGTATAGTCCAAAGGACTAACACTAGAAACCGCACTAGTCGGTGTGGGTGTTTTATGACCGGGTGGTTTAAGTTCCCTAAATTAATATATGAATGGGAGGTTCGAGTCCCCCATAATACATGTAATGGTGCTTAAGCCACCTTGATTATGCTAGGACGTTTGAGTCCCCCATAAAGGTATATACATATATAGATATTCTCCAGTTCGTGTGGCTACACGTACTAGGGCCCTTCCAACTAGGGGAGAGCTGGTCCCATATAGCCTTTAGGTGCCTTGTTCTGTGACAATCATGTAACTCAGCCCATGTTAAGGTTTTCAAAGTCATACTAATCGTGTTCCGTATCCTATCATGGTATATATGTATATGTATGTAATGCATTAGTTACATGTATTGGTTGATTGGTTTTGAAATATTGGCACTACTTTATTCATATCCTTGAGTTACATGATAGATCTCCAACTGCTAACCGTCTTCGACGTTGTATCCCCTCGCAATATAGGTATTGGTCATACTACACCTCCTACTTAGTGACTGGACTCGGGATTAGCTTGTGTTGACTTGAAGTGGTGAACATACATACTTCATAAGGCTTTATTTCTTGTTTTGTTTTCTTATGTTTTCATTTGGTTTTGTCTTAGACACTGTTTATCACTACGGTCGGGGATATGTCCCGTTCGGATATTATTTTAGTTTTGGATAAAAATTTTATGGAACTACTGTGGGATAGTATGGGCAGTGTCAGTATTGATGTCATCCTTAGAATTGTTATTGGTATTATGGCTGAGACCATTTGACTGTATTTATGACTATTCCATCCTATTGTGTTATGGAAATGGACTTGGTTATTACTTTGGATTGGTTATGGTTGTTGGTTTGGCATTGTATGGTTAGAATTGTTCGGGTTGGTCATGGTCATGAATCTATCCCAAAGTCTTTGGGTTTCAAATACTCTATCTGGTTACATATTTTGAATTAATACGACTCAGGGTATGTACTTAGTTGGCCGGTTTGGGAAACGGGGTGGTGTCGTGTCCTTGTTGGACCTGAGATACCCATTACGACAGGGCCCCAATTCGGATCGTGTCATATACTAGCCATATGAAACCTTTGTCTAGGTCATTATTCGACTACCCTTTCAGTTCCTAATTCTCGGCTAGAGCCATTCTGTAAACTTGAAATATGTTAGGTTTATCGAAGGAAATCTATTGCAAAGTCAATTTCCCACTTGGGGAGAAAGTCCAGGCAGATCCTTGAGAAACCTGTTCTAGAAATTCATTAATTGTTGTTACTTGATGAAGAGTTGGGGTCTCAGACTTTGAGTCCTTAACCAGAAAAAAGATAATGGATGCACCTCTTGGGAATTATTTTTCTAGCCTTAAGGGTAATAGACATATCAACTAATAGGCACTAAGGTACTACTCATTACTCTATCACTGGCTCATTTGGAAACTTAATTTGGATTATTCTATTTCTACAATCAATTGCGGCACAGTAAAAGTATAGTTAATCTATGCTAAGAGTAACATTAAAATCTGTTTTGTCTAACTCCACAAGATCAACCAAGGTGACTTTTTGATAAACTATTACTAGGAAATTTATATATGCGCATCTAGTTATGAATGAATTCCCGACTCGAGTAGAGACTAAGAAAGGTTTTGAGAGAATTTTGGGACTAACACTGAAGTCTACAATTATATTAAGAGTTATAAAAAAAAGGTGTAGCTTCAAGATCTAATAATTTACAGACAAAAAAAATAAAAAGCCTACAACATACCAGTGACCACATTAGGAGAACCCTCCTGGTCTTATCAAGTATGAAGAGCATAAAACCTATTCAGAAACTATCCTACCGATGTACTAGATGAGGCACCCTGTTGATTCAAGCAACCACCTGGAGAAGTTGAAGAGTTAGTCTTATTTTGATGGAGAGCATCCCTGCCCCTCTATGAAGCCATTGGACATCTTATTTTGATGGAGAGCATCCCTGCCCCTCTATGAAGCCATTGGACACTTTCTCAATGTATCACCTATCTTAGCACAGCCAACACAATTACCTTGGCTATCCATGAAGTCACTTTGGTAGTTCTTTCCACACTTCTTGCACAAAGGGTGAGTACGACCACTAGTAACAATGCCTTAGGACTTCAAGACCGGTGTCCTTTCTCAATTGTCCTACCTAAACATGGGCCCTAGTGTTGCATCCTAGCGCACACACAAGTGTATGTGGTCATCAAAGTAGTAAAGTGACCTTTAAAAGCCAAGGATGAATTCCACAAAGAATTGTGCTCAACAACAATCTAATTCTAGTGTAACTACCAACATTAGACAAGTTAAAAGGTAACCAAAAATGTTTGAAAATTAAAAACTAAGTAACCATAAATAGTTTGATAATTTTATGTGTTGGACAATAATACATAGAAACCCAAGGTTAAGACACTAAAAACAATCGTACTTAGCAATATAATCTCATTAATTTAGTTAATTGCCTTGGTTGTTGGTTCACAAGGTCGATAATATGACTATGGTCTTTTGATCCACTAATCGTCTATCTAACTTAGCCCCACATCATTGAGTGGGAATGTGTGTGCTGAGTCAAAAACATTTATAGTTCATACCGTATATGAAACAAATAGGGTGAATTAGGTATATTCCTATCCTAATTTCAAATCTTAACTTCAATCCCTTGAATGATTAAGATCATACTCCATACATCCCATGTTATAATCTATCGTTCCTCCTTTTGGGCTTACAATAGAAATATATATTTAACGCTACCCAACAGGCATCCTTGGCGTAATGGACATCCCAAGTTTGACCAAGACCAGAGACCACCCCCGTTACCCAATCCAACCTTTAGCCGCCTGCCCTGAGTTGGATAAATTTCATGCATATAGCAAGATAGTGCAATAGCTCACATAAAGATTTTGGGATAGGATCACAACCGTGACCGACCCAATCAAGTCGAACCATCCCATACTAATAATCCAACCATACCAAACCATACCAAAGGCCAAAAACCAGGATATAACCAAATAAGTTCCAAAACATAATATAATTAATCCCTAGATGAAATAGGATGGAACTACCAACAATATCATCCAGTGATGTTAGCCTTCAGCTTATTCCAATGCCAAGGCCGGCGCCAATACTGATCTAGCCGATTCCAACCCATAGAAATACCACAAAGCCTCTAACCAAAAGAGTTATAAAATCCGATTGGGACATGCCCCCAACCATTGACAAAACCAATATCAGAATAAAATCAAAGTGTGTATAAATATCCATAACAAGAAATAGAGCCTCCCGAAAGGATGAAAGCTCACCACTTCAATCCAAATATTATCCTCGAGTTAATCACTAGGTAGGGGGAGTAGAATGGTTGGTTCCTACATAGAATGGGTATACAACTTCCAGTAAACAGGTTAACAGGTAAACGCTAGCATGATATCAGGATAAGGATAAGATTATGCCATTTATAAAACCAAATAAAACTATCCATATGCACAAGACCATATGAATATGTATGTATATATATACATATATATGTATAACCATGTACGGAAAACAAACTGAGTTTAGCATGCCTTTAAAACCATTACCTGGGCTGTGTAGCTTTGCCTTCCTAAACCATCCACGGGCTATATGAGTTCAGCTCCCCCTTTTGAAAGGGTCTCAGTGTGTGTAGCTGCATGACCAGGGAAGAAAACCTAGGATGACTAGTACATCCCCTAAAATATAGTGTGACATCATACACGCGGTCACTAAGACTAACCTCACATCGGCAAATATGAGTTTCCAGTTTTGGTCCACCCAGGACCTCCACCTTCCACAGCATTGCTACAATCCCGCCATTATTACCCAATTAAAACCAATTTCCAAATAACCAAACCATTATCCATTTATTAACTATGGCCATTAATATTGGTATAGTCATACCAATCCTTACTTACAAGTATTATTAATAGCCAACCATATATAGGTTTAAGGGGACTTCCAAGTGCCCTTCCATTTACCATATTAAACCACTTGGGGAATTCGATTTACCCCACAATCATAACCATTTAGCATTTTCCTTTCCAAAACCATTTGAACCATGCAAATTCCCTTACTAAGTTTTAAAACAAGCAAGAGTTCCATTAAAAGTAATAAACGCAATGAACATATCTTTATTAGCATTTTGTCAAAGATATTGCGGGCGTAATATGAAAAAAACTAATTCAAATAACCATTAAACCATTCCCATGGAATCTAAATATCTAGAAACAGCATTAATGTCTATAAAAGCATAATTAAAAAAAAAAAAAAAAAACCGTAATCGACCATTTAGTATCAAAAATCCCAATTCACATTTGAAAACAAAAATCATACAATCAATTAAATCATGAAAACATGCCATTAGATAGAATTAACAATTAGGGAAGAGAACATGCCTTAGACCAAGATGACGATGGAAAAAAATCACCAAGACTAGCCCTAAATCAATCCTCTAGTTGAAACCCTAGCTTCCCTTTCCCGAAAGCTTTTGAGAGAATTATGGAATGTTTAGAAGAGTTTCTAAGTGTTAATGAATGGAATAATAGAGTAAATAACTTTCCAAGTAGGTTAGAAGCCGTGGGACCTTAATAGGATAAGTGGGGAAATGTCTAGAATACCCTGCTTAAGTTGCACAAAAATCGCATCACAAGGGTATGACTGACCCTCATGAGTGGTACCCTTCCAATACGAGTGATACCCTCCACTCATATCCTAGCCTCAACCTTTGAATCAAATACTGCCCAGGATACGACTCATCCAACCACGTCTTATCCAAAGCATACGATTCGTATCCTTCATCCGTGGCCCTAGCAGATTTAAACCCAAGTAATATTTAGACACTATCCACCGTACGAGTCATTGGTACAACTCGTACCCTGGCTTACGGCTCAAGGTGAGCCACTCATACTCAGATCCAACCTAAGTAACCAAGTCTAAGATTAAGTTAAGGAATCAAATGATCAGTAACCACCAATAGGACTCGTACCCCTAAGTCGTATCCATTCCAGTAACCAAAATCCATCCCACCAACCAACACTGGTCAGCAGTCGACTAGACTATACCATTTGTACCCCAACATACAGCTTATTTCCATGAGTCATATTGGGTCCAGAGATCAGAATTCCAGGAAATTTTCTATGGTCCAGAAACTAGGTGTTTCGGTCTCCCCTACTAGGAACATTGGTCCCCAAATGACACACAAGGTAGGGGTAACTACACATACGAGTCATTTGCATTATAAAATATATTTCCAATCTTTAACAAATTTTGAAAACAAAGAGACAAGGATATTAATCTTTCCCTTAACATACTCTTAAAATAAAGATATGTTGAAGACACATACCTTCTGCACGAATCGAAGGAGAAAAAAATAAATACAGATATTTGCACTTCATGTCCTCCTCCATTTCCCATGTATCTTCTTCTACCTTATGATTCCGCCAAAGAACCTTAATCGAAGCCACATCCTTGGTACGCAACCAACGAACCTTTCTATCCAAGATTTCAATCAGAACTTCTTTATAAAACAAGGAATCTGAGATACCCAATCCTTCCAAAGGAACAACCGAAAAAAGATCACCAATGCACTTCCTCAACATGGAAACATAAAAGACTAGATGAACCAAGCTTAAGATAGAAGGCAACTTTAGCTTATAAGAAACATTACCAATTCTCCGCAAAACCTCATAAAGGACCCACATACCGGGGACTGAGCTTCCCTTTTTTATAAAACCACACTACCCCCTTTATGGTAGATACCTTGAGGAAAACCTTATCCCCAACCTCAAACTTCAAGTCTCTATGCCTAACACCTGCATATGACTTTTGGAAACTTTTGGTAGCCTTAATCCTCTCCCTAATCACCTTAAACTTCTCTATAGCCTGGTAAACCAAGTCGGGACGAAACATGTCTGCCGCACCAAGCTCAACAAACTAATAGGAGACCTACACCTCCTACCATATAATGCCTCGAAATAGGCCATACCAATACTAGAATCATAGCTATTATTGTAAGAAAACTCCACCAAAGGTAGATACTCAACCCACTTGCTACCATAATCAATCACCCAACCCCAATGCATATTCTTTAATGTCTAAATAGTTCTCTCTACTTGACCATCCATCTGCGGATGGAAAGTAGTATGCAGACTAACCTTAGTCCCCAACCATCTCTGAAAATATCTCTAGAAGTGAGATGTAAATTGCGTGCCATAGTCAGAAATAATTGATATAGGAACCCCATGCAGCTTCACAATCTCCTGAAGATACGTCTTCACATAATCCTCCACCGAGAAAGTAGTCAGCACAAGCAAAAAGTGCATAGACTTAGTCCTCCTTTCCATGATGACCCAATTTGAATTATGTTGATTATAAGACGGAGGAAGACTAGTAACAAAATCCATATTGATCACTTCCCACTTTAAATTGGGCAAATCAATTTCTTGATAAAACCCTTCTAGCCTTATGTTCTCAACCTTAACCTATTAACATACCATGTACTTGGCCATAAAATCAACCACATCCCTCTTCATGTCATTCCACCAATAGATATCCTTGATATCATGATGCATCTTAGTCTATCCCAGATGAACAACATAGTACGATTCATGTGCCTTAGCCAAAATCATCTACCGTAAACCATCGACATCAGGAGCACACAGCCTCCCTTGGTACCATAAGGTACCATCACCACTGATTTCAAACATCTTTAGCCTTTGTCCACCAACACCTCTCTTGATTTTCATCAAGATAGGATCTATCACATATTTCTCCTTAATGACCACACCAAGAGATGATTGAACCCCTTCTTACACCACCACACCACCATCCTAGAGTCCAAGAGGCAAACTTCGAGATTAGCTAAGTGGTGAATATCCTTCACTAACTCCTACTTTCCTTTCTCCACATGAGCCAAACTCCTCATAGATAACTTGCTAAGAGCATTAACAACCACGTTAGCCTTACCTGGGTGGTAGTGAAGACTCATGTTATAGTCCTTGAGAAGCTCAAGCCATTTCCTCTGCCTGAGATTAAGCTCCCTCTGAGTGAACACATACTATAGAATCTTATGATCAGAAAAGATATCCATGTGAACACCATATAATGCCACCATATTTTCAAGGCTAACACAACTATTAACAGCTCTAAATCATGAGTAGGATAGTTCCTCTCATGTACCTTTAACTTGCTGGAAGCATAAGCAATCACCTTCCTATGCTTTATCAAAACACAACCAAGCCCTACATAAGATGCATCATAATATACCACTAACTTATCATTGTCTTTCAACATAGTCAGAATTAAAGCCAAAGTTAACTTATCCTTCAACTTCTCAAAACACCATTCATAACCATCTGACCAAGAAAACTTAACCCTCATTTGAGTTAACTTAGTCAAAGAAGCATCTATCAATGAAAAGCTTTCCATAAATAGCCTATAATATCTGACGAAACCCAAGAAGCTCTGGATGTTAGATGGAGTCGTGGGTTTAGGCCACCTCTTGACCACAACAACCTTTTGTGAATCCACCAGGATCCATTTACTAGAAATAATATGACCCAAGAAAGTTATAGCGCTCAACCAAAACTGAGACTTAGAGAACTTGGCATAAAATTATTGTTTCTTTAATGTCTGCAACACCACAAAGAGGTTATTAGCATGATCCACCTCACACTTCGAATAAACCATAATGTCATCAATAAACACAATAATAAAAAGATGTAAATACTGATTAAAAACCCTGTTCATCAGATCTATAAATGCTGCCAGAGCATTGGCCAACCCAAATGACATAACCAAAAGCTCGAAGTGCCCATACCGAGTATGAAAATCTAACTTAGAGATTCCACCTCCCTAATATTTAGCTGATGCCTAGACTGAAGTTCAATCTTAGAAAAGAACTTGGCACGTTGCAACTGGTCAAATAGATCATCTATTCTTGAAAGAGGATACTTGTTCTTGACCGTCACCTTGTTCAACTACCTATAGTCTTTGCACATCCCAAGGGAACCATCCTTATTGCGCACAAACAACACCGGTGCACCCCATAGGTATACACTATGAAAAATAACCCCTTATCCAGAAGATCTTTAAGTTCCCTCAACTCAGCCAGATCTATTTTATATAGAGGAATAGAAATTAGACAATTTCCCAAAACTAGATCAATACCAAATTTGATTTTCCTATCTGGAGGAACTCCGGGAAGATCAACCAAAAAGAGCTCCAGAAACTCATTAACCACTGGAACTGACTTGAAAGAAGGACCTTCTGAGTTAGAATCTATAACACAGACCAAGTGATAGACAATTTTTAGAGACTAACCTACAATATGTAAGCTAAGAAATAAACCTCCCTCTAGGTGGAACAGAACCATTCTCCCATTCTATTGTCGTCTCACCAGGGAATCTAAAGATAACTCTATGGGTCCGACAATCAATCGACGCGTATCAAGAATGTAAATAATCCATTCCGAGAATAACATCAAAATCTACCATACCCAACTCAAATTATCCACCAAGTATGCTTGTCACTAACAAATACCACACATACCTTATAGACTCTCTTAGCAATAACTGAGTCACCTATAGGGGTAGAAACAAAAAAGGGGTCCAAAATAACTTTCAAATCAAAACAAAAACATAAAGCCACATTGGGAGTCACATAGGGGAGAGAAGACCCCGGGTCAAGCAAACAATATACATCAAATAGAAAAGTTATAACATGCCAGTAACAACATCAGGTGATGCCTCGGATTCCTATCAGGCAAGAAAACAATCTATTCTGACCAACACTAGAACCAAGAGCAGTACCAAAAGTGGATACAGTTGTAGGAGTAGAAGATAAAGCCACAGGAATCTTATTCGCCCCCGTAGAAACCTTATTAACTGGGAAATCCCTGAGCCTATGGCCTAACTGGACACACTTAAAACATTTGTCCCTTCCTTCATCCCATTAACCTCGATGAAGACAACCACATAACCGACAAGGAGGGCATAAAGAAATTGACTGACTTCTACTTGCCTGAGATTGGGCACCCTATGCCTGGAAATTGTCACCACTATGATGACATCGGTCGCTCGACTGGTAAGGAGAACTAGAAAAAGAGTAGAAACAAAAACTCCCTCACTTCCTTTTCTGCCATTTAGCACCATCCAAACCACTTTAAGACTGATCACTTCCCTGGTCAAAACCTAATTCTCTTACCCTATCTATCACCAAACTCTATCTGCTTTCTCTTTTCATTCTCCACTTGCTGCATATGAATAGTAAACCTAGATATCTATATCTTTAATCAACAAGGTAGTCTTTCTCTCCAAAATCAAATACTAATTCAACTTAGAGGAAAACTTTCTCATTCGTACCTGCATGTCAGCAGCTAATTTAGGAGCATACCTTGACAATTGATGAAACTTCAAGGCATGATCCTTGAAAGACATCCTCCCCTGCTTGAGGTTTACAAACTCCTCCATATTTGCTTCCCCTAATTCTTCGGGAAAGAACAGATCTAAGAAGGCCTTAGAAAAAGTATCCACAAGACTGACTCTTCCACATCACCCCTATCCCTATCCCACTCTTCATACTACTGATATACAACCTCTTTGAGATGATAAGCTATAAAATTTACCTCTTCCACATTAGTAGCCAGCATCACCCAAAAGATTTTTTCCATTTTATCTAAGAAGACATATGGATTCTCTTCCTCCTTTACTCCCAAAAAGAGTAGGAGGGACCATTTTCATAAATTGGCCAACCTTGTGGCCTCAGTAGACAAAGCACCAGTCGCACCCCGTTCAGCCTGAGCAGCGACTATCTGAGCAATAACATGGATAAACTAATGGAATTTTGCATTTTTTACCTTGCCTTGGGGAGGACTAGTAGCAACCAGTTGAACTCTAAAACTATTGGGGATAGGACTGGGAGATCGATGATGAACCCTAAAAGTAGGATGTACCCCTCAAGCATTACCCCGGGATGGTATAGAAGAATTTTCTTGTATTCCAGATATATGAGGCATAGTGTGAAATACAAACAAACAAGGATTAGAGGAGATTCCAGGATTGAGACTCTAAGCTTGAAAATAGAATACCAAGAAAGTGAAACATTCCTAAATGCCCTGTAACCTCTCCCTTTTGAGTATGATGCGCTACGTACCCCTAACAGAGACTCTACTGACATGACTTTGTGGACTCCCAATTGACCATGAACCTAGGATTTGAGACCAACTTGACACGAACCACCTCTGTTACCCAACCCAACCTCTAACCACCTACCCTAAGTTGGCTAAATTTCAAGCATGTGATAAGATAGTACAACGGCTCACATCAAGACTGTGGATTGGATCATAACCATGACTGACCCAACCGAGTCCAACCATCCAATAACAACGATCCAACTATACCAAACCATACCAAAGGCCATAAACCGAGCCATAACCAAATAAGTTACAAAACATAATATAATTAATCCCAAGATGAAATAGGATGGAACAACCAATAATATCATCCAATGATGTCAGCCCAGTAGCTTATTCCAATGTCAATGTTGACAGCCAATTCCAACCCATAGAAGTACCACAAAAGATAACAAAATCTAGTTGGGACATGCCCCTAACCATAGCCAAAACCAATATCCAAAATATAATCAAAGTGTCCAAATTTATCCATAGCATAAAATGGAGACTTCCAAAAGAATGGAAGCTTACTTCAGTCCAAATATTATCCCTAAGTTAATCACTATGTAGGAGGAGTAAAATGGCCGGTTCCTACATAGTATAGATATACCAGTTAACGGATTAGTGGGTGAATGCTAGTATGATCTTAGGATAAGGATAAAATAATGCCATTTATAAAACTAAGTAAAACCATCCATAATCACACAACCATATGTGTATATATATATATATATATATATATATATATATTAAGCATGTTGGGAAAAGGGATTGGGTTTAGCATGCCTTTAAAACTGTTACCTGGGTTGTGTAGCTTTCTAAACTACCCATGGGCTATATGGGTTCAGCTCCCCCTACTGAAAGGGCCCCAGTGCGTGTAGCCACATGACCAGGGAATAAAACATGGGATGACTAGTACATCAAAAAAAATATAGTGTCACCAAGACCAACCTCACATTAGCAAATTTGAGTTTCCAGTTTTAGTGCCCCCCGACACCTCCACCTTTCATGGCTTTGATACACATCCAGCCATTATTGCCCAATTAAAACCATTTTCCAAATAACAAAACCATTATCCATTTATTAACCATGTCCATTAATATTGGTATCGTCATACCAATCCTTACTTAAAAGTATTATCCATAGCCAACCGTATATAGCTTTAAGAGGACTTACAAGTGCCCTTCCATTTACCATATTAAACCATTTAAGGAATTTCATGTACCCCACAAGCATAACCATTCAGCCATTTACCTTTCCAAAACCATTTAAATCATTGATAATTCCTTTACCAAGTTTTAAAACAAGCAAGAGTTTCATTAAAAGTAGTCAATGCAATGAATATATCTTTATAAGCAATTTGTCAAACACATTGGGGGCATAATATGATCAAAACTAATTCCAATTACCATAAAACCATTCCCATACAATCCAACTATTTAAAACCACTATTAATGCATATAAAAACATAATAAAAACCATGGAAAACCATAACCAACCATTTAATATCAAAACCCCCAATTCATATTTGAAAACCAAACTCAGACAATCAATAAAATCATGAAAACAATCATAAAAAACCATGCCTTTAGATAGATCTCAATCCCAACTATTTATACACTACTAGGGATATCAAGTTAATGTTGGCACCTAAGTCTTATAAAGCTCTGGAAAATCTAAATGTCCCAATGGTGCAAAGAATCGTGAAAGCTCCATGATCAACTTTATTTTATACCAGAGATCTAGATATAATCACACTATAATAATACAACCCATCAATGTCCTCATAACGGACAAATCTCTTTTTTTACAAAATTCTTAAGGTTCACCAACCCACCATACTTGGTTAAAATATGGAAACTAGTCCTTAAGGTTGTATCATGCCTAAGGATATTGGTCTTGGTATTGAATGATGAATAGTTAAGTTGACATCTAGCATGGGATGCCGTGGAGGCTTAATTGATGACTTATATGATGACTATGCTAATTATAAAATGTCCATGATATAAGTGAATAAATACTAGTTTTGGTAACTTGTAGCTTTTCCTTAGTTGATGTCTAGTAAACTATAAGACTTGTAAACTAGTGTTCCATGGATATGGAGATTAGCTAATATATAATAGACTTGGGGTTTATTAATGAAATAGAAAGTAACTATATAACTATTCTATAGTGATACCAATTTTGTGGTGCTAAATTACAGTATTAATAATAATTGTAGACCTCAGTAAGAGGTTATGGCAAAAATATAAGCCCGCGGGTTTTGGGTGAGTAGTTGTGTAATAGTACCTTGATATATTTATGGTTTGATCATTTGGTGTACTCTCCGGTGGTACGGCATGCCATGACGAGCTCGTGTATTGCATTCCTTTGGTGTACTCTCCAGTGGTATAGGACACCATGATGAGTTTTGGTTGTGTTCTTTATGTGTACTTCCCAGTGGTATGGGACGTCATGGTAAGTTCTTGTACTTTATATTCTAATGATGGCTGCCGTTGATCATTTGTGTGATGATGATGGTATATGTTGAAATGATACGTGATCCTATTGCCCTAATAGATTAGTTATTTTATGTAGTGATTAAAGCAGATTTAGGCTCTATCATATACCTAGAATTTAAGTTATTGTCTTGCTTTATATCGTACTTATATTATAATTTAGCTCAGTCAGCCGATGATGCCTACTCAGTACCCATGTTTTGGTACTCATACTACACTTTTATACCTTCTTAGTGTAGACTCGAGTTCTAGTTGTCATTGTTTAGTCGTGGTCATGCTGTGTTGATTGTCAGGAGATAGAGTGAGCTCTTGGAGTTCAAGTTTCCCTCTTTCCCTTCTATCCTTACTTTGTCTTTTGTATTCGACATAATTGTATAAGACTATTCAAGTTTATCAGACTTGGAGTTGTAATTTCTATTGTCGAATTTAGAGTTGCTCTTGTACTAATACTATTAGGTCATGGGATTGGTATTTGAATATCGGTTGTCTTAGGTTGTGAAATATTATTATTTATATTGTGTTCTTATATATGGTCCATGTTGGACATTTCTACCAAGGTAACCCATTACATTAGCTTCGGGTTACTATATCTGCTTACCTACCAGTGGGATATGGTAGGTGCCATCATGACTTGGAAATTGGGTCATGACACATTGGTATTAGATTCTAGGTTTCACCAATATTATTGGTACAAAAGCAAGTGTCTAATAGAGTCATTTCCTATATTTTCAAGGCTATAGGACATTCTTAGGAGTCCTTCACTTCTTTCACTCCTATCGTACTAAGAGTCCGAGTTGGTTTGTAGGATATTCTATTGACTTTACTCTTTGCGGATTCCCAGGACACGTGCCTCAGTGATACATAAGGAGGATCCTAAGACCTAGACTCATGATGTGTCCCTAGTTAGGGATCGGGGTATACCTCCTCATGATCATATTCCTGCACCCGAGATAAAGACTCCTCCACCTTAGCCACCGATGGGCTGGGGACCAGCCCAGGCTCCACCAGGATTCATACCCTCTTGTTTGCTTAGGGATGCTTTGATTTAGCTGTTGGGTATTGTTGATAGTTTGCAGACTACTGGAGCACGAGTACAGCCTACACCTGCATCTCCTGGAGTTGAGTTTTCTCCTAATCTAGCAGTTGTTCAGCCTTTTGTGACCTAGCCTATTATGTCTGCGGAGGAGTAGAAGATGCTGGGCAGGTTCTGAAATTCAAGAGGGGTGAATTGAAATTTTCTTCTGTGATTCGACTACTTCTTCCTCATAGTCGACTCGCCTGTAGATCAAAAGACTTTATAACATAATTAAACTTAAATAGTTAAGCACGTAAATAATAAAGCATGAAGCAAAAATCACAAAGATTTATCCTGGTTCAGCACACCAATCCAGTGCCTACGTCTAATCGCCTTGGGTTTCAAAACTCCTTTAGATCGTTGAAGGTTTGGTTTGAGTACAATGATAGGAAACAAGTTTTGAAGACTTATTTTTCTATTCATATCTTGTGACACAGCTTCAGTTGATGTTACAAGGATGACTCGATCCTACTCTTTGTATAACAATTATAAACTAACGTTACAGAGCTTTGTAAGACTAAGAATGAGACACTTTGAATTTTCTCCTTGAAGTTGTGTGAAGAATGTTTGTGTTTGGTATTCTTCTTTTATAGTCTTTGAATGCAATTATTCATAAGGAAACCCAAGAGATTTCTTCTCAATAAAGGACTTAGATTGATTCCTTGACTGGGGAATACAGCCATTTGATATGTCCATATTTGTTATGTCCATATACGACTTTGGATCACGTCCATATTAGATATTTCCATAATATTTCTTTCCTTTTAATCTGGATGTCTTATATGATGATTACATCATTCCTTCATTAGTTTAGATTTTTATTGATTCTTCGATACATCTTTTTCTACCATGATTCCCATTCTGCTGTGATTCTAGGATGATGACTTTTCTTTTTTTTTTTTAGAATATTTGATTTATCTGCCATGCTTGTCAAAATGTCGTAATCTTTTTATAAATTAATGTCCTTCCTTTTCTAAAGCTAGCTTCCTTCATCAGTGACCTTAATATCCTAGAAGGATTTACTTGTTAGTTTGAAATTATTAAAATATAAACTTTGGAGGTTAACAATCTCCACTTTTTTATAATGACAAACATGAGTAAACATCAGTTGACTTCTCTGTCAGTTAGCTTGCTCCCCCTGACTTTGTAACCATCAATTGGCTTTTATACTTTAAAGGTCGGCTTGGACTTTGCTTCCCCTGGCTTTTGATCATCTCGGCTGTTCTATTCTTTATTAGTCAACATTTGTATGTTAATAGTTGACTTGTTCCTACTGACTGATGAGTGCTTCATGTCCTGTCTTTCTCCCCCTTTTAGCATAATCAAAATGAATAGCAACAAACAAAAAAAGCACATACAAAATTAGAGCAACATATAATTTATATATGCAATTGATAGCCATAGATATTTATACCTAAGCATAGCCAAACAAATTTGTCAAAAAACATAAAAAAAAAAACATCTTTTACAACTCAAAGACATAAGGGACTCGACCCCCTTTTGAATAAGAAGTTCATAATTCACCGTTTTGCCAAAAAAATAGGTAAGAGTACTATGCATGTTTTGACAAAACTTGCCATAAGATTTTTCAATGTTTTTGGCAAAGGAAGAATAAGAGTTTTGAACGCAGACAGCCAGATCATCATTCGAGGAAGAAACTTGGGATTTCAAGGAGTCTATGCAAGAGAGCACTTGAGAGAACAGCTTGAATCCTTCTTGTTTTAGCCCACCAAGCCCCAGCCTGACCACACTTATATTGGAGCTTGTACTTTTCCAAGGTTCAAGAGCTTAGATGTAGACTCTTAAAGTTGCATAATACCTTTTTTTATAGTTTTGAATAGTTGCTTAAATTCTTCCAGTTCCTTTATCAAAGACACATGGGGGTTAGAGACGGACTAACTTTCCTTTTGAGACTCAGCTTGTGCATGAGTAGACTCCTTTCTACACCACTCATCTTCCACCAGGACATACCCCATGCTACTAAAAGTTCTAGAATTATAAGTTGCAACGACTTCTATAGGGGGTAGGCGGAGAGATCGATGGAGAAAAATAAGAGAATCCGAGGGATAAGCAATCTATAAGGTAAACTGGCCAAAGCATTGGATTCCCTTGCACTCTCAAGAATGTATTTACACATCCAAGTTACCCAATTTATTTTGATCTTCTTGATGAGATAGTATTGCACAAAGACATCACAGCAAATGATGTTTCTTAAGCATCTCTTTCTGAGAAACAAAGTGGTTGCAACAATATGGGCCATAATGTGATATTTGAAGAAGAAAGACAGGGGACCAAAATTGGTAGTCAAAGAGTCAGAATTAGATAAAAACTTTTTGGCTTTCTCAAAGCCCACTTCAAATCCCTCAAGACAATTATTGTTCATGAAGGGTACCACACCGAAGAACTTGGTGTCAAAAAACATTTTCAAATAGAAAGTTGTTCAAAACAATTCTTATGCCTAGAACAAGAGTCTTGAATTCACCATTATCAGGGAAAAGACAGAGATTAGCACATAACATATGGATAGGATCTTCATAAACTAGAAGACCACAGAGGCAAAAAAATAAGGACAGATCTTGAAATTTGAAGAAGTGATTGACTTTACAAGAGGCATCGTTAAGAACATTAATATTGATGACACAACCGGGAATGATGAAGCAATTTTTGAAGGAAAGGAATTTCTCTCTGTGTGAGCTTGTCTAGAATTGGTGTATCTCTTTTGGAGGTAGTGAAAAAAGGGATTAGGATGAGGTTTTTTGGAGAAGATGGGGTTGTAAAGTGGTCATCGTCTCTTGAGTAGAATAGACCGAGATGAGGACTCATCGGATGATTTTGAAAGAGAAGCAAGACCATTAGAGGAAATTCTAAAAACATTAGCCATAAAGCAGATTCTTGACATGAGAAAGATAAAGGGGGAGGGGAGAAGGAGAGTCGATTAGAAGAAACAGGGAAGGCGAATGTTGGGAACGGAAAGGAATGGTGAACTGAGAAGGAGTGAAGTGAAAGGGAATAGATAAAAGTAAAAGGATATATCTTGGGCAAGAGTGAGGGCGGCAAAGAAGGCATAGGAAACGGTGAAATAATGATGACAACCCTTTAAAAGGAGTCCCTTTTTTTAAAAAGGTAAAAAAAATAGATTAAGTAAAGAAAACATTGTGATCAAAAATAGCTTATAAGTCTTAAATGCAGAATACTTTTGCTGAAGATCTTTCCTTCAGTAAAAAATGGATTTGACTAAGTGAAAATGATTTGTGTCCAAAAATATGATGCATAAATTATTGACACAAAAATTTTGAGAACCAAAAAATAACATCGACAGAAAATACTTGACTCTAACATACTTACGCAGAACATTTTAAACAGACAATAACACAGAATTTCCACACGTTCTGGTCACAATTTTAAAAGACAAATTAAAACTGAGTAGTTGACATAAGATTCAAAGAATAATTTTTTAGAGTAGTGAATATTAATCGGGTTGCAGGTGAGTTAACAAAGGTTTGTTCCTTACTGAGTTACGCTCAGGAGATGAGGTCTTGTCAGAGTGGCCAAAAATTCTCACAAAAACATATTAGAATTAACATGAATGTATGTAGCAAAAAAAATTAAAAAGAAATGACAAAAGAAGGTCAAGGACAGTTTGCATTAGATTTTGAATTCATCATAAGAAAAAGAGATTTAAAGCAGTATTCTCCTGGAGGGAAAACATCTTTCTTTATTTTACCATATCACCTACAAGAGTCAACTCTAAAGGGGGTATAGTCGACTTTGCTAAGATTTCCTCCGCAGCTGTCACTGAATCTGACATATTTTTTTGTGAAACCTTTTTCTCTCCAGCTATACTTCTAGAACATCTCCATTAATTCCTTCATTTTATGGATCTTACAGACATGTTCCTGCAAAACAAAGAGATTGATTCTGCTTAGGTGCCCAAGCATTCTTGGGTCCTTACGGGTTTGATGTATTCCCTTTGGGCTTCCAAATCGATACGTATTTAGGATTATGCCTGCAACTACAGGATTTATGTCCTCTCTTTCTACAGATGAAATAAACAGGCCCTTGATAGTGGAAATAGTTCTTAGCTTATTTAAACGACCCTGATGAGGAACTCGAGTACTTTTTAAAGGAGTTTGATCTTAAGAAACTATGTCTTGGAATGCCTAAAAATTGTTTAATTTTATTCTTATATCATCAATCTCTTCATGAAGTAGGTCAATCTTAATTTTATATGCTTCAATTTCTATTTTCCAGTTTTGTCGTTTCTCTTCGAGTTTTTGTTTAAATTTAGCTTCGTAAATTTCTTCTCTTGGGCGAGTTTGTTATACTCATGTATAACTTTTTGAAGTTCTTCAGTAATAATATCTAGGTTAGATTTAACACTATTACAATTATGGCAATCATTTAGTCTTACCTCGTTGTATTCACCGGTTGCCATGAAGCACATATTCGCGGCTTTTAACTCTTCTTTGATTTCATCTTTATCACTCTAAGCTCCAAAGTTTTGATTTTTCCTGGACGTTCTTCTTTTCAATTTTGGACAATTCTATTTGAAGTTACCAGGCTTTCCGCAATAGTAGCAGCGTACATTATTTTTAATGGAATTATTACTTTTCCCTCCTTGGGATCCTTGTTGTCTCTGTCTCATGATCTGCCTTGCCTCACGATTGATGAAGGGTCATTCCTTTGGTATTAGCATCTTTCATAATGTTCTCCTTTCTAATTCGAGTAGCATTGAGAGCTATTGGTTTCTTCTTTTCACCTTATGAAACCTGTTGATATAATTTTTATCATATGCAATAAGGTTACCTCGTAGTTCATCATAAGTCATGTTGTGAAGATCTTCATCTTCTAGAATAGAAGTCTTGGTTTCCCAAATCTTTGGAAAACTTTGGACTAGTTTCTAGACTTGCAGTCTATAAGGACAGATCATCCCCAGTGATTTCAATTCACAAAAAATTTAACTAAATCTGGCAAACATTGACTCAATATCCTCATTTTCCTCCATTTTGAATAACTCGTATTTATTTACAAGAGCAGTAATTTTTAACTTCTTAACTTTGGTGGTTCCTTCATAGGTTACCTCTAGTCTGTCCCACATTTTTTTTACTGTCTCACATGTTGAGATCTTTTCGTATTCTTCTCTACTAACTGCACACAAAAGTAATCTTATAGTATGTGTGTTAGTTTGTATTGCCTTCTATTGTTCTTTTGTAATATCAAAATCTTCAAGTCTTCCATATCAATACTATTGGATTCTTTATCCTTGTCCTTTGATTTCTCCTTGAGGTCTAGAATTGGCTTAAGACCTTTTTTTATGAAAAACCAGGCTTAGTAGTCATTTTATTTTTAAAAAAATGGTGAATCTGTTTTTCCAGTATGAAAAGTTGGTGTTAGGTGTATTTATGCATTCTAGTGTTACTATTCTAGCCCTTTTAGCCTTATTTTAAGGATGATTCTTATTTTAAATGTGTTGATATTGATATAAATGAGTATTTAAGTGTCCAATTATGTGTTTACAATGTTTAATGGTGTTTTCACATGAGTTTTGATTCAATTTGAGCATTTAGAGTTCAACCAAGAAAACTAGTGTGACTAGCTTGAGCTAGGTGTTGTCTAGTCTCTTATGTTGGGTTCTAATGTGTTTTAATGAGTTCATAAGGTTTTTACTACATATTTATATGTGAAACAACTTGTTGATAATGTTCAAGGGTCAATTGGATCAAGCCAAGGGTCTAAACAGTGAGTTAGAGATCAAAGTGAAATTAGCCTATTCTTAGCTCATGCTTTTTATCACCGTCTTGGATGTTGTGTTATTTTGAGCTCTAAATTGTTGTGTTTAATGCTTTATTATTCTTTTATAATGGATTATTATGATGTATTAAGGATATAAAATCTTCAAATCAAGTGGAAGCAACTCAAAAAGGCTCGGATGGCTCAACAAAAGTACAATACAAAAATTAACGCAATTTGGACCCTTGAAATGTATGGGGCATTGTGGACTGTAGCAGTGTCCAATGGACTCATGCAAAACACCACTGGATTCGAAATCGGCCCAAATTTTTTACCCCCTAGCATGTGTAGCTTCTTGGAAGAGGCGCCGCGATGCGGTGAAATCACGGTGAGATTTTGGTAATTGACAATTGTCGATTGGCTCGACTCCGCAATGCGGTGGACATAAAAAGCAGAAAAAACTGTCTAGCTGAAATTAAATCACATGAAAACCCAATCCAATTTGGTTTATGACTTGTTTACTATAAATATAACATTTTGAATCATGTTTTAATCATCTTGGAACCCCTAGATCGCTTGGAACAACATTGGAGCCTACTAAAAAAAAATTTTAGGTTTTTATTTCTTTAACTTAGCTTTATTTATGGTTTTAATCATTCATGCAATTATTTGGATTTTGATTATGACTATGAGTGGATAAAAACCCTCTTTTCGGGGTTAAAACAAAGAACATGAGTACTATTGTTTTGCATTAAGTTTGTTTGATTTGCTTATCATTATTGGTTGTTTGTTTATTCTTGTTATAACTATTTTAAGGATTCACGACCCTTTAAATACATCAATTGTCTACTTTTTTATCTCAAGAGAGAGAATAGGGAGATAAAACATGGGAATAAACAAATTATGGTTTGTATTTCTTTATGAAATAAGAAATTCAAATTAGTATCTAGGACAGGGATATACTTAGATGTCTTACTTGATTCAAATGTAGGATGATAGCTTGAAGAACTTAAATGGACTATTACATCCCCGCTTAATGATGTGTTGTAAGGTTCAACTTATGTAAAAGATTAGATGTTGGGAAACCATAATCATGTAATTAACCCTACGAATCAACAACCAAATAAGCAAGTTTATGAATGAAGTTAAATAACATAGTATGATTGTTCAAAGTGCTTTAACCCTGGGTTTTCTCTTATTGATTGTTCCAAGACTTTTAATTTGCGCATTGTTATTTTCTTTAGTTTACAAATTACAATCTCTCTTTTTGGTTATGCTTTCATCAACTAAATCAAAATTGTGAACTAAAATAAAATTGTTGTTGAATCAAGTCTCTGTGGGATCGATACTTGGCTTCTTGAAGGCCACTTTTCTACTTGATAAGACCATGTACACTTGTGTGTGCACTTGGCCGCTGTCAGTAGTGTTGTCCATTGAAGTATGGTGGTTTTGTGGTGGAGTGACCATCCTAAATAAGAGCACCGAGAATTTGGTAATTGGCCATTTGATCTTTGCTCACTTGCGATTTGGCAATGCTATCTATAGACATTCTCTGATACCAATTGAAATTCAAGAGGGGGGTGAACTGAAATTTTCTTTTGTGAGTTGACTACTGACTCCTCACAGTTGGCTCACCTGTAGATCAAAACACTTCACAACCAAATTAAACTAACACAGTTAAGCACGTAAATAATAAATCATAAAGTAAACAATACAAAGATTTATCCTGGTTTGGCACACTAATCCAATGCCTGCATCCAGTCCCCTTGGGTTTCAAAATTCCTTTAGATCGTTGAAGTTTTGGCTCGAGTACAACGATAGGAAACAAGTTCTAAAGACTTATTTTTTCCTTTAGATCTTCGGACATAACTTCAGTTGATGGTACATAGATGACTCGATCCTACTCTTTGTATCACAATTATGAACTAACGTTAAAGAGCTTTGTAAGACTAAGAATGAGACACTTTAAATTTTCTCCTTGAAGTTGCGTGAAGAATGTCTGTCTTCGGTCTTCTTATTTTATAGCCTACGGATACTATTCTTTATAAGGAAACCCAAGAGATTTCTTCTCAATCGAGGGTAGAGATTGTGAGAAGTTTATGCCGTGCATCCTTAGAGATCATTTAAGAGATCAGTTCTCTAGATTGGAGTAGTATGAGGCTTGTTTTCATAAGTTGGATAGACAAGAGAGTTAGTGTAATGCCCTAAGTCTATACCCCAATGCTACACGGTGCTTAAGACCCCGACGAATCATAAGATAACCTATGAATGATATCTACTATGAGTACTGAATAATAATACTGTAATAAATGCAGAAAATAGGTTGAAATGCCATAAGATTAAAAATCTAAAATACTGATAAAGAATATCAACTGTAATAATAATCTGTAAAACTGAATATTGTTTCAAAGTCTAGTCTGAAAAGCCTCTAACTGAACTGTCTAAAAGTGGAGTTGATGGGACAATCCCCAACTAACTCCATCTACTGAAATGTTGCATCTACTGAAATGTTGCATCTACTAAAAAATTGAAATAATAGAATATCCTCGATAGATAAGGACTCACTACTAAGTCTGGCACTGCTGTCTGAATCTTAAACTATCTATGCGTGGTTGGGAACATAAGCATCCAAACCTATGATATGAGACATCATAGCATAAAGAGAAAGTATGCATCAGTACGTGGAATGTACTGGTATGGTAGGTGAGGTAAGGCTGAATGCAAGGGTTCATATGCATAAATAATAACTGACTGAATGATATAGAGTTACTGAATATGAGAGTACATGGATAACTAAAACTGCAGTAAATACTAAGTATGCAATACTGTGCATATACGTGTATACTATAACTGAGCTTTTACTGAAGCTGAGTAATAAGTTCTGATAATTGAGTAATTGATATTTGAGATTACTGATAACTGAGTTACTGAAACTGATTAACTGTATCTGACAGTCCTGATTTTGTAGAACTGAACTAAGTTCTATAATAAAACTAAAATTGAGACTGTGGGAAGTAATCATCTAACCGACATGCCCCTTTTCTGAATAGATTTAGGTCCAACCTGTAACCCCATCTAGAAGGTGTCAGTACTATGCCATGGGTAAAGATACTAAAGAGTTACCCTCATCTAGCAGGTACTCTGTTTTAAGAACGGTGGAACCCTCAACTGGCAAGTTAAAATACCTCATCAACCCTCAACTAGTAGGTTAATGTCTCAACCTACGCTGGCTACGTAGTTCTGGAATGAAAGGACTGCTTCTAAGGATCACACCCTCTACTGGCGGGTGAGCCCCCATCCTTGGGTTCACTCGACTCTTAATCCTACTCCCAACTGAATGGACCCTAAAATGATTATATTGAACTAGACTGGACTAATACTGAGTTTTTACTGAGTTCTGTTGCTAATTGAGTACTACTAAGTTCTGTAACTGACTGAGTTTTAATGATCGTGACATGACTGATACTATTCTATAACTACTGTAGCTTTAGGTAAACAGCTAGATTTTTGGGTATTAAATATCCCCATGACTCGTAGCATGAAAAGTAAAGCATAGCATGATCTAGAGAAATATAACAGTGTACATTTGTCCATAATTCATTCATAGAGATATTTTATCAAACATATGTATAGCATAAGCTTGTACATATACTAGCATGTCATGATTTCACCATTTAATTCACATGTTTATTCTATCAAACACTTGGGGAGCATAACTTAATGCACATAATCATGGATATCATATAAACATTGCAACTACAATGTCCAAACTTGCAAATTCAAGGATTATAACATGGAAATTACACAATTAAATATACATGTTATTTCAATTTCATGGGAACCACAATTAATCATGGATTGAAACTTAATTAAAGTCATGAACACAAATACAATCCAAATAGTATGAACTGGCAAGAAATAAGTTGATATGGTCATCCTGTCTATGATAACCCAAATAGAATCATGTTGATGACGAGTACGAGGCAAACCCATCACAAAGTCTATATTCATTTTTTCCTATTTCCATGTGGGGATACTGAACTCCTGTATGGATCCACTAGGCGTCTGATGCTTAATCTTAACATGCTGACATGTAGAGCACTTAGCTACAAACTCTGTAATATCTTTCTTCATCCCACTTCATCAATAGATCTCCCACAAATTGTGCTACATCTTAATGGCCCCTGGATTTATAGAGTATTATGCACCATGTGCTTTTGCAAGAATCATTGCCTCAATCATCTACACCTGGCACACATAAAAGACCCTAGCAATGGAACACACCATAAATTGTGGTACATCAATAGATCTCCCACAAATTGTGGTACATCTTAGTGGCCCCTGGATTTATAGAGTATCATACACCATGTGCTTCTACAAGAATTCATTGCCTCAAGTCATCTATACCTGCCACACATAAAAGACCCTGGCAATGGAATACACCATATCCTCTTTAAGAGAAAACCTTTACTTTCTGATCTCTGACCAACTCTTTCAACTTCACTAGACTGGGATCTCTATCCTACGTTTCCTTCACTTCAAAAACTAGAGATGATTCTGAACTATTCTACACTCATACACTACCCTCAGCTGAATCGACTAAGCGGACGCCTAGTCAGGCAAGCTAATGAACTTTCTAAACTAACTTCTTCTTATCATTCTCAACATGACCAACGCTACCCATCAACAATCTACTGAGAGCATCAGCCACTATATTGGCCTTGCCCGAATGATACAAAACACTCATATCATAATCTTTCAATAACTCTATCCACCTTCTCTGACGTAAATTCAAATTTTTTTGAGAAATGACATAATGTAAGCTTTTGTGATATATGAACACATCAATGTGCACCCCATACAAATAGTGCCTCCAAATCTTTAAGGCAAATACTACAGCTGCTAACTCAAGATCATGAGTTGGGTAATTCTTCTCATGGGGCTTAATCTATCTGGAGGCATAGGCTATGACCTTACGTCTCTGCATGATAACACCACCCAAACCTACTCTGGATGTATCACAATACACAATAAACCCGTTTGATCCATCTGGTAGAGTCAAGACTGGGGCTGATGTGAGTCGAGTTTTCAACTCCGAAAAACTCTTCTCAAAAGAATCTGGCCACTGAAACTGGACTTTCTTTTGAGTCAATCTGGACATGGGGGATGAAATATACAAAAACTCTTTAATAAACTGACGGTAATAAATAGCTGAACCCAATAAACTCTAGATATCTAATGGAGAGATGGCTCTAGGCCAATTTTTCACCGCTTTGGTCTTTTAAGGATCAACCCTAGTGCCATCACCATAAATAATATGATCGAGGAATGTTACTGACCTTATCCAAAATTCACACTTACTGAATTTGGTTAACTGATGAGTTCTGAGAGTCTAAAGTATGATTTTGAGGTGATCTACGTGATCATTCTCACTACGATAATAGACAAGAATGTCATCGATGAAGACTATAATGAACATGTCCAAGTACTGCTTGAACACACGATTCATTAAATTTATGAAAGTTGCTGGGGCATTTGTAAGACCAAAGGACATGACTAGAAACTTGAAGTAACCATACCGAATTCTGAAAGCTACTTTTGGAATGTCACATTCTCTGACTTGGAGCTGATGATAGCATGATCTGAGGTCTATCTTAGAAAAATAACTGGCAGCCTAAAGTTGGTAAAACAAGTCATCGATTCTAAGGAGTAGATATTTATTCTTGACTGTGACTCTATTCAACTAACGGTAATCTATACATATTCTAAGAGAACCATCTTTCTTATGCACGAATAAGACTGTTGTGCCCTATGGGGAAATGTTGGTTCTGATGAACCCCTTGTCTAAAAGGTCCTTTAATTACTCTTTTAACTCTTTGAGTTCTGCTGGAGCCATTTTGTGTGGCAGAATATATATAGGCTGAGTGTCTAGAAGAAGGTCTATTCCAAAGTCTATTTCTCTTACGAGAGGAACTCTAGGAAAATCTTCAGGAAACACATCTGAGAATTCATTTACTATTGGAACTGACTCAAGACTGGGAGTCTCTGAACTAGAGATTTTGACTCATACAAAATGATGGACACATCACTTGGATATCACTTTTCTTGCTCTAAGGTATTAAATCAACTTACCTTTAAGCGTTGTGGTACTACCCCTCCATTCAAGGACTAGTTTATTTGGAAACTGAAAATAAAATATTTTGTTTCTTCAATCAACTAAGGTATAGCATGAATGGAGCCAATCTATATCAAGAATAACATCAAAATCTGCCATCTCTAACTTTACAAGGTCTGCTGAAGTAACTTTCTGAGATGATAACTGGGCAGTTCCTGTATACCCGTCGGGCTATGACAGATTTACCTGCTGGGTTAAAATTGAGAAAGGCTCTGCTAGAATTTTTGGACTGACTTTGAAGTTAACGGCTATATAAGAAGTTATGAAAGATAAAGAAACTCCTGGATCTAGCAAGGCATAAACATGTAAATAGAAGATTTGTAATGTACCAGTGACCACATTAGGAGAATTTTCCTAATATTGTATGGAATAAAGTACATAAAGCTTGTTAGACGTTTCTCACTAGTGGAACTGAAAGTGGCACCTTGCTGATTTGGGCGACCTGAATGAGCTGAAGAACGATTATACTAAACCTGAGAACCTGACTAAGAAAAATCTCTGACTTGTGGCCTGGCTTGCCACACCCAAAACAAACATCACTAACAGTACTGCAGATACCCTGATGGTTTCTACCACATATTTGATAAAGAGTATTTGTTCGAGCACTGCTGACACTACCCTGAGATTTAGAACCTGGTGCCCTATCTTTGTAACTATTTTTGAACTTAGGTACTGGAGAACTGGCTGAGAATGGAGTTAGAACTGAAGACTTTGGTTGAAGCTGGGAACGATTACCGCCCTCTGACTTAGGCTGATTGAAATTGAAGCTACCTATTCTAGCTCTCTTGTTCTGCCTCTCTATCTTTATTCTTAGCCTCTTCTATCTATTGAGCATGGACCACGAGCCTGGATATGTATATCTCCTTTATCAACATTACAGTTTTGCATCCCTTAACCATACTATCTGACACCTCAGATATGAACTTAATTATTTTGGACCTACTGTCTGCTACTACATGTGGAGCACATCTGTCTAACTGAGTAAACTTGAGGGAATACTCTTTCACACTTATACTTCCCTGCCTGAGATTGATGAACTCTAACACTTTGGCTTCTCTCAGCTCTAAGGGAAAGAATCTATCTAGGAATGCAATAGCGAACTCTTCTCACTCTATGGGCTTTATATCTGTGCCTCTGTCTACCTTCCACTACTTAAACCATGTATGAGCTATATCTTATAGATGATAGGCATCTAACTTAGCACTCTCACTCGAAGTCACCCCTAAGATATCTGTGACTTTTTGAACCTGATCAAGGAACTCCTGTGGATTCTCTTCTGACTTAGATCCTAAGAATAGGAGAGGATTCATTCGGGTAAAGTCTCAAATTCTAGCTGCAATGGTACTAGCCACTGGGTTGTCTTAAACAGCAGTTGGTCATTCATTCTGAGCTAGTACGGAATTGGCTAGAGTAGTAAATGTAGCTCTAAATTCTGCATGGGAGACATGCTCATCCAAGGGATCTACCTGAATGGGCTGAGGTACTAACTGATTCTTGGTTCTCCTTTCGTTAGCTTTTTTGGGAGGCATATTCTATAAATAAAAGGAAGAACGAATTAGATTGAGAGTTTAACTTGAGCTCATGCTCATTCGCATGACATAATTACTGAAAGAAGAGAAACTTTTCCTAAAAATACTGCACCTCTTATCCATAAGTGTGATGCGTTATACACACATGTACAAGACTCTACTAGACACGGCTTTTAGACTCCCTAGGACTCTGTTGACCTTAGGCTCTGATACTAATTTTGTAATGCCTCAATTCTGTACCCTGGATGCTACACTATGCTTACGACCCCAAAGGACCACAAGATAACCCATGACTGATAAATGTTGTGATAATTGAATAATAATACTGTAATAAATATAGAAAATAGGCTAAAATGCCATACAGTTCAAAATCTAAAATATTGATAAAGAGTATTAACTGTAATAATAATCTATAAAACTAAATACTATCTAAAAGTCTAGTTTGTAATGCCTCTAACTGAACTATCCAAAAGTTGAGTTGATAGGACAATCCACCAACTTACTTCATCTACTAAAATACTGGATCTACTAAAAAACTAAAATAATAGAATATTCTTAATAGATGATGACTCACTACTAAGTCTGACACCGCTGGCTGAATTTGAAATTGTCTATGCGTGGTTGGGAACTTGAGCATCCGAACCTATGATATGAGATATCATAGTGCAAAGAGAAAGTATGTGTCAGTACGTGGAATGTACTGGTATGCTAGATGAGGTAAGTCTGAATGCAAGGGTTCATATGCATGAATAATAACTGACTGAATGATATAGACTAACTAACTATGAGAGTACATAGATAACTAAAACTACTGTAAATACTGAGTATCCAGTACTATGCATATACATGTATGTTGTATCTGAGATTTTACTGAGGCTGAGTACTGAGTTTTGATAACTGAGTAACTGATATTTGAGATTACTAATAACTGAGTTACTAAAGCTGATTGACTGTATCTGACAATCCTAATTCTTTAGAACTGAACTATTCTATACTGAGACTGAAACTGAGATTACGAGAAGTAATCATCTAACTGACATACCTCTTTTATAAATAGATTTAGGGTCCAACCTATAACCCTAACTGGAAGGATGTTAGTACCGTACCACGGGTAAAGAAACTAAAAAGTTACCCTCATCTGGCAGGTACTCTAATGAGAATGGTGGAACTCTCAATTGGCAGGTTAAAATACCTCATCAACTCTTAACTGGCAGGTTAATGTCTCAACCTATACTGGCTTCGTAGTTATGGAATGCAAGGACCGCTACTAAGTATCATACCATCTACTGGCAGGTGAGCCCCTATCCTTGGGTTCACTCGGTGCTGAATCCTACTCCCAACTGAATGGACCTTGAACTGATTAAACTGAATTAGACTAGACTAATACTAATTTTCACTGAGTTCTATCATTGACTGAGTACTACTGAGTTTTGTAACTGACTTAGTTCTACTGATCATGACATAACTGATACTATTTTGAAACTATTGTTGCTATAGGTAAATAGCTAAATTTTTGGGTATTAAATACCCCCAGGACTCAATAGCATGAAAAGTAGGGCATAGCATGATCTTGAGAAACATAAAAATATACATTTGTCCATAATTCATTCATAGAGACATTTTATCAAACACATGTAAAGCATAAGCTTGTACATATACTAGCATATCGTGATTTCACCATTTAATTCACATGATCATTATATCAAACAATTGGGGAGCACAACTTAATACACATAATCATGGATATCATATAAACATTGCAACTACAATGTCTAAACTTACAAATTCAAGGATTATAACAAGGAAATTACACAATTCAATATGCATGTTATTTCAATTTCATGGAACCACAATTTATTATGGATTGAAACTCAATTAATGTCATGAACACAAATACAATCTAATTTCAAGCATGTAAATCATAAATCAACAATATAGTGGTTTTAAAAATGGATTCTTGAACTCTATGGTTGAAAGGAACCCATACATGAACACCTAACATACCTTGGAATGTTAATTCTTAAAGGTTCTTGGTGAAATTCTTGATCTTGTTCTTGAATTTTTGAACTAGGATTTTTTGCCTATTGAGAAAGAGTGCTTTTAATTCTTGAGTAAATAGTAAAATAATGAACAATTAGTTCTCTTTTAGGGAAAAATTTTGTGTTTTAGGCTGACTGGGATGAGGAAAAAGGACTAAAATCCCTTGGAAATTAAAACTCAGAATTAACTGAAATTCTCAATTTTGGCACCTGGTGTGATACGGTGCTATCGTGCCATATCACTAGAAACTGACAATTTCAAACTGGGTTATCAATGTGATGTGGTGGTATTACAGAGCAATACTAGATGGGAATCTGACCCTTAGTGCAAAGCGCCATAATCGCGTTGGAACACAGGAAAATGAAAATTATGAACTGGCTTATGGCACAATGTGGTGGTATGACAGAGCTTTACTGGAAATTGCCAAAGGCCTTTTGGTCTGGCTCTGCGACGCGCTGAAGTTCCAGTTGGCACACTATTTTGCAAAAATATCTCTAACTCTTCACCTGGTTATCGAATTTGGGGAAAATTTTATATCGTTGGAAAGCTTACTAAGCTCTAAATTGAAAAATATTAACTATTTCAAAAAAAAATTATTAGGTAACTCATGGACTGAGAGTTAATTTAAGCTAGGGAAGTACTAGGTATTACAGTTCTCTTCTTTGTAAGAGGATTGAGACTTCCTATTCAGATGGCTACCCAGAGTTTGGTTGTTATGGGTAGGACCTTTGCTAACGTTACTGATCATGCTAGAGTGATGGAGAACATAAAGCATGAGGGACGTGATAAGAGGCCCAAGTATCAGGGTAGATTTGGTGGGAGCCATAGTAGTTCCTAATTCAGAGGTGGTGTTCCTTATACTGGACATTCTCCATGTCCATTTTTTAGCCTCGGAGTTATATCAGTCGACTAGTTCAGAAAGTTCTTTAGACCACTGATAGGGATCAGTCTATTGCTAGTGATTACCCTAGTATGGGTGGCGATCAGCCTTTGAGAGGTTTATCTATTGGCTATGCTAGGCATGGTTGTTATTCCAGATTTGTGAGTTCTAGTTCTTCTCATAAGTCTTGTTTTACTTCTGGGATTCCTAGTCACTTCTCTAAAGAGTGACCTAGTTGTTGGGCGATGGTTGTATCAGCCCAGGGAGCTACTCCTATTAGGGTAATTTATCACTCAAGTAGAGGTGGTTCGTGAGGTCATAGAGGTGGTTACCAGGATGCTCTAGGTGGTACTCAGGCAGGCAGGGCAGGAGGTCAGGTAGGTATCCAGCCAGGTGGTAGGAGTTGTCAGTTATATGTAATACCTGCTAGGCCCAAGGTTGAGACTTCAGATTTTGCAGTGATAGGTATGATATTTGTGTGCCAAAAGTCAGATCTTGCTTTATTTGATCTAGAATCCACTTATTGTTATATATCAGCTTATTATGCACCAAGGTTGAACTTTTTTAGTTATTTCTGATTTGTGCCATTGTGCATATCTACTCCTGTAGGTGATTCCTTAGTAGTGGATAAGGTATTTACCTCTTGTGTTGTGACAATTAGTGATATTGATACTTATGTTGATCTTATTATTCTGTATATGTTGGATTTTTATGTGATTGTGTATGGACTGGTTATCCCACTATCATGCGATCATGGATTATCTTACCAAGACCATTACCTTAGCCATGCCCGACCTACCACCATCCATATGGCAAAAATAAATTAGCTACAAGCCAATGGGGATTATTTATTACGTTTATGCCGGATGGCTTATATCGAGGGGTTGCAAGTCTTATCTTGCCTATATATGTGATACCTATGTAGAAAGTTTGATGCTTGACTATGTTTCTATTGTGTGTGAGTTTTCAAATGTATTTCCTATCGATATACTTGGTGTTCCCCCTAACCATAAGATTGAGTTATCTATTGACCTTGAGCCTGGCACCTTACCATATGGCTCCTGTAGAGCTTAAGAAGCTAAACTCTCAGCTCCAGGATCTTCTTGGTAAGGGGTTTATTAGATTGAGTGAGTCCCCATAGAGAGCCCCTATTTTATTTGTAAAGAAGAATGATAGTTCGATGCAGATGCGTATTGATTATAGGTAGCTTAACAAGGTGATGGTGAAGAACCATTATCCTATGCCTCGCATTGATGACTTGTTCGACCAGCTTGAAGGCATAGCTTTATTTTCTATGATAGATTTAAGTTACGGTTATCATCAATTGAGAATTCGGGTTGAGGATGTCCCAAAGACAGCCTTTAGGACCAGCTATGGTCACTATGTGTTTTTGGTGATGTCTTTTAGGCTGACAAATGCCCCTGCCATATTTATGGACTTGATGAACCATGTGTTAAGACCTTATCTAGACTTCTTAGTTATTGTGTGATAACGCTCAAATTACACTCTTAAATAGGTGTAAGCGATCATTGTCAATATAAAACCCAACTAGGTTAAGGTCGAATCCCACAAGGAATAATGTGAGTGGCGATTAAACTAGTTTGAAATTAAAGCTACAAGTTAAATTCAAACAATTGATATAAAAAGATAAAATGGGGGTTTAGGTTCACAGAGAGTTAATTGTCACTTTCAATACTTTAGTGTTTGAAATCAGTCTAAATGGGAAACCAGAGTTATGTTCACCATGGGTTTTGGGAATTGACAGATACTAGGTAATGCTTGGGATTCTTGAAGTAAGTAGAAATAGCAGATTATCCCTGACGATGATACTTTCTGACTTATCTCTCGACCTCACCAGACAATTTACTGTCTAATTCTCTCAAACTTAGATAACTTATCTATTTCCAATAGAATGCTATCTCAGGTAGATTAATCCAGTTACAGCATCAATCATTAAACAGAAGGTTGGTAGCTTTCGATTCCCTATTGATAATTCACGTCCTCTAGTCTATTTCTCCGTTAGAAGCAAATAAAAACTAAGGCATAATCTAATGTTTGCAACCAATGATTTCAATCCAAACAACAGAATTTCAAGACGTCCTACTACTCTTTGAATCCGTTAAATGCCTAGTAACCTATCAGACCCTAATCCATGGATCCCATAACTCCGGCTAATGGAATTAGGCACTCATGATTTGATGAATGAAATAACAAGTTGAATTCATTATAATAAGGATAAACTTATGAATGGATGAAAAACAATAAGTAGCTTCTTCAATTTACTCATGAGATAAAAACCCAAAAATAGTTGATAAGTGCTTTTTTAAAGAAATAAGAAAAATATTTGATGGTAAAGATGAAGCAATGTTACTTGCTTCTCTTCAGAAATTCTTCTTTGATAATTAATGATCGATCCCTAAAAAACCCTAAAATAAGTCTTTAAATAGTCAACCCTAAATAAGGAAACAAAATTAAAGTATCAGTTTTTTCTTTAGATTGGACGACGACGATCTTGACAGCATGTCAGATATCTGATGATGTGTGTGAGATGTCGTCAAAGGTTCTAGTGGATTGTTATCTTTTTCAGACGGTAAACCTGCCGGCATGTCAAAATTCTTGACGGCGCATGACAACTACCGTTACAACTTCACTGGAAATCAGTAATCTCTGCTTTTGGTTGATGGAAATTTTGATCCTATGTTACATATTTGATGGCCCATCCGAAACGTCATCATATTTTATCTCAATTTCTAAGGTTCTTTCTAAGCTTGACGGCAACTTTGACAGCCTATCCCATGTATAAGGGTACTTTAGAATTGACGTTAGCTATACTTCAGCTTATTGACACCAAATTTTAGCTGATTTATTCTTCTTTCCTTTGGTTTCCTCCCCGATTACTTGTATCTGTATTAACACATTAAAAGCAATCAAAACAAAAAAAGTTGCTTAAGACCTCACAATTATTCAGAGTTAAAAGTTTCAAATGTGTTAGCATCGGCTCACACATTATTGTGTTAATTGATGATATTATTGTTTACTCGAGGAGTAGTGAGTAGCATGCGCAGTATTTGAGGGTTGTGCTCTAGGTTTTGCGAGAGCATGTATTTTTTGCCAAGTTCTCCAAGTGCGAGTATTGTCTTAAGTCAGTGTCTTTTCTTGGACACGTGGTGTCCAAAGCAGGTATTTTATGGTAGACCCATCTAAGATTTCATCAATTTGTGATTGGTATAGAACTATATCTCCAACTGAGGTTCGTAGCTTAATTAGTTTGGTTAGTTATTATAGGCGTTTTGTCGAGAGATTTGCTACTATTTCAATCCCTATGACTAGATTGACCTAGAAGGAAGTTCCTTTCCAATGGCCAAAAGAGTATGAGTTGAGCTTTGGAAAGCTCAAGAATTGTCTCACTTTAGCCTTGGTGTTAGCGTTTCCAGTTGAGGGGAAGGGATTCACAGTATTTTGTGATGCTTCTAACATTGGTCCTTGTTTTGTTTTGATGCAGTAGGGTTGTGTCATTCCCTATGCTTCTAGACAGTTTAAGGTGCATGAGCGCAACTACCCCACTTATGATTTAAAGCTGGCAATGATATTTGGAGGCATTACTTGTATAGTGTACGTTGTGAGATTTTCACTGATCATCATAGTCTTCAGCATCTTATGACACAATGACAGCTTAATGTTCGGTGGATAGAGTTTCTAAAGGACAACCATCTTTTATTTTGTATCATCTAGGTAATGCAAATGTAGTGGCGGATTTCTTGAGTCACAAGGCAGTGAGTATAGGTAGTTTGGCATGTATATCAATTTCGTAGAGGCCTTTGGCAATGGACATATAGTCCTTATCCAATTTGATGGTCCACTTTAATATTTCAGATCCTCTGAGGATTTTGGCTTATGTTGAGGTGAGGTCCTCATTAGTTGAGAATATTAGGGATCGTTAGTTTGCGGATAGTAAGTTGTGCTTCTTCCGTGATCGAGCAGTGAGTGGTAAGTCTAGAAGACATATCATAGATTCTGAGGGTATCTTAAGTTTTCAGTGTCGTATTTGTATTCCCCGACTTAATGACTTAAGTCAATTGATTCTACATGAGGCTCACAGCTCTAGATAGTATATTTATCCTGGTACAACCAAGATGTATAGAAAATTAAGGTAGCTTTATTAGTGAGACAGTATGAAGAGGGATGTGGTAGACTTCATGGTTCGTTGCCTGTGTTATCAGCAGGTTAAGGACAAGCATCAGTGTTTAGGCAAATTAACTCAGGGATTGCCCATTCCTGAGTGGAAATGGGAAAGGATTACCATGGACTTCATTAGTGGTTTGCCTCGTAGTTCCCATGTTCACGATGGTATTTAGGTTATTATTGATCATTTGACCTAGTCGACACATTTTATTCCTATTCAGATGATATTCAGTATCGAGAGATTAGCTCATATTTATGCTCAAGAGATAGTTTGTTTGCATGGGGTCCTTGTGTCTATCATATTAGATCGTGGTTTCTACATTTACTTCACAGTTTTGGAGAGCATTTAAGGAGGAGTTGGATACTCAAGTAGATTTGAGTACAACCTTTCATCCACAGATGGACGGTCAGTTTAAGCAGACCATTCAGGTGCTTAACTATATTCTCTAAGCTTGTGTTATGGACTTTGGAGGCCAGTGGGATCAGCACTTAGCATTAACAGAGTTTACCTACAATAACAGCTATCATTTCAGTATTAAGATGGCGCCTTATAAGGCTTTGTACGGTAGGCGATGTCGTTCTCCTATAAGATGGTTTAAGACTTTTAAGATTAGACCTTGTGGTACATATTTTCTTCAGGACTCGGTTGATAGAGTCAGGATGATTTAAGGTAGGCTGAGAGTATCCCAGAGTAGGCAGAAGTCTTATGCCGACCATAGACTCCGTGCCTTAAGATTCAAAGTTGGTGACCGTGTGTTTCTTCATATTTCACCTATAAGAGGTGTGATAAGATTTGGGAGAAATAGTAACCTTAGCCCTCTCTGTATAGTTGGCAAAGTAGACTATAAGTTGGTTTTACCTCCAGGCTTTGCCACTACTTTTTTTATTTTCTATATCCCTATGTTGCAAAAGTATATTCTAGATCCTTCTCAGGTATTTTGATGGAATCGGTCTATTTGGATGATCAGTTGACCTTTGTGGAGGATCTCGTGTTGATTTTGGCTATTGATGTGAGGCGACTATGGACTAGAAAGATTCTAATAGTCAAGGTTCAGTGGAGGCACCACCTAGTAGAAGAGGCTACTTGGGAGATCGAGAGTGAGATCCAGGCCCAGTACCCTCATTTGCTCGAGACTTCAGGTGTTTTCTCATCTTTAACCTTAGGGGACGAAAGTTCCTTAGTAGTGGATATGGTAATAACCCTTCATGTCATTGTCTGTATTCCTACTTATTTTGCCAATAGATCTTTCCACAACTTCCCCAAGTTATTAGTGACTTTCCAGAACTGATAGATTGGTTACCTGGCGGTTTGTTTAATTTTTAGAACCACTTCCTTACTTTGAAGTCTATGTTGGTCCTAATTGACCACCAAGAAAAAACTCTTGTAAAATGACCTTAAATATGAAATTTGACCTTGCCAATGCGTTTAAAACACCGAAATCTATATAGTTATGTATTTTATTTGCTCAAAACGGACTTCAGATGCATCTCAAGGCATTGGACGAAGCCCAGAACCAAGTTCCAAGCTTCATCTATGCCTGGCATAGCAAGATACGCCGTGACCATAAAGTTCTAGGTGCAAATTCAATATCGTGATCGTAGCCAAGCGAGGGGTGTAACCGCGCTACCCAAGGCCTGAGAAAAGCCTATTTAAAGGTTGTCTTGCCCAAAATTTTGGCCATTTTGTGCCTCCCTCTTCAACTCTAAACCCTAATGGAGTTTAAAATCTTCTAAGTAAGTCATGTGGGTTGAATAGGAGCTTAAACAACTTGTGAAATTAAATCTTGCTACAAACCTAAGGTAAGATTCCTTCTAGTTGGTCTCAAATTCTTGATTTCTTGACTCAAAACCCCTAAGTATTTAATGATCAATTAATTCCTAAATATGATTGATTTACTCAAATTATTAGGGTTATATCTCCTTAATGATATGTGAGTAATGGGTTAGTCTCAGAAACTTATTTTTCGAAGGTGGAACCCACTTGGGGGTTTTGATGTCATTTTCTGACCCATGGAATAATGGTTCCATAATGGGTGTTGTTATTTTATTTTTGATGCTTAGACTGTGTTGTTGATAGCTTGGATCGTGGAAGAATCTTCAAGAAAAGGAAACGTAAAGCTTGTTGGTTCGTGAGCTTGTTGGACTCAAGGTAGGTTAGGCTTACTCGTAGTTAGATTGAAATTAATTGTAGTACAATTATTGATATCTTGTGATATTGGGCGGGGTTTTAGGTGATAAATAGTTGAATGGTGATGTATGGGATTAGTTGATTCTCATAGGTTATTAAACTTGTAAAGTATGATTCTTGACCTTTAGCCTAGAACCTTGGATAGTTCTACTTGCAATCTCATAAATAGTATAAGAACACGTTAGTTTCTCTGCTAGGTGACAGTGATATTGTTCAATGACCATAAGAGTATGTTGACCTAGATATAGCTTAGTTATGGATTGGCCTTAGTGTTTGGGTTGACTTATAAAGAATACTTGAAGAAGGTTTTCCCCTATAGACCTAGTAAGGATTGATAAGCCCTTATGGGGTGACTTACATAATCTAGCCTAATTCTGGGTAGAAATTAGTTTTGTAGAAGTGAGCCTTGGCATTATTGGGATTTAGGAGCGATACTTGACTGCCTTAGGCTTGAACCATGGGATTTTTAGTGACCTAGATACTTGATGAACATCTAAATTACTTTATTAAGGTTATAATGGTTAAATCCGATTGTCGGTTTATGTATATGGATGATGGTTGGATAATATGTATACTTGATTGATTATCTTATTTTCATGATATGGATAGACTTGGAAAAATGGTGATTGTGTATATTATTTAGATACTCATGCTTATGTTTCTACTCGTATTATGTGGTGATGATTAGTAGTAAAGTATGATGGTATATGTTACCTTACATCCCTATTACTCTATTATTATCGGCTTGTATATGCTTATTTATTTGGCTATGTATATATGTATGTTATTTTCTTAGAAGAGGTAATGATGTTATGATGATGCTCGGTGAATCCAGAGAATATGTTTATATTATGATGATGCCCCATAAATCCGGAGGATATGTTGATATTATGATGATTCTCGATAAATCCAAAAGAGGTAATGATGTTATGATGATTCTCGGTAAATTCAGAAGAGGTAATTATGTTATGATGATGCCTGGTGAATCCAGAGGATATGTTGATATTATGATAATACTCGGTGAATCCAAAAGAGGTAATGATGTTATGATGATGCCTAGTGAATCCAAAGGAAGTATTGATGTTATGATGATGCCCAATGAGTCCATAGGATATGTTGATGTTGTGATAGTTCTCGATTAATTCGGAAGTGGTAACAATGTTATGATGATACCGTATATAGTGAGTATATATATGACCATATGGGTATATGTGGGGTTATGCCATGTGTAGCTAAACCCATTTGTGTACTTGGGACATGATAATTTCCCTGGTATATTATTAATCATTCCTCATCACTAATCACTAGTTAAGAGGTGTGACCCCTATTAATCTTAATTAGTAACTAGAAGTGGATTATGCCGAGTATTGGGTTAAGGCTAATTGAAATGTATAATATTGTGTAGAACCAAGGGCTCACCTAGTAAATCTACTTGTCTTGGAAAATTGGTCATGTTATGGAATTTTGCCTAATCAAGTGGCTTATGTGATAACTAATTATCTCTAACAAATGACTATGACTTGTGGGCTAGAAGCCTAGTAAACTAGTTGGTGGACCTTACTTGGTTAAAAGATGGAAACTAGTCCTTAAGTTTGTAACATGCCTAATGATGTTGGTCTTGGTATTGAATGATGAATAGTTAAGTTGACATCTAGCATGGGATCTCATAGAGGCTTAATTGACGACTTGTATAATGAGGATGCTAATTAGAAAATGGCCTTGAGATAGGTGAATAAATAATAGTTTTGGTAACTTGTAGCTTTTCCTTAGTTGATGTCTAGTAAATTATAAGACGTGTAAACTAGTATTTCATGGATATGGAGATTAGCTACTGTAGACTAGACTTGGGATTTATCAATGAAATAGAGAGTAAGTAACTCTATAACTATGTTATGGTGATACCAGTTTTGTGGTGCTAAATTGCGGTATTGATAACAATTCTAGACCTCGATATGAGGCCATAGTGGAAATGTGAGCCCACGGCTTTTGGGTGAGTAGTTGTTTAATAGTGCCTTGATATATTGATGGTTTGATCTTTTGGTGTACTCTCCAGTGATATGGGACGTCGTAACGAGTTCTTGTATTGCATATTTTTGGTGTGCTCTTAGGTGGTATGGGATGTCGTGATGAGTTCTTGTTGTGTTCTTTGTGTGTACTTCCCGGTAGTATGGGGCATCGTGATAAGTTCTTGTGCTTTATATGCGAATGATGGTTGGTGTTGATCATGTAGATACATGCTAGTTATTATATATATATGGCTTATGGTTTCAAAATTATTACTTATTTGTATGATGATTATGGTATATGTTTACATGATAGGTGATGTTATTTTCCTAGTAGATTAGTTATTTTATATAATGATATCGAAGAAGATTCAGGTTCGATCCTATACCTTTACTGTAAGTTATTGTCTTGATTTATATCGTCCTTATATTATAACCTAGCTCAGTTGGTCGATGATGCCTACTGAGTACCCATGTTTTGGTACTCATAATATACGTTTATACCTTTTGGTGCAGATCTGAGTTCTAGTTGCTGCCATTGAGTTAGGCTCATGCTATGTTGATCATCAGGAGATAGGGTAAGCTTTAGGAGTTCAAGTTGCCCTCTTTCCCTTCTATCCTTACTTTGTCTTTTGTATTCTAGACAATTGTATAAGACTATTTAACTTTATCAGACTTCGAGTTGTAATTTTTATTGTCAAATTTAGAGTTGCTCTTGTACTAATACTATAAGGCCATGGAATTGGTATATTATTTATATGGTGTTATTATATAGGGTCCATGTTGGACATTTCTACCAACGTAACCCATTGTATTAGCTTTGGTTTACGGTATCGGCTTACCTACCGGTGGGATATGATAGGTGCCATCATGACTAGGAAATCAGGTCGTCACATAGTCATATTCAAAGGAATTTTCCTTCAGCTAAGGTAGCCACTGGGGATAATAAAGTTCTGGTTGCCACTTCATCAACTCCTATACCAAAGGGTGCTACTTTTAGTACCGGCACTGGTTGGGATCGTCTTTATGCTCTTGCCACCTATCGGGAATATGAGGCGTCTCCTAATGTCAGTAGTGGTATGTAGAAACTTTTCTCTTATGATGTATATTGTCTATTTTATTTGGGTTCTACCCTTTCATATTTGACCCCTTATGTGGTTGTTCATTTTGGTTTTGGTCTTGAGAGTATTTTTTAGCCTTTCACTATGTATACCTTGGTGGGTGACTCCATTATTGTAAGAAAGGTCTATAGGGGTTGTGCTGTGTCTATTTTTTGTAGGAAAACATTGGTGGATTTGATAGAGTTGGATATGGTGGATTTTGATGTTATATTATGGATGGGCTAGCTCCATTAATGCTATGCTTCCCTAGATTGTTGGACCTATAAGGTCAGTTTATAATTTTGTAATGAACCGATGATAGAATGGGAGGGAATCTCCTTAGTCTCTAAAGGGAGGTCCATCTCTTATCTGAGGGCCCAAAAGTTGATTCCTAAAGAGTGCCTAAATCATCTAGTTTAGGTTAAGGATTCTAATTTTAAAAGTCTTTCTTATAATTTGTACCAGTGGTTAACAAATTTTCTGAAGTATTTCCCTACGATCTTCCTGGTATTTCTCCCTATAGGGGAATAGACTTTGGGATTGATCTTCCACTAGATACCTATCCTATCTATATCCTTTCGTATAGAATGGCTCCAACCGAGTTGAAAAAACTAAAGGAGCAGTTAAAGGATCGTCTTTATAAGGATTTCATGTATCCTAGTATCTCTTCATGGAGTGCTCCTATTATTTTCTTGCATCAAAATAATGGTTCCATTCAAATATGTATCAATTATGATCATCTAAATAAGGTTACGGTGAAGAATAAGTATCCTCTTTCTATGATTAATGATCTCTTTCATTGGCTTTAGGGTGCTAGATGCTTCTCTAAGATTGATCTTTAGTCAGGTTATCATCAGTTGATAATTAGGGAGGTGGATATCCCTACAAACCTAATATGTTCATTATGATTTTCTGATTATGTCATTTGGGTAAACTATAACCCATGCTACTTTAATGGATCTCATGAATTGGGTATTCAGGTAGTTTTGGATTTGTTCATAATAGTGTTTATTACTGATATCTTGTTATATTCTTAGAGAGGAGAGGATCATGTCAACCACCTCCGAGTATCATTGCAGACTCTTAAGGATTAGCGATTATATGCTATGTTTTTGAAGTGTGAGTTTTGGTTCAATGTTGTGACCTTTCTAGGTCATACCAGTGAGGGGATCATTATGGATCCACAAATAGTTAAGGCAGTTAAGAAGTGGCCTAGACCCATGACTCCAACTGATATTCAGAGCTTCTTGGGGTTAACTGGGTATTATAGGAGGTTTGTAGAGAGATTTTCCTCTATTATTGCTCCATTGACTAAGTTGACTCAAAAAAGGTAAAGTTTCTATAGTCCGATGCTTGTGAGGGTAGTTTTGAGAAGTTGAAGGATAAGTTGACTGCTACTTTGATTTTGACCCTGCCTAAGGGAATTGTGATTTTTTTATTTACTGTGATGCATCTCGTGTAGGGCAAGGTTATGACTTGATAGAGCATGGTAAGGTTGTAGCTTATACTTCTAGGTATCTGAAGGTCCATGAAAGAAATTATCTGACTCGTGATCTAGAGTTGGCTATTGTGGTATTTGCATTGAAGATTTGGCACCATTATTTGTATGGTGTGGATGTTGACATTTATTCATATCATAAGAGCTTGCAGTATGTGTTCACTCAGAAGGAATTGAATCTTAGATAGAGGTCGTGTCTTGAATTGCTCAGGAACTATGATATGAGTCTTCATTATCACCCAAGTAAAGCTAATGCAGTTATTGATGCTCTTAGTATATTGTCCATGGGGAGCTTATCTCATGTGGCTGAGGAGAAAAGAGGGTTGGTGAAGGATATTCACCAATTGACTAACCTGGGAGTTTGTATATTATACTCTAAAAATAGAGGGGTGATTGTTTAAGAAGTGGTTAAATCATCTCTTGATGCTGAGGTGAAGGACAAGTAGGTTTTAGATCCTATTCTTATACAAATAAAGGATGATGTGGGTAAGCAAAAGTATATGGCTTTTGAGATTGGTGGTGATGGTATCTTGAGGTACCATGGTAGATTGTGTGTTCCTGATTTTGATTGGCTATGAAAAAGGATTTTGATTGAGGCTCATGAGTCGAAGTATATAGTTTATTCGGGTTTGACAAAGATGTATCGTGACTTAAAGGAGATTTATTGGTGGAATAATATGAAGAGAGACGCGGAAAATTTTGAGGCTAAGTGCGTCGTTTGTCAGCAAGTGAAGGTTGAACACTTAAGGCCCAGTGGTACATTATAGAGATAGAGTTACCTATATAGAAGTGGGAGATAATTAACATGGATTTCATTACTGGTCTTTTGCATTCTCATAATCAGTATGATTCAATCGGGGTTATCATGGATTGGATAGCCAAGTCTACTTACTTTTTACTTGTGAGGACTACTTACTCTTTAGAGGAATATGCTAAGTTATTTATTCAAAATATCATCAACTTTCATGGTGCTCCAGTTTACATTATTTTTGATTGAGATACATAGTTCTCTTCTCACTTTTAGCATTCATTTTAGAAAGGCTTGGGCACACGGGTGAACCTTAGCACCATATTCCACCCTCAGATGGATAGATAAGCGGAGAGGACTATTCTGACTTTGGAAGATATTCTAAGGGCCTGTGTGATTGATTTTTTTGGTAGTTGGGCTGATCAATTACCTCTCATTGAGTTTGCATATAATAAAAATTATTATTGTAGCATTACGATGGCTCTTTTTGAGACTCTTTATGGTAGGAGGTATAGATCTCCTATTAGGTGGTTTGAGGTTGGTGAGACTGGATTGTTTGGTGCGGACTTGGTTCACTAAGACATAGAGAAGGTAAAGGTGATCTGCGATAGGCTTAAGACTGCTCAGAGTCACCAAACGTCCTATGCGGATTGAGGCGAAGAGAGTTGGAGTTCGAGGTTGGAGATTGGGTGTTCTTAAAGGTATCTTTTATGAAAAGAGTGATGATGTTTGGAAAGAAGGGGAAGCTCAGTCCCTGCTATATATGTCCATACTCGATCTTGAGTAGAGGTTGAAATGTTGCTTATGAATTAGAGTTGCCTTTGAGTCAGGGTTTTATTCATTTGGCTTTCTATATATCGATGTTGAAAATGTGTGTGGTCAATCCTTCTTTTATTGTGCCTATTGAGAGTGTTGATATTTTGGATTAATTGTCTTATGAGAAAGTTCCAGATGATATTTTGGATAGGCAAGTCCATCCTTTGAGGACTAAGGATGTGGCTTTAGAGAAAGTCCTTTGGAGGAACCAAAACATGGAAAAAGCTACTTGGGAGGGTGAAGAGGACATGGAGTCCAAGTATCCGTTCTTGTTCCACGGGTTGGATAATCGAGCTTAAGGTATGCATTTTTTCATTTCCATTTCTTTTTGGATTTTGGTTCATGATTTTGGTGTTGCATTTTATCTTATAATCGTTCTAATGGATACCTTGATTTATCATTCGAGAACGAATGATTCTAGGAGGAAAATGTAATACCCCAAATTTTTTGCCTATGAAAATTTCTTGATTATGTACTCACTGCCTTGGTAATGACTCACTTGACAAATTATGAAGACTCATTATGAGTCGTTGGGCTCAATTCATCGGCAAACCAGTAAGGAATGCCTAAGTTTCTGTTTATGTCACGTCTAGGACCCTATGAGTTGTAACGTCGAATTATGAGTTGTACAGTATGAACTCATAGGTTCAACAGTACGAATGCCTTAGGTCACTTCCCAAACTATGAGTCTAGGTGACGACTCATAGTCAGATGTTACGAGTCATGAGGTAAATCGTAGCGACTGGGGACAGTTTTTCCTACATGTTCTTACTAAGGGAAAATCAGTCTTTTCTCCCATCCAACTTTTATTCCATGACAAAACAATCTTGTATCTCTATTGTCATCAAATTATCCTAACATAAACATTATTCTTCTCTCAAAGTTCTCCTAGCAAGAACAATTAGGATTTTCAAGGGATTGGGCATTCAAGCTTCCAATTTGTAGTTTCTCTTTAATTTTCTTGATATCTCAGTCATGTATCTCTTCCCTAAAGCTGGTATTGTTAAAATTATGTGTTTAATATTATTATCTATGTGTTTTAATTTTAGATTTGGAAATTGGGTTGAGGATTTTTGGGTAATATTGATTGAATTATTTTTCCCATGGCTTTTGTGTATCATGTATGTTTTAAATTGGTGTCTTTTGAACTAATTGGGTGCATGGGCATGGTAAATGGGAATAGGGGGTTGTGTATTCCCCCAAATTAATTTGATAAACTTGTGGGGTTGTGGATTCCCCCAACTTTATAGATTTTAGTAATGGAATTGGTAATAAGCTCAACCCTCCTTATGAAATTGGCTTTAAAACATGGTTAAATGCATATTGAAACAAAATTGAACTATTGAATTGCATAAAAGGTTAATGGAATACAAATGGCTATGAAAGGCCTTTATGGCGATGAATTGATTTAAAATTACACCTTGGGGGTCATGGATTCCCCCTAGTTAATGGATAATTGGACCATGGGGGTCATGGATTCCCCCAAGTTGATGGTCAATGGAAATGGCATAATGATCTTGCTTGTTAGCATAATTGGTATGACAATACCAATGGTATATTCCTTAATTGATGGTCCTTGGCTTAATTAACGGGAATTTGTAAATGTTTTAATTGGGCTTAAAGGTAGTTGTGTAGCTAGCCTTGAAGGGGGAGGCCCTGAGGGACCAATAATGGAAACTTGCATTTGCCAACTTAGGGGTTGGTCTTAATGGCCGCATGCCAGTACCAAACCTTATATTTATTTACCATGGATTGGTGAAGGGTTATAGATTCCTCGGCATTCCTTGATACCTTTTGTTTATGCGTCTAATAGGCACTGGGCCCCTTCCGGCAGGAGAGCTGGACCCATATAGCCTATGGTACCTTTTTATGAAGATTAAAGCTATGCAATCCAAGTTAATGTTTTAACTCTCATTCTAAATCTTGCTCCCTAACCCAACATATTTTATATATATATATGATTGTGTGAATATCGTTTTGGACTGACTGATCATGGTATTATTTTATCTCTTCCCTGAGTTACATACTAGTGAACACCTTACTAACCGTCCTCAGATGTTGTATCCCCATGCGATGTAGGTTTCGAAGACACTTATGTTTCCTTACGCAGTGATCAGTGATTTATGGATTGTCGGAGAGTCAGCTTTGAAGTGGTGTTCTTCCATTCTCTGGATGGCCCTCATTTCATGGTCTTGTCTTTACTCCTGTCTTAGGTTATTTCTATGGATTCTTTTTTTGGCTATTCTCGGGGGCAAATGTCAACTTAGGATAATGTTAGGTTCCTTAAAGGCTACTGTGGACAAATTATGGGTGGTTTGTGTTGTGGATTCTTAGATCACTCTTGTTATTGATATATCCTTTTTGTTATATGTTCGAAACTCATACCTTTCTTATTATATATTCCTAAATCATCCGCTGCTAGTAATATTGTGTTCTGGTTTGCTAGGATAATAGGGGTGGTCTCCAGTCCTTGGTGGACTTAAGATACCAGTCACGACTAGACCCTGATTCGGGTCATGACAAGCTTGGTATCAAAGCCTAGTTTCATGGTCATTGGGTGTCCATAATGTTGTGACAAATAGAGTCTTACATAGCATGCCACAGTTATAAAGAAGAGGCTACGAGGGATAAAGGAATATTTCCCTTTCTTGTTATCTATTTTTTGGTTTATAGAGTCTAAGGTCTTGAAAAGTCCTCTAATCTCTGTTTGCTCATATTTCAGATTATGCTTCCTCAAAGATCTGATGCTTGTGGAAACTCCTATGGCCCACTTTAGGACAATGTGGATGGAACTCAGCCTGTTTATGGAGTTTTCGCCGATCGAGGGTCCCTGCTCCTGACTGTACTGCCCCTCGTAGAGTTCTAATAGTCCCTACCAGTACTCCTCGGTCTTCTCGGGTTAATGATGTTCCTGCCTCACCGCCCTGTGGAGATAATTCTAATGCCGAATTTGGTAAATTTATTCATCTGCTAACTCAATTGGTGATTGTTTAGTCATGTCAACCTAACTGTTTTGGTTCTGTTACTCCCTCTTCTGAGGTCACTAGTGTTGGCCAGTTTATGAGGTTAAATCCCCCAACCTTTACAGGCTCAAAAGTTAGGGAGGATCTTCAAGGGTTGTGGATTAAATAGAGAAGATATTTTGGGTAATGCACAATTTGATTCTGAGGGTGTGAATTTTGCCGCATACCAACTGAAAGATATAGCTTATCAGTGGTATGAGGAATAGAAGCAGTTAAGAGGTGATGATGATAAACTTATTGTATGGAAGGAGTTCTCTGGTGCCTTCCTTGATCATTTCTTTCCTCAGCAGTCGGGGGAAGCAAAGGCAGAGGAGTTTATTAATTTGATGCAGGAGAAGATGACTATAAAGAAGTATGCTTTGAAGTTTTAATAGTTGTATCATTATGCTCCTGAGTTAGTGTCTATCCACAGGTCCAAGATGAGGAAGTTTGCTTCAGGTTTGTCTCGAAACTTAGTGTTGTAGTGGAAGGTGGCGATGTTGAATAATGACATGGACATTTCCAGACTTGTGGTTAATTTGTAGCAAGTTGAGGATGAGAAGAAGAAAAAGGTAGATATTAGGGAAAGATAGAGTGAGAATTTCAGGTATTCGGAGCAGGGTGGAGGTCAACAAGATATTGGAAGGGATGGTAGATATTGGAGCAAGAAGAAGACTTGGGGATACTCTGGTTCACATTAAACGGCTAGTTTTCCTTATCCTAAGCCACATAGCAATCATCACTTTCAGGCTGACAGTGGTTTTAAGGGACAAGGTGGCCAGTCTCAGGCTAGTAGAACTCAGTCAGCCCCACCCTATATTCCATGTTGATTTGAAGGTCAGCTTCATCGTGTTATTTTGATGAGATGAGGAACTTGGGTTTTAAATGTGGCGATCCTAGTGATATTCAAAGGAACTGTCCTTAAACTAAGGTTTCCACTAGGGCTAATAAAGTTTCAATTTCCACTTCATTAGCTCCTACAACAAAGGGTGCTACTTCTAGTACCGGCACTGGTCGGAATCATTTTTATGCTCTTGCCACCCGTTAGGAATCTGAGGATCTCGTGAGGTCATTACTAGTATGTTGAAACTTTTCTATCGTGATGTAGATTGCCTACTTGATCCAGGTTCTACTCTTTCTTATACGACCCCTTATGTGGTTGTTCATTTTGGTTTTGGTCCCGAAAGTATTTATGAGCCTTTATACGTGTCTACCATGGTGGGTGACTCTATAGTGGCTAGAAAGGTCTATAGGGGTAGTGTGGTGTCTATCTGTGGTAGGGGAACATTGGTGGTTTGATAGAGTTGTATATGGTGGATTTTGATGTTTTATTGGGGATGGATTGGCTCCATTCGTGCTATTATTCTCTAGATTATCGAACCCGTATAGTCATTTTCCAATTCCCTAATGAACCAGTAATAGAATGGGAGGAAAGCTCCTAAGTACATGCAACTTTGTGTTGACCCACATTACTCTTGATCCTCGTCAAGTCGGGGTCTAATACTTGCTTTTCCTTTATCTGAACAACAAGAGACGACTGAGATACCAGGAGCACAAATACACCACCATCCTCGAAGACCGCAAGTCAAACCTCCAAGATTAGCCAAATGGTGAATGTCCTTAACCAATTCCCACTTGTCCTCATCCACATGGGCCAAACTTTCCATGAACAATCTACTAATAGCATCGGCGACTATATTAGCCTTACCGGGGTGGTAATTAAGACTCATAACATAGTCTTTCAACAACTCAAGCCACCTCCTTTGCCTGAGGTTCAACTCCTTTTGAGCAAACACATATTGAAGACTTCTATGATTGGAAAAGATACCAACATAAACCCCATAAAGATAATATCGCTAATTCCTTTATGCAAAAATCATGGCTAACAACTCTAAGTCATGAGTAGGGTAGTTTTTTTCGTGAAATTCCAATTGCCTAGAATCATAGGCCACTACCCTACTATGTTGCATCAACACATAACCGATACCAATACGAGAAGCATCACAATACACTATAAAGCCATCATTACATTCGGGGCAAGGTCAAAATCAGAGTCGAAGTCAACTTATCTTTTCAACTTCTCAAAAATACCCTCATACGCATCCGACCATAAGAACTTGACCTTCTTTTGGATCAAATTGGTCAATGGGGCAGCTATAGTCGAGAAAATCTCTACAAATCTTCTATAGTAACCAGCTAGACCCAAGAAGCTCCGAATATCGGTTGAAGTAATAAGTCTAGGCCACTTTTTAACTGCTGCAACCTTTTGGGGATCTACCATGATCCCTTAACTAGAGATAACATGACCAAGAAAGGCTACGAATTTAAACCAAAATGCACACTTTGAGAACTTGGCATACAAAAGATGATCCTTCAAAGTTTACAAAACGGCAGGAGGTGATCAACATGATCCCCCTCACTCTTAGAATAGACTAAGATGTCATCAATGAAGACAATGACAAACATGTCCAATAACGGATGGAAGACCCTATTCATCAAATCCATCAATGTTGTCGGGGCATTGATCAACCCAAAATACATGACAAGAAACTCATAGTGACCATACCAGGTTGTAAAGGCAGTCTTAGGGATATCCGCATTCTTAATTTTAAGCTGATGATAACCCGACCTGAGATCAATCTTAGAGAAGCACGTTGCACCCTAAAGTTGATAAAACAAATAATCTATCCTAGGATGATGATATTTATTCTTTACCATCACCTTGTTCACCTAACGAGAGTCAATGAACATACGAAGGAAACCATCCTTCTTATGCACAAACAACACGGGGGCACCCAAAGGAGACACACTGGAGGGATAAAAACTTTATCATAAAGGTCTTTCAATTACTCCTTAAGCTCTTTTAGCTATGCTTGATCCATTTGATAAGGAGGGATGGAAAGTGGACAAGTGTCTGGAATAAGATCGATCCCAAAATCAATTTCCTTATCAGAATGAACACCGGGAAGATCATCAGGAAATAACTCGGGAAACTCATTAACCATGGGAATAGATTCTAGAGAAGGCTCTTTCGAGTTGGAATCTTTAAATCAAACCAAATAATACAAACACCTCTTTGAAATCAACTTTTTGGCTTTAAGATAAGAAATGAATCTTCCATTAGGTGCTAAGGAACCACCTTCCCATCTAATGATCGGCTCATTAGGGAATTTAAACATGACCCTACGAGTCCGATAATCTAAGGAAGCATAACACAAATGCAACCAATTCATCCCTAAAATGACATCAAAATTGACCATGTCCAACTCTATCAAGTTTACTAGAGTATCTATATTGCCAACAGATACCACACACCCTCTATAGACTCTAACAACCACGGAGTCTCCTACTGGGGTATAAATAGAAAAAGTAACCGATGGACTCTTGAGACCATAATTAAGATGCACAACTACATATAAGGTCACATAAGAAAGATTATACCCTGGATCAATCAAACAATACATATCACAGGATAAAAGTCTCAATGTACTCGTGAACATCAGGAGATGCCTCAAAATCCTGGCAAGTAGCGAGTGCATATAAGCAATTTTAGTTAGTGTCGGTGCTAGAAACAGAAGCAAAAGTAGACATATAAACCTTTAGTGTAGGATTAGATGAAGTAGCAATAGGAGCCATGTTGGCCTAAGAAGTTACTTGAGAGGGGCACTCACACTCTATATGCCTAATCTGAACACAAAGAAAACATCTGTTTCTCTCTTTCTTACACTGACCATGATAACTCTGAACACAAAATCTGAAAGAAGGGTAGGGTGGAGCCAACTCAGAACCACTAGCCTAGAGTTGGGAACTCTCTTCCCAAAAGCCACCATAAAACTAAGACTGACGATCACCCGGCGACTTTGGTTAAGGGGAATGAACAATAGCCAAGGGGAAAGACCTCAAACTCCCTAAATTATTCCGTGGCCACTTACCACCATCTCTACCACTTTGCTCGGAAGGCCTAAATTTTTTCCTTGCCTTTCACTAATCCCAACTTGCTTTATTCTCTCTTATTCGACTTATTGTGTATACATAATCAACCTAGAAATGTCCATATTTTCAATCAACAAAACTGCCTTGCTCTCAAGGACTAACTTATGGGACAATCTCGAGACAAACTTACATATTCTATCCCTCATGGTAGAAACCATCTAGAGATCATACCTTGACAATTGATGGTATTTTAAGGCATACTCTTGAAAGGACATCCTTTCTTGCTTCAAGTTCACAAACTTTTCTGCTTTTGCTTCCCTCAACTCTTGAAGAAAGAAGCGGTCTAAGAAAGCCTCTAAGAAATCCTCCAACATGGCGAGACGAGCATCAACACCTCTAGACAACTCCCAGCCTTCTTACCATTGATATGCTATATCTTTCAATTGGTAGGAATCAAACTCAACGGCCTCAACCTCCGAAGAATCCATGATTCGGAAAATCTTCTCTATTTTATCAACAAATTCCTTCAAATCTTACTTAACCTCCATACCCAAGAACATAGGAGGTCTCTACCTCATAATATTGGCCAACTCTTGTTGCCTCAAAAGAAATGGTAGTCGGAGCACCACGCTTCAATTAAGAGACTACCAATTGAGTCAAGAGGTTGATAGAGCAATAAAACTTGGATTAGTAGTATCCCTCTAAGGTGACGGAATAGGAGGGTCACTCTTATAATCGAGGTTGGTGGGGATAGGTAAAACCCCACAAAGATGGAAAGATGCAGTAGCCCTAGCCCGAGTCTGAACTCTAGAAGTTGGACAAGCTTCGTTCATAGGGCCCTCGATTTGGGTAGAAGTGATTGCCTGAGGATCAAATCTCCTTGGTGGTAATCTTTGAAAGTTAGAAAATAGAAATCAAAGAAATCCAAGACCTCAAACTCTATATCTTGATATTGAAACACAAGAAAGGGAAACATTTTGTAAAATGTCTCATCTCCCCTCTTTTATAAGTGTGGCATAATTTATACCCATAACAGAGACTTTACTTGACACAGCATTATGGACACTCAACTGGCCATGAACCTAGGCTATGATACCAACTTAACACGACCCAAAACTGGGCCATGTCGTATGGGCACCTAAAGCCCACATGTATCGGAGGTTTCCCCGATAACCCAACCTAATCATCAATATAAACCACAAGTGATGGTAACTCCCGAATATATAATAAGATAGCGGGAAACATACTACAAGTCATAACTTAAACATGTCTAACACTTTATTAGATTCATCAACTAACTAATATACCCAAGTCCATAATCATCTACAATATCTCTATATAAACTAATGTTTAGAAATATATATGTTGGGACAAGCCCCTGATAATAGCCAAACCAAGTCAAAATATGACTAAGACTAAAGATAGGAGACCAAGAAGAAATGTCTTATAAAGTAAGAAAGCTCACCACTCCAAAGTCAATGCACGAACCACTTCGAGTACCTAATCACTGTGCAGGAAAAGGAGATAATGCTCCGACCCCTATATCGCAGGGGTACATAGCATCCAAAGATGGTTAGCGGTTGGATCACTTGCATGTAACTCAAGGATAAGGATAAAATAGCATCATCAATCAACAAGAAGTCAATATATCATATTCTATCACATTTATACACTTCTCCATACATATAGGTACACCACATGCCAAATAAAGGAACAAGTCTTATTGACACTCTTAAAGCACTCATTCATTATACAAGAAGTGGAGGACTACAACCTCTCATACTTATAGGTCCAAACATTCTCAATAGATGGAGGACTTTAACCATATTCACATTATACTTATATATGGGACTCTAACCATGCACACACATTCATTAGTCAAGGACTTTAATCATATACACATTCATTCCAACAAGAGACTCTAACCACACACTCATCTAGGATAGGGTCTCCAACCTCATGTCCATTTTTTAGATAAGGGACTCTAACCTCATGCCATGATTGGACTCTAACCATAAGTCATTCCATTCGGTGAGGTTCTTTAACCTCAAGAGATCTCTTTAAGAAATGGACTTTAACCTCAAGCAATTTTATTGGGCAAAGGTCTTTAACCTCAAGCCATCTTATTACGCAAGGGAATCTAACCACAATCCAACACAACTATCATTAGTTGATATTGGAACTTTAACCCTTTTCCCAAGCATCAACATTCAATCCATACAACACTTAACGTCTTTAACCATTTATCTAGTTCAACACTATACATGATCTCATGGTCTGAAACACCTTGGTTTCTAGACCTTAGAAAATTTCCTAGAAATTTAATCTCTGGACACAATACAACTCAAGGGTAAAAGTTATATGTTGGGGTATGGATGGTATGGTCCAGTTGTATGCTGACCAGGGTTGGTTGGTGGGATTGATTTTAGTTACTAGAATGGGTATGACTTAGGGGTATGAGTTATATTAGTGGTTATGTATCATTTGGTTCCTTAAATTAATCTTAGACTTGGTTAATTAGGTTGGATCTGAGTATAAATGGATCACCATGAGTCATAATCCAAGGTACGAGTCGTACTCAGGACTCATATGGTGGACAGTGTCTAAATCTTTCTTAGGTTTAAATCTACCAGGGGTATGGATGAAAGGTACGGATCGTATGTTTTGGATACAACTTAGTTGAATTAGTCATATGCTGGTTATGAAGTTAAATGGTTGGCTATGGTTTACCATGGTTTTAATTATGCTTTTATATGCATTAATGGTGGTTCTGGATAATTGAATTGCATGGGAATGTTTTAATGGTAATTGGAATTGGTTTTGGTCATATTATGCCCCCAATGTGTTTGACAAAATGATTATAAAGATATGCTCATTGCATTGACTACTTTTAATGGAACTCTTGCTTATTTTAAAGCTTGGTAAATGGATTATGCATGGTTTAAAAAGCTTGTAAAGGTAAATGGATAAATTTTTATACTTTTGGGGTACATAGAATCCCCCAAGTGGTTTAATATGGTAAATGGAAGGGCACTTGGAAGTCCCCTTAAATCTATATATGGTTGGCTATGGAAAATACTTGCAAGTAATGATTGGTATGATGATACAAATATTAATGGTTGGTTAATAAATGGCTAATGGTTTGGTTATTTAGAAATTGGTTTTAATTGGGCAATAATGGTTGGATGTGTAACAAAGCAATAGAAGGTGGAGGTCCCGAGAAGACCAAAACTGGAAACTCATATTTACCGATATGAGGTTGGTCTTGGCAACCATATGCATGATGTCACACTATATTTTGGGGTATGTAATAGTCATCCCAGGTTTTCTTCCCTGGTCATGTGAATACATGCACTAGGGTCCCTTTCAGTAGGGGGAGCTGAACCCATATAGCCCGTGGGTGATTTAGGACGGCAAAGCTACATAGCCAACTAAATGTTTTAAAGGCATGCTAAATTTGGTCCTTTTTCCTGGCATGGTTATATATATATATATATATATATATATATATATGTATGTATGTATGTATGTATGTATGTTCGTACGCATATAGATGGCTTTACTTGGTTTTATAAATGGCATTATATTATCCTTATCCTAAGATCATGCTAGCATTCACCCGCTAACCCGTCTACTGGAGGTTTTTTACCTACGCTATGTAGGGACTGACTGTTCTACTCCTCCTATATAGTGATTGACTCAAGGATCAGCTTTTGGACTGAAGTGGTGAGCTTTCATCCTTTCGGAAGGCTCCATTTTATGCTATGGATATTTCTAGACATTTTGATTTCATTTTGGATATTGGTTTTGGCTATGATTGGGGGCATATCCCAACCAGATTTTATTACTCTTCTATGGGTTGGAATGGGCGGGATCGATATTGTTTTTAGCATTAGCATTGGATATTGTTTGTTTATGGCCAAGTTTATGGCCTTGTTTTGGAATGGTTTCATATGGTTGGATTGTTGGCATGGGATGGTTGGAATTGATTAGGTCGGTCACGGTTATGATCATATCCCTAAGTCTTCATATGAGTTGTTGCACTATCTTTCTACATGATCGAAATTTAGCCAACTCAGGGCAGACAACTGGAGGTTGGGTTAGGTAACGGAGGTGGTTTTCGGTCCTGGTCGTACTTGGGATACCCATTAGGACAAGGCCCCCAGTCGGGTTGCATCAAGTTTATATCAGAGCCCAGTTTCATGGTCAATTCAGAGTCCACAAAGCCGTATCGAGTAGAGTCTCTTTTAGGGATGTGTACCATGCCGCACTCATAAGGGAGAGGCTACAAGGTATTGAGGAATGTTTCACTTTCGTGGTATTCTATTTTAAAGATTGGAGTCTCAGTCCTCGAATCTTTTCTAATCCTTATTTGTTCATCTTTCAGATCATGCCTCGTAGATCTGGAACACAAGGTAATTCTTCTATCTTATCTGGGGTAATGTTCAAGGGGTACATCCTACTTCTGGGTTCATCTTCGATCTCATAGTCCTATCCCTAATAATTATGGAGTTCCACCGGTTGCTATTAGTCCTCCTCAAGGCAAGGTAACTAATGCGGAATTTCGTCAGTCTATTTATGTTATTGCTTAGATAGTCGCTGCTCAGGCTGAGTGGGGTTGCTACAAAGAACTTGGAGATAGAGGTTGGGAAAATGGAATAGGCACAAAATGCTAGGCCTCAAGGTGGTTTATCGAGTAATTTAAAATCCTAAACAAGTAATGGCAATCACTTTGATGAGTGGTAAAGAGCTCAATGAAAAACCTCCAAAGACAACTAAGGAGGTAAATGCGGAGATAGCTCCTAAGCAGGTAAATGAGAAAGTTTCTAAAAATTAGAGAAAGTCTGAGTACTCAAAAGCAAAAGTTATTGAATAGGTGAAGGAGAGACCACCACCATCTTTCCCACAGAGGCTTAGAAAAGAGAAGCAGGATGTGTTCTTCAAAAAGTTCTTTGACACACTTAGAGAGCTTCACATTAATATTCCTTTTTTAGTTGTTTTGAAGGGAATGCCCAAGTATGCTTAGTACTTGAAGGATATGATCACCGACAAAGTTAATCTGCAGGATGTTGAGACAGTAACACTCAGTGAGGGAAAGTATCAACTTGATGCCCCTCTCCTTGTTCAACACTGGGGCTTGGGAAAGCCGAGACTAAGCTCTGTGATACTCCAATTGGTAGACCGGTGACACGACCCAAAACTGAGCCATGTTGTATGGGCACCTCAAGCCCACATGAGTCAGAGATTGCCCCGATAACCCAACCTAATCATCAATATAAACCATAAGGGTTGGGTGAATCTCAAACATATAATAAGATAGCAGAAAACATACTACAATTCAAAACTTAAACATGTCTAACACTTCATTAGATTCATCAACTAACCAATATACCCAAGTCTACAGTCATCCACAATACCTCTATACAAACTAATGTTTAGAAATATATATGTCGGGACAAGCCCCTAACAAAAGCCAAACCTAGTCAAAATATGACTCTAAAGATAGGAGACTAAGAAGGAATGTTTTCCTAAGTAAGGAAGCTCACCACTACGAATTCAATGCACGAACCTCTTCAAGCACCTAATCACTATGCAGGAAAAGAAGATGATGCCTCTGACCCCTATGTCGCATGAGTACATAGCGTCCAGAGATGGTTAGCGGTTGGAGCTCTAGCATGTAACTCAAGGATAAGGATAAAATAGCATCATCAATCAACAATAAGTCAATATATCATATTCTATCACATTCATACACTTCTGCATACATATAGGTGCACCACATGCCAAATAAAGGAACAAGTCTTATCGACACTCTTAAAGCACTCATTCATCATACATAAAGTGGAGGACTATGACCTCCCACACTTATAGGTCCAAACATTCTCAATAGATGGAAGACTTTAACCATATTCACATTATCATTAGACATGGGACTCCAACCATCAACACACATTCATTAGTCAAGGACTTTAACCACATACACATTCATTCCAACAAGGAACTCTAACCACACACTCATGTAGGCAAGGGACTCCAACCTCATGCCCATTTGTTAGACAAGGAACTCTAACCTCATGCCACACTTGGACTATAACCTCATGCCACACTTGGACTCTAACAATAATCCATTCCATTTAGCGATGAACTTTAAAATCAAGAGATCTCTTTTAGCAAAGAACTTTAACCTCAAGCAATTTCATTGGGCAAGGGACTTTAACCACAAACCATCTCATTAGGCAAGGGAGTCCAACCAAAACCCATCACAACTATCATTAGTTGACATTGGGACTTTAACCCTTTGCCCATACATCAATAGTCATTCTATACAACACTTAAAGACTTTAACCATTTAGCCAATTCAACACTATACATGACCCTATGGTCCTTATGGGAGCCTTCATTGCTCAACCATTTTAATAGGCCAATGTCTTCATTCAATTCATCATACAATTCAATTTATGGTCATCAAGACCTTCACAAACTATTCACATTTCCTTAACAATCTTATACCATATTCTCACCACACTTTAGTTTAACACACAATTCAAGTTTATCTTCATATTGAGGGACTTCAACCCCTTATTAGTCATTAAGTCGACAATGTCATCATTATACAATACATGGATCACAATACTTTTACATCATTTATCAATAATTCATACTTATTGGGCCATTTCCATAGTTCAAAACATCACCACATGTGGCTAGACAATTCACTTAGACATTTTCACAAACACCTTATGTGCATATCTACAAGGCTATTTTCATGTTAGAAATCATCAAGATTAGGGTTACTTAAGACCATCATGTTAAACCACACACAAAAATCACCCACACATGCAAATCATCATCAATAACATGTATAAACACAAGCCTAAGCAAAAATCAACATTATTCATCATTAAGCATTAAAACCCTTTTCATTTGATTTCAAAATCACCATGTACACTTACTGATCCAAGTGTAAAATACATGGGTTTATAGTTATTTAACAAGGGGAAGAGTTACATGCCTTACACCACTTGATTCCCAAGAGTATTGACTTCACTTTGCCTCTTGAAGATCACCCTTGGAACCCTAGCATCCAATTCTTCAAAGATGAGTTTGAGAGAGTATTTAGGGTCTTTAATCCATCAAAATAAATGTTTAGGAGGCTACAAAAACTTATATAGTGAAGGGGCTTAGGGTTTTAGGCATAGTAAATGACCATAAGGCCCTTAGTTAATATTTAGAAAATGAACCTGTCCAAGGATACGACTCACTAAGGAACAGTACCCTAGGGTACGAGTGGTACCCTAACTTGTCCCTTAGGATTCTCCTAGGTCACCTACACTGTTAAGGGTACGACCACACACCCTTGAATCATATCCAAAGTGTATGACTCAGCCCTTAACTTGTATGTTTCAACCTTATCAATAACATTCCACTCAAAGTTCAAGTCCAAACTCTATATGACTCACTTGGTACGACTCGTACCCTTTGGTACGTTTGAGAAGGGTGTCACTCATACCTAGGACACTGAGTAACCCTCACCATACTTCCTAGGATATGAGAGAAGAGGGGAAGGAGGATACTATTTATATCCAAGGGTATGACTCATGCCCCTAGTCATACCCAACTCGGAGATACCCAATGAAAAAGTTCTTCTCATGGTTCAAAACCTGGGTGTTTCAATTCTCCCTCACTCAGATCATTTATTCGTAAATGACGGGTAAGGCAAGTATAAAGTAAGTTAAAACATTATCACACATCAAAACAACCTTCAACCAAGTTAGGAAAAACCATACAACAAGGATCTAACGCAATATATATCACGATCATCATCAAACAACCATTTTATTTCGTTGATCTTAGGACTCAAACCCATCATTTATCAAAAACACTTATTTATTTCAAAGATTGGGGGCTTAAACCCCTCACTTATCAACACTTATTTGTTTCACAACTTAGGGACTTGAACCCATGGTCTAGCAAGACATTATTCAATTTAAACATTGGGTACTTCAACCCATTGTCTATCAAAGACATAAATCAAGGTAAAAAGATTTACACATACCTCCATCACATGTATTTAGAATGGGAAACAAATATGAATACGTGTACTCCATATGCTCTTCCACTTCCCCCTTAGCTTCCTCGGACTTTTGGTTACTCCATAGAACCTTTATCAAAGCCACCTCTTTTATTTGCAACTGGCGAACTGGCCAATCCAAGATCCTCACCGGGATCTCCTTATAATAAAAAGATCCAAGATATTAACATCCCTTAAGTGAACAATCAACGAAGGATCACCCATATATTTCCGCAACATGGAGACGTGGAAAATCGGGTGAATGAGGTTCATACTAAAAGAAAACTCTAACTCATAGGCAACATTGACCCTCTTCACAATCAAGTAGGATGAACATACCGGGGACTAAGCTTTCCCTTATTACCAAACCATATCACTCCCTTTATGGGAGACACTTTCAAGAATACCCAATCGCTAACACTAAACTCTAAGCCCCTACGCGTCATATCTGCATAGGACTTTTAGAAACTTTAAGTGGTTTTCAATCTATCACAAATCACCTTCACCTTCTATAAGTCTTGGTGAACTAAATCGAGGCCAACGAACTTACCTTCGCCAACTTTGGAACCACCCAATAGGAGATCGACTTCTCCTACCATATAATGCCTTAAAAGAGGTTGTTTCAATACTATAGTGGTAGCTATTATTATAGTCAAACTCAATCAAAGGCAAGTGGTCATACCAACTTCTACCATAATCAATCACACAAGCCCGCAATATATCCTCTAATGTTTGGATAGTTCTCTTTGCTTGCCCATTCATGTGCGGGTGGAAAGCAGTACTAAGGCACACTCTAGTACCCAAATCCTTTTGGAACGACCTCCAAAATTAGGAGAAAATTGGAGGAGCATGATCTGAGATGATCAAAATCAGAGCACCGTGCAACTTCACGATCTTCGCAAGGTATAACTTAGCATAATCTTCCGCCGAGTAATTTGTCCTCATAGACAAAAAGTAAGCGGACATGATCATTCTATCAACAATGACCCAAATAGAATCACATTGATTTTGAGATTGAGAAACACTATTAACAAAATCCACATTCCCACCCACTTCTATTCGGGTAATTGAATCTCTTGATATAAGCCCCTGGGCCTCATGTGCTCAACTTTCACTAGTTGGCACACCATACACTTGGCCACATAACTAGCCACATCATGTTTCATATTACCCCAGCAAAAGAACTCTCTAAGATCATAATACATCTTGGTGGAATCGGGATGAATAGCATAACGGGGTTCATGAGACTCGACCATGAACCTTTCTCTCAATCCATCAACGTTGGGAATACATAGTCTACTTTGGTATCTTAAGATACCATCACGACCAATCATAAAGTCTGCAACTTTGTGTTGACCCATATTACTCTTGATCCTCATTAAGTTGGGGTCTAATACTTGTTTTTTCTTTATCTCAACAATAAGAGATAAGTGACATACCAGGAGCACAAATACACCACCATCCTCGGAGTCCATAAGTCGAACTCCAAGATTAGCCAAATGGTGGATGTACTTCACCAATTCCTACTTGTCCCCATACACATAGGCCAAACTTCCCATGGACAATCTACTAAGAGCATCGACGACTATATTAGCCTTATCGGGGTGGTTAAAAAGACTAATATCATAGTCTTTCAACAACTCAAGCCATCTTCTTTGTCTGAGGTTCAACTCCTTTTGAGTAAATATATATAGAAGACTCTTATGATCGGAAAAGATATCAATGTGAGCTCAATAAAGATATTGTCAAATCTTTAACGCAAAAACCATGGCTAACAACTCTAAGTCGTGAGTAGGGTAGTTCTTTTTATGAACTTTCAATTGCCTAGAAGCATAGGCCACCATCCTACCATATTGCATCAACACATAACCGATACCAATATGAAAAGTATCACAATACACTATAAAGCCATTTTACCTTTTTGGCAAGGTCAAAATTAGAGCCGAAGTCAACTTATCTTTCAATTTCTCAAAACTACCCTCACACACATTCGACCACAAGAACTAAACCTTCTTTTGGGTCCACTTGGTCAATGGGCCAGCTATAGTCAGGAAACTCTCTACAAATCTGCTATAGTAACTGGCTAGACCTAAAAATCTTTGAATATCAATTGGAGTAATAGCTCTAGGACACTTATTAACCATTACAACCTTTTGGGGATCTACCTTGATCCCTTTACTAGAGATAACATAACCAAGAAAGGCTATGGCTTTCAACCAAAACTCATACTTGGTGAACTTGGCATACAAATAATGATCTTTTAAAGTTTATAACATGGCACAGAGGTGATCAATATAATCCACCTTACTCTTAGAGTAGACTAAGATGTAATCAATAAAGACAATGACAAATATGTCCAATAATAGATGGAAGACCCTATTCATCAAATCCATGAATGTCGTTGGGGCAATGGTCTACCTGAAAGGCATGACAAAAATCTCATAGTGACCATATCGGGTTCTAAAGGGAGTCTTAGGGATATGCGCATCCCTAATTTTAAGTGGATGATAACCCGACCTAAGATCAATCTTAAAGATGCACTTCACACCCTAAAGTTGATCAAGCAAATCATCTATCCTAGGATGATGATATTTATTCCTTACGGGTCACCTTGTTTAACTGACGAGAGTCAGTGCATATACGAAGAAAACCATCTTTCTTGCACACAAACAACACGAGGGCACCTAAAGAAGACATACTAGGAGGGATAAAACCTTTATATAAGAGGTCCTTCAATTGATCCTTAAGCTCTTTTAGCTTCACAGGATCCATTTGATAAAGAGGGATGGAAATTGGATGAGTGTCTGGAACAAGATTGATCCCAAACTCAATTCCCTTATAGGGAGGAACACCGAGAAGATTATCGGGAAATATCTTGGAAAACTCATTAAACATGGGAACAGATTCTAAAGAAGGCTCTTTTGAGTTAGAATCCTTAACTCAGACCAAATGATACAAGCACCCCTTTGAAATCAACTTTTGGGCTTTAAGATAAGAAATGAATCTTTCCTTAGGCGCTAAGGAACCACCTTCCCATCTAATGACCGGCTCATTAGGGAATTTAAACATGACCCTATGGGTCCGACAATCTAAGGAATCATAACACAAATGCAACTAATTCATCTCTAGAATGACATCAAAATCAACCATGTCCAACTTTATCATGTCTACAAGAGTATCTCTACGACCAACAGAGACCACACATCCCCTATAGACTCTTTTAACAATCACAGAGTCTCCTACTAGGGTAGAAATAAAAAAAAGGAACCAACAGACTCTCGGGACCATAATTAAGATGCACAGCCATATACGGGGTCACATAAGAAAGAGTAGACCCTGTATCAAGCAAATAATACACATCATAGGAGAAAAGTTTCAACATACCTGTAATAATATCAAGAGACGCCTCAAAATCCTGGAGAGTAGCAAGTGTATATAAGAGGTTTTGGCCAATGTCGGTGCTAGAAATAGAAGCAGAAGCAGACAGAGCACCCTTTGGTGCGGGAGTAGATGAAGTAGCAATAGGAGCCCTATTGGCCCAAGAAGCTACTATAGATGGGCACTCATGTTGCATGTGCCCAATCTCAACATAATGAAAACATTTGTTTCTCCCCTTCTCATGAAACATTTGTTTCTCTCCTTCTCACGCTAACCACAATGACTCTGACCACAGAATCATCAAGGAGGGCGGGGTGGAATCGACTAGGAACCACTAGCCTGGAGTTGGGCACCATGTTCCCAGAACCCACCACTAGACTGAGACTGACAATCACCCGGTGACTTCGGGGAAGGCACTACCCGAAATTCACTATTTTTCGATCAAAAATTCTGACGAAAAAAAATTAGTCGCAACTTTTCGACTACTTCAGTCGAAAAACTTTTTTTTTATTTTTATTTTATATAAAATATTTACCCGATACTATTTGTGACTACAATAGTCAGAAGATTTGGCGGTAAATTCCAAGAAATATATATTCCGACTATTGTACTCGAAAATATAAATAACTAAATAAATATATGACTAAATATATAATCATACCTTTTATATAGAAATTTAATAATTAGTTAAATATATTATTAATTATATTTCCGACTACTGTAGTCAGAAAATGAAATAATTAAATAAATAAATTACTAAATACAATGTACATTTTTGACCATAGTAGTCGAAAAGAATAACTAAATAAATATATGACTAAATATATAATCATACCCTTTATACAAAAAATTAATAATTAATTAAATATATTATTATTTATAATTTCGACCACTGTAGTCAGAAAATTTAATAATTAAATAAACATATTACTAAATACAATATATATTTCTAACCACTGTAGTCAGAAATACTAATAATTAAAAAAATGTATCACTAAATATATAATCACACCCTTAATGCAGAAAATTACTAACTAATTAAATGTATTATCATTTATAATTTCAACCATTGTAGTCAGAAAATTTAATAATTAAATAAATATACTACTAAATACAATATATATTTCCGACCACTGTAGTTGGGAATACTAATAATTAAGAAAATATATCAATAAATATATAATCTCACCCTTAATGTAGAAAATTAATAATAAATTAAATATATTATTAATTATATCCGACTACTTTAGTCAAAAAATGTAATAATTACATAAATATTACTAAAATATATTACAAAAAAGTTGATCTGTAAATATATTAAATTCTTCTAACTTCTGTAGTCAGAAAGATTAATAATTTAATTTAAATCTATAATTTTATTATATTAAATATCTAATCGACTGATGTAGTTGCAAAAAATAAATAATTAAATATATTAAATATTTTACCAACCTCTGTAGTCGAAAGTATTAAATATATAATCAACCCAACCCAACCCATCAGAATTCCCATTTCAATCAAAATACCCTAACCTCACAACCTCACATTCTCCGATGACGACAGCAGCTATTCAACGATGACAACAGCTCTACAGTAATAACAGCAGCTCGGTGACCAGTACTATTTCTTTTGAGTTATAGCTGAAACTGCTGAAGCAAATTCCTGAGGAGTATCCTTACAAAGATGACGAGTAACAACTAAAACTTTTGAACTTTGTATTTTCTATTTGCTCTGAAAATATTAAACTCCCTAAGCCCTTCGTTGTGATAAAATATTTCTTTCTAATGTTACGAGTTACAATGAAAATGATTAGCTACCCAGAAGTTTTCTCCTCATCCATTACGTGCGTTCTTCTTTTATTGGTTGAAATTACTTTCTTCATATCCCTAAACTAAGATGGATATGAATATCGGAAACAACCTCCCTATCTCTGCAAAGTAGGGGTAAGGTATGCATACCACCCTTCGATATTTCTCCTACTTAATTAACTTAATGGTGATTGTTCTTCTTCTTTTATCTTTTTCTTTACATGGGAACACAACACTACTTATAATAACAAATCTAAAGAATCTCAATTTGTTTCTAAATTCATGGATTATTTGTCCTTTTTCTCTCTTTTAGTTGATGGAAAATTTAGTACTCGGGGTTTTGTTTACAATTGCCCAGTTTATATTGCCTATAACGTGATAATTGATTTCGTATCCCCTCAGATTGCAATTCCTGACCCCCTAGGTGGTAGGTATGGCAGATACAACATTTTTCTTACTGACTTTAATTTTAGTTAATATTTGATTTTTGTATGGTTTATCAGTAGCTTATGCAGAGTTTAGTGGTAACGTTACCGAGTTTGATCCTTGATTGGGCATCCATTAGTGAGATGTAATAATTGTTGTACTTCTTATACATATTGATAGTTACTTGTTACGATGGGTTGCATATGTGTGCGGGGTCAAAAAGACACCTGGTTCTACCAGAGTGTTGAGAAATTTAGGATATCTGATGGCTTTTGATATTGAGCACTTCGGGATGTTTGGTGGATTTTGGATATTGAGGGATGCTAGTATTATTTTGATGAGAAGCATGAGTTTTGGGTGTCATTTTGAAATTTCATGCTTATAGAATATAGATTGTTATGGTGATTCTTAGTCGCCTCAAAGGGTTGAGTTGTGGATTTTGGCTGCGACCTAGAGTGTGGAGTATGGTTTTTAAGGTTTTGTGTAGCTTTGATCCCGATTTCTAGCCTTGTAGTTGTATACTTGGGTTGTGTTGTGGTGTGTTTTTATAGTGATAGTATAGGCCTTAGGTAGGTTGATTTAATGTATTTGTGAGCAGTGTTATGATTTATGGGTTCCTCGGCTTTTGGTGGGTTCAAGGATAATTTTTGGTCTTGTGGTGTTCGGCTCAGTTTTTGGGTATAGTGGAAGTTCAAAAATATAAAAATTCTACTTCATTGATAATTTGTCTTTAAGGGCTTGTGATGTGACCTGGTGAGTCCTTATGTGATACATTTCTTATTTTATGGAAAAACCGATATTTCTATGATTGCGACTCTGTATTCAATTGCTTGCGTGATATTTATCAAGGGTATTTCCTATGGTAGATACAACGTTTTTCTTACTGACTTTAATTTTAGTTAACCCTTCTCTTAAATCTACCCAAACTCAACACATTTAGTGTTTTAGCAACAAATATTGCCTCGAGCATGATGCTTTTATGAAAAGTTGTTTTCACTCTTAGATTCAACTCTTTGATATTACAAGCTATGAGTATCTCAATCCATCTATTGATATTAGAATAACAATAATATTGAAAAATAGAGAGAACTTTTTCATAGAAATCTTGTGCTTTTTCTGATTCGCTACAGCTTGATCCATAACATTCAGAAGTCGTGGTATGTCTTTTGACTCATGGAATAATTTATAATCAAAATTTAAGTAGGGGAGAAAATTACATGCACTAACCCACACCTTGGACAATTCATCTTAAAGGAAAGACAGGATATGCTCATGACTTCTTGCATCCTCTATAGTATTTATTTTGGTTGCTTGATAACTGATGGTACTTTTTTCAAAGAAGGTTTTGGGCTTGACATAGCCAATTTTTTTTCTGCATTTTTATGTATGTTACCATGATGTAAAGGTTTCTCTTTGTGTTGGGATATGATTAAAGACATTTCCTTATGTGGGTGTTTGAATTTTTTGGTAATGATTCAATTTTTATTGCTCAAAATCTTGGAAAATTGAAGTGGGATTTTAATATGGGGTATTTTAGGGTGGTTGGCTTTCTCTCTGAGCTACTTTTGTTAATGGGTTTGAGAATTTTGTTTCATTTCTTTTTGACAGAATCTAAATTCGGGAAAAGGATTCCTTTGGTATTTTCTAGTAACTGCCTGGCTCTTTCTCTTCAATTTAGGCAAAGCAAAGGTAAGTTGATTTTTCTCTATTTTCTTATAATGAAGTCTTTAAATGTAGTGTTAAGGTGGGATTTTTTGTTGTAGAATGCTTTGAAAGTCATAGAAATTTTGTGATGATTATATGGTGTGAGAGGGACATGCGACGCCTCTACCTATTTGCGTTATTAGACTTGTTGTATTATTTGACTTATACTATAAATGAATAAGTGTAGTGACTTAGTGACTTAGTGACTTGAAAATGCTTAAATATAGGTACTTGAAATGTGAACTTGTCAATTGAATTTACTAAAGTGTGGTCACTTGAGTAATGAATTAGTGACTTTAAAATGTTAAAATTTAGGTAGTTGAAATGTAAACTTCTGTTTTGAATTTACTAAAGTGTAGCCACTTGGGAAGTGAATTTGTGACTTCAAAATGTTTAAGTTTAGGTAGTTGAAATGTGAACTTGTGTTTTGAATTTACTAAAGTGTGATCACTTGAAGTGAATTAGTGACTTGAAAATGCTTAAGTGTAGGTACTTGAAATATAGACTTGTGTTTTGAATTTAGAAAAGTGTGGTCACTTGCTAAGTGAATTAGTCACTCGAAAATGTTTAAGTGTAGGTACTTGAAATGTGAACTTGTGTTTTGAATTTAGTAAAGTGTGGTCCTTTAAGTCCTAAAATGTTAAAAACTACCGTTGGTGTTTTTTCTCTTGTTATTGTTTTAGTTCTCTTGATTTTGTTTCTCTTCTTTATTGTTATTGTTGTCGTTCTGGAGTATATGGAAAATGAAGATCGTTCATGGATGTATAATCGAACTTATACTAACCGTGTGGGGTTGAGGAAGGAATATAAGGATGGGGTGGCTAGATTTATTGCTAAAGAAATGACACTTGATGATTTTCTTACTGAAAGGATAATTCCATGTCCTTATAGGAACTTCAAGGGTGGCAAGTTATTGAGTCCAGATGTTGTTACATTACATCTTTATAAGAAGGGATTTAAGTTGAATTATACTATGTGGACAGCTCATGGAGAGAGTATTATTGCTAATAATTTTACTTTCCAGAATTATGTTGAAAGTCCAATAAGAGAGAATAATGTGGAAAGTTCATGATATAGTGAGATGGTCAGGGATGCTTTTGGGACACACTCAGGGGTTCAAAATGAATCAAATGATGAGGCTAAGCACTTTTATGAACAGTTAAAGGAAGCTAGTCATCCATTATATAAAGGATTAGCGCATTCCAAGTTATCTATTACAGTTTGGTTACTAAGTCAGATTATTCTATTTCTCAAGAGGGCATGAATTCTATCATTGGACTTATGAATGAACTTAACCCAAATAAACTTGACTCAATCAGAGAGGATTCACTATTGTGAGAAACGTTGCATGTTATTCTATAAGAAAGATGCAAATTTAGAACATTACAAATTTTGTAACCAGCCTCGCTATAAGGAAGTCACACATGCCAAAGGAAAAAAGGTTTCGGTGAAGTCAATGCATTACTTACCCCTTATACCATGGTTAAAGAGGTTGTATGCATCAATGAGCTCTGCCCCTCACATGAGATACAACTATGAAAATAAAAGACCACCTGGTGTTTTATGTTACCTGTCAGATGGAGAAGCATGGAAGATTTGTTATAGTGTGTATCCATATTTTTCTTGTGAACCAAGAAACATTAGGTTGGGATTATCTACCGATGGATTCACTCAATTTTCTATCTCAACTATACCATATTCATGTTGTCCAGTCTTTGTGACTCCTTATAATCCCCCGCCTGAATTGTGTATGAAAAGTCTGTATATATTTTTGACTTGCATTATTCTAGGTCCTTGCAGTCCAAAAGTTTCAATTGATGTATATCTGTCGCCACTGATCTATAAGTTGAACTTATTATGGCAGAAAGGTGTGGAAGCATATGATGTATCAATAAAACAAAACTTTAGATTGTGTACTGCTTTGATGTGGACTATAAATGACTTTCCTGCTTATGGAATATTATCTGGGTGGTCGACTGCAGGTAAGTTAGCTTGCCCTTGTTGTACGGAAGACACAAAAGCATTCACTTTAAAACATAGGGTAGAAACTCATAGCTTGACTGTCACCGTCGATTCTTGCCAATGCAACATGAGTTTAGGAGAAATACCAGTGACTTTATGAAGAATAAGTTTGATTTTGAGGAGCCACCGCCAAACTTGTCAAGAGAAGAAATTTGGGAGAGAGTGAGAAGTCTGCCTAAGGTAACAGAGTCTCCACTATCCAGGATACTTGGTTATGGTGTTACACATAACTGGCCTAAACGAAGCATATTCTGGGAGTTAGATTACTGGAAGGACAATCTTCTGCCTCATAATCTTAATGCCATGCATATTGAGAGAAACTTCTTTGACAACTTATTTAATACTGTAATGGATATAAATAACAAGACAAGAGATAACTTGAAGGCCAGGATGGACTTAAATGAGTATTGTCGGCGCAGTGAGTTGTACCTGATATACTTAAACAACAAGATTAATAAGGCCAAGGCTAGTTATACATTCTCTTTGGATGATAGAAGAGTGATTTGTGATTAGGTTAAGAATGTGAGACTGCCAGATGGATATGCTCAAATTTATCTAGGTGAGTTGACATAAAGGAAGGGAAGTTGAACTTTATGAAAAGCCATGACTGTCATATTTTCATGGAGTCATTGATGCCTATTATATTCAGTGCATTGCCTGATAGAATATCGAAGCCCATAAAAAAGATAAGCTTATTTTTCAAAGATTTATGTTCTACCACATTAAGGGAGGAAAACCTATCTTTGATAGATATCAACATTCGCTTAACCTTAAACAAGTTGGCAAAAAAAATTTATCCTAGTGTTTGTATGTTATGGAGCATCTTTAAATTCACCTTGTGCGAGAGGTATGACTTTGAAGGCCTGTTCAGTGTAGATGGATGTATCCTTTTGAGAGGTATTGACTTTTAACATTTACCTTCATGTGTTATAATTGAACATTGTTTTATCTAAAAGATCAAACTATGTAGGACTATTGGCAAATGTAAGCGGACCATAAAAACAGATCTCGAATTGAGGGATCAATATGTGAGGCTTATTTGGCTAGAGAGACCTCTTATTTTTGTTCATATTATTTTGAACATGATGTACCATGTCTGAGAAACCGACCTAATAGGCATGATGATGGGGACAATACAGATCTTTTAGCACCACCATTTTCAATATTCAATCAACTAGGTAAAGAAAGTCCAAAAGTCGGTCCACTTCGATATTTGAATAAGGTGGAGCTTAAGTAATCTACAACACATGTATTATTAAATTGTCTCGAGGTCCTACCTTTTAATAAGTGAGTATATTTATATTAATGAAAATCATTCAAGGTCTATCTAAACTTTAACTAATGATAGTCATAACTTTGTCGGACAGCTACTTCGTTGCTTTACATGGGGATGCTGCTGTTTATCCTATGTTTTCAGTGTGGTTTAGAGAATATGTAAGTGTAACTTAAATATTTAACATGATTTACAGTTTTGTTCAGTCTTATGTATATTTAAATTCTAACTTTTCTTGAACTTTTTATAGGTTCATAATCCACTTAATTATGACCCAAATGGATAATTTTTATGTGATATAGCTTGGAGAAAGGATGGTAAAGTCAATAAATTTTTCTAAGTACTCTGTCAATGGGTACAGATTTCATATAAAAAAGTTCTCTAAGGGAAATAAAACCAACAATAATGGGGTTTGGGTGAAAGGTGATGGCGATGTTGATTATTATGGTGTGCTTCATGAGATTTTAGAACTCAATTATCATGTTGGTTGGCCAAAGAAAAAGTTGGTTCTCTTTTAGTGTAAGTGGTATGATTCTATGCCTAGGTTAGGTACAAAGATGCACCCTCAGTACAAAATAGTCAAAATTAAGCATACAAGGGATTATGGACTCTATGATCCATTTGTCATTGCACAAAACGTGAAACAAGTGTATTACGCTCCTTATCCTTTGAGTAAGAATAAATCTCCATGGCAGGTAGTTATAAAAACAAAGTCCGTGGGTAGAGTTAAAGTAGAGGATGCATTGGATGTAGCATATCAGAATGACATTTCAAGTGTTGAAGAAAGGGTGGATGATGAATTAGCAGGTGAGTTGCAGTATAGCGACGGCCTATATTAAGAATTTGATCCTTCTAAACTTAGATTAAATGTTAATGATTATGGAGAAGGAACAGCTGGGGCAAATAACGAGGAAAATCCAACTGGTGAAAATAAAATAAGCTAGAAAGAGTTACTTGATGAAAATGAAACAAGTGATGAGAAAGAACTGATGGATGAATATGAATCAAGTGATGAGGAAGAATTGATGAATGACTATGAAACAAGCGATAAGGATTGAGTTGTTATTAATAGTAGTGTGTAGTAACAAGGTCTTGAATTGTATTTTAGTTGTTGCTTTCTGTTATTTTACTTAACAATATAGTGTCTTTTCTTTATTAACATTTGTAGTGCCAGTAAGAACATTCAGGTTGTTGGATTAAATAGCAGTGATTAATTTCTATAGTATTTATGTGTTGTCTATTTTATTCAATTGTTACTATAGAAAAGAACTATCCATTTTATATGTGTAGAGGTTAAAAACTTTTCTTCTATAAGAACACTTGCTATAGTGTTGTTTCATTCATTTGATATAGTATTTGTTTTCTTTTTGGTAAGAATTTCTCATTTTCTTAGTAGGAGAATTGTGAGGATTTGCGTGGAAGAATTTCTCGGTACAGTTTGTAGGTTTGCCTCCTTTGCCATGCTAGTTGACCATTGGTTTTTGAAATCTTGCATTTTTAGCCAATGTTTCTTATTGAGACCAGGATATCTAAAAGAATTTCATATTGATTTGAAATATGTTTCTTATTAAGACCAGGATATCTAAAAGAATTTCATATTGATTTGAAATGCTTACTTTATTTGGTCCATGTTTTCATTCTTTTGCCCTAAAAGGTTCTTAGTTGCATTACTTTATTTTGCCCATGTTTTCATGCCTACTTGTACTGATCACCCATACTTGTAAAGAGACAGTGCAGGATACAAATTAGTTCTCACTACTGTTGTTGTGTATATTTGTTTTGTGCCACTACTGAGTACTTAGCCTTGGTGGGCCTCAGCATACATCTTGTAGAAACTTATCTCTAATCTGGTGAGCATGTATAATGGCTTAAATTTTTCAACAGATCACATAAGATTTTAAATAAGTTTAAGTAAATAGTTCTGTATAAAATTCAGAAAAAATTTGTATCTAGCACTTAAGGAGGTCAATCTTAAGTGTTGGAAGCTACTGCTAAAGGATTCCTCTTTACTTTTAGGATAGGTTATTGAGGGATATCTCCACCTTTATTTTAACCATATCGGGTCTATTTTTTTAATTACTATATCTAATATTGTGCCTACATAACAGATAACTTCTTACGTAATATCGTTTATACGTATGAAATGACAAATTTAGTAGAAGAGCCATGTGTATTAAGCTTGACAATCTGTGTGCTATGATCATTGTCGCTACCCCTTTGTTGAGATTTTGTTTTGAAAATTACTAATTTCATATGTCAGTAAGATATGCATTTGACACGTTTCTATCTAAATGAGCACAAGTGACTTAACATGTATGATGTATCTTATTTTTCTTTAAGGTCATAATTTGGATGTTGAATCTTGGTAGCATGATAGTAGTAGATAAGCGTGGTTGGTTATTCTCAAGGTTTTCTAAACGAGTAAGAGAATTTTAATGTCGAGTAATATTACCGGTATAAATCTGGTAGATAAAATTAAACCATGGTTGTTTTCTTACTTGCATGACATTGGGTACTCAAGTGAAATGCTTCCAACAGATGTTCCCAAATGTGCTTGTTAACACGGTAAATGATCTTGAAATAGTGATTAGCTGATCTGCAAGCATGACATAAATTGAATAATGAGTTGACTTTGAGTAGCACTTTTTTAATAGGAATCTGAATTCCTGTACCAAACTAAACATTCCAACATAGGCGCTTAAGGTGGTGTGTTGACTATGCACTCTCACTTTGTGTAATGTCATTTGAATGATAAAGTTAGCTTAGTTATTGGCCTCAATGCGATTGGTTAACCTCAAGGTACTTTTGGACAGACAGCATTATGGCCTACAAACTGAAGAGCAAAAATTTACTTCCCTTCTAGTTTACACCAGATTGATTCAATTTATGTATTTCATCAAAAAGTTCATCACTATGATTTTTCCATGAATATGTAAACAATAAGTTACACCCAACAAACTGGAAAATGTTAAAAAAACATACGATACTACTCCTGTCCGGTTCCTAAGTTGTGCATTGCAATGACCTAGTCATAATACTAAACTCTGCTCTCAGGTCATATAGAGCATTTCAACAAGGTTATTCCAGTTATTTACTTGGACGTGTCCTGTATACCAATCAATTGAGCTGCTACAATTAACTAAAGCAAGTTAGTGAAGTAAAAGAAGTGTTGGAGCTTATATTCTTCGTTACATTTCCAAGCTCAAAATACTAAAAATTCAGTTTAATTTTATTTTGAAGCAGTTCTAAATATCCAATTATTCTCAGTTATCTTAGCTTTACATGATCATAAATCTAGTTTGCCACTTATCAGACATTTAGTATTAAGGTATTTAAGCATCTCCAAAACTTTTTCGCACCCTATTAACACTTTAGATTGTGTACAGGAAGTTGTTAATACTTTAGATATATATTGAGAACAGGAAGCTGATAATGAAGCTTTGTGCAGCTAAGATTCAGCTAATTATTTTCTCTTTCCGATTCACTTTACACATCCATATCATGTCAAAACATTTTATGATACAGGCAAGCACCCGGTGGTAGAAACGACAATTTGATGTCTTGGTAAGAACTCCTGACCGAATTGCTTAAAGTATATATTTGCCTACCTTGTAACAAACATGACTATTCTTAAATTTGGTTGTTCCTTCTTTTTCAGGTGGCTAGTAAAGAAAATCAATGGCATCAAAAGGTAATGTTAATGGACAATGTAAGAAAAGTAATAAAGGACCTAACAATCTTCCTACAGGTCAATATACACTACCACCACCACCACCTGTTACCACAACTTTTCAACCAGCTACTATAAATATTCCTCCCCCTCCTAGATCAACTATTTCAAATATTTCACTACCAAATGCATTTTTATGCCTCTACCGTCTGACCAATTCCACACCTCTTCATCCCAAAATAGCCTGCATAGTAGCTCTTCATTTGTGCCTTTGAAATCATCCTCACCAAGCCTATCTAGATTGAGAGTTGGATGTCCTAACATACCAACATCGCTATCCATTGATAGTGCTACAAAGCCTAATGCTACAGTAGCTGCTTCTTAGAATTTGCAATTTAAAGAGGTATTAGAATATGACAAGTTTAGGAGGCTATGAATCATCCCTTATTGTGATGGATAAGTAACTCTTACATTTTTTCTTAATTTTTAAAAGCTAAGATAATGGTTTAATATAATTTTATTGCAGGTTCACTCCAGCATATGCCGCCGGGCATATAGTTATAGAAGCAATTAAACCATTTTTCAAAAAGTCGTGGAATAGTTGGTTAGAGATTTCATAGGAAATTAGAATTGACATGTGGAAATAGTTTATGGTATAAGCAGTTTTATAAGCTATAAATCTCATTTCCTAAAGATAGTTTTTCCATTGTATCCATCAACTCATTTTATGACTTTATATTAAACTATTTTGCAGACAAAGTGTTCATGGAGTGATTGTCATGCTAATGAAATAGACCGCATTTTTTGATTGAAAGTAGCTCTAGTATCAAAGAACACTTGTACGTGGCCCAGAGGAAATTGGTAAAACCTAGTTGATTGAATGATGAAGTGTGGACACAATTATTGATATTATGGGAAACTCCTAAATATAAGGCAAAGAGGGAATTCAGAAAGGAAAATCAAACCTCTAAAATGGGTGGTTCACTGCACACTGGAGGTTCGATGAGTTTTGCTACCCACCAATGAAGATTGGTACTATTCTTTTCCAAACCCTTTATCCATTTACATGTGATACTTTGAGTAAATAATTTGTTGTTTTTATTTTTGAATTTGTGTCTTCTGTAGCTACAATTAAGCTAACTGAAAGTCTGAATTTAGTTTTTGTTAATATCCTATTAAGCGTTTAACTATAAAGTCTGAATTTGGATAATGCATAATGCTTATTAGTCGAGTTTCTTATTTCTTTTGGCTGATAAAGATTCCTAATTAAGCTAACTGGAAGTCTTTAACAATAAATCAATTTGGGAGAAGAAAGAATTATTATTACATTTCTACTTGTACTGTTCTATTCAGTTTCACACCTCTTCTTTTTCTTTCTTCTCCCGATCGGGTTATGACATTATATACTTAAATTATTCTGATTATTCTACTAATCATCCATGACAACTGAACTCATCCAACTAAACCGATTAGCATCCAACTGAACAAAGCAACATCCAACTGATTTGGCAGCCAATTAGGAGATCAATCAGTTTGAGGTTTGCCCTTATGATTTGGCAGGTTCATTGTATGGTAATAGTCTTAATCTTGGTTTTATTATTGATATGAGTAATCTATTCTTCCTATGATAAAGTTCATGGATCAGTTGAGTAAAGGTTTATTTTCATAGGCTAATTCATAAATTTCTTGTCTTCAATACTTACCCAGCCTAGTATGAATTCGTGGAATATTTTGCTTGAATATATATGCGTGTGTATTAGTTTTTGGTAACCAATCCTTTCAGTGTGAATATTCATCATCATAGATTGAGTATTTGTTTTACTACATTCAGGCTAAGATCCCATATTATAGGTTGTTTGATGTTTAGATACTAATAGTGCTTTTGCAGGTTTAGTGGGTTCTTGGTTATGCCTTGATGTGTTATGTCCTTAAGGGTATGTGGATGCATGCTCGTCAATAGGATCAATCTGATTAGTTGAGATCAAGTAGTTCCCTTTTTGTATTGATAGGATCAATTTGATTAGTTGAGGTTGAGTAGTTCACCTTTCTACTACTTTTCCACTTGAGCTTGAGAGATCATCAATTCCCTATACAGTAGTGGTATCTTGCAAATCAGAAGCCTCTGCACCACTCTCTGAACTGAACTTATTATGGAATCTTAAAGATTTCAGCTTCCTTGGGAAAATAAGAGGTGAAGATAAAAATTTTTTGCTTTCTCCAATCGATAAAGAATCATTATTGCTACCATATGCATATTTCAAGCTATTCTGATTGATTCTTAAATAGGAATTACAACACGAACGTGAGTATTTTAAAGAGCAAATTTTGGAAATCTTCATTTTCACTTTAAATTCAGTAAACCCATTATACATCACCTTACTAATCAATTGTGCAGCTGCCATTTTTATAACCTGGTGGCCTCACTTCATAATCAAAGTACAAGGACCTTATAGTCATACAAAAACTTAATTGGTGGTGTCTTGTAACATCTCCAACTTGTTTTAGTTTGTCGTCGAGGTCGTCTATTTTTTTTTTTTTGAATAATTTCCCTTAATTGGTGGTGTTACATTTCTTTGTTTTTAGTTTTTTTTTTTGTAAAAGATGTAGTAGAAAGACTGTACATGTCATCTCAATTGCATTTAGCTTGTGTTACTGTTGTTGTAAGAGGAAGAGTTGTGGTAAATAGACCAAATCAATTTGATGTACGATTTGTCTTATTCCTATGTATTCTCCTCCTATTATGTAATGCATTTTGTTATAGTATGTCTATTTTCTAATCGCTCCCTATCTCTTTGGAAAAGAAAAATAATAGTAGGTGCCCAATTTTGAATTTGAAACCTCCTAGGATATAGCAACTTATGGGTAGGTGGTGATTCTGGTTATCAAGACCATTTGTGGCGCAGATTCCTTAATGATAATGTCATAGTAGGGCCTAAATAATTAGGCTACTTATATTTATTTTTTTTAGTAAAAAAGGGGTAGGTGAGGTTGTATCATTTATAAGTTCTTGGCACGTTGCGACCTCATTTAGAATTCTTTACTTCATTTATTATTGTATCTTTATCATGATATCTAAGATGTCTAGTTAAAGAATAGAGATTTGTTAGGGATTTGTTTATAGAATGGGTGACAATGTCTTGTTAAATACTCCTCTGATATGATTCACATAATGGACTTTAAAATAGAAAAAAAAACTATGCTTTCTTAGTTTGGCAGGCCATGTTGGATCATGTAGCATGTGTATAAAGTCTTTTAAATTTTTAACTTTTCTAATAGAGTATTTGGCTTTTGTTTGTGCTGGTAAGATACGTACTGCCCCATATATCCACTACCATTTGAATGAAAATAACAAATTCCTACTATTGCTTTTGTACAGTGAATGAGATTCTGCAAAAACAGGGGTATTTTCCATGTTGTTCTTTAAGTCCAGACAGTGTGGAATTGATATGACCTTAATAGATGAACTTTTACAATAGCATTGACCTGTATATGGGTAAACTTTTACAGAAATTCTTAAATGGGGGAGTAGATATACCTCTTCTTAAGGCCTTCGATGAGATACATAGGAAGAAAAAGTTGAATGGTATAAGAGAATAGTGAGTCGAACCACCTGCTAAGGATGCATATGTAAGATAACAAATTTTATATATATTATTTTCTTTTGATTCAACTTAGCTTGTTTACATAATGATAATTATTTTTCTTTCAGGGGGAATTTCAAAAAAGCATTGATGATTGGAGTCAAACTCAACCTGCTTAAGAGGATGGTACCATGGTCCAACCATCGCCTACTGATATGACTAGAATATGGAAAATTGTGGTAGGTGGTCCAAAGAAGGGTAAAACCTATTGGCTTGGAGTTAACCAATCCTCGAGTAATTTTTCTCCAATGTTGCCCAACTCTACTTCTATTTCGCAAAATGCGGAAAAAATAAAAGCGATGAGAACAAAAATTGAAGAGTTGACGCAACACTGTGCAGTTAGTGATGCCAAGGTTGCTAAGTTTAAGGCATTAGTCAAGAAGCATATGCCTCAAGTATTTGATGAGGGGAAGATAGTGAATCAGATGATTAGATTGTAGTGGTTGCTTCTTGTTTATGATTGTGACATTTAGACTTAAACTATTAGAATTGGTGTTTATTTTGGATTGTGACGTTTAAACTAATCTTGAAATGTTTAAACTATTTGATTCGCTATTTGTTTTGGATGTTTTAAAGTGGTTGAATTTTTAAGTTTTGGTTTTATTTGTACTTTTTAAATTCTAATTGAACATGAGAGAATTTTTCGACTACAATGATTGAAAATAATTTATTTATTAAATAATTTTTTATCAAATTTCCGGCAACAGTAGTCAAAAATAATTTATATATTAAATAATTATTTATTAAACTCCCGACTAAAATAGTCAGAAATATTTTATTTAGTAAATAATTATTTATCAATCTTCTGACAACAGTGATCAGAAATAATGTATAAATTAAATAATTATTTATTAATCTTCTAACTAAAGTAGTCGAAAATATTTTATTTAGTAAATAATTATTTATCAATTTTTCGACAATAGTGGTCAAAAATAATGTATATATTAGATAATTAATTATTAAACTTCCAACGAAATTAGTCGTAAATATTTTATTTATTAAATAATTATTAATAAATATTCTGACTACATTAGTTGGAAAACTTATAATTATTAAGTAATTATTTTTAATTATATTATTAGACGTTTGACTACACTAGTCAAAATATTATTTTTGTCAGATCATTCTTAATTTAATTTTTTCGACTGCAGTAGTCAGAAAGTTCCGACAGTAGTAGTCGAAAAAAAAATCCAACAAGCTTTTTTCTGACTAATTCAAAATAGTTGGAATGTTGTCGGAAATGCCTTATTTTTCGACTACATTCCGACTGCATGAGTTTTCCAAAAATTGTAAATTTCTAGTAGTGAGGAGAGCGAACACTAGCCCAGGAGAAAGAACTCGAATTCCCCCACTTCTTCCGTGGCCACTTGCCACCATCTCTACCACTTTGCTCGGAAGGCCTAAATTTCTTTCCTTGCCTTTCACCAATCTCAACTTGCTTCATTTTCTCTGCTTCTACTTGTTTCATATACATAATCAACCTAGAAATATCCATATTTTCAATCAACAAGGCCGCCTTGCTCTGGAGGACTAACTCATGGGACAATCCCGAGACAAACTTACACATTCTAGCCCTTATGCTACAAACCATCTCGGGAGCATACCTTGACATTTGATGGAATTTCAAGGCATACTTTTGAACAGACATCCTTCCTTACTTCAAGTTCACAAACTCTTCTGGTTTTGCTTTCCTCAACACTTGAGGAAAGAAGTAATCTAAGAAATCCTCAGAGAAATCCTTCCACATGGCGTGACTAGCATCAACACCTCTAGACAACTCCCACCCTTTGTACCATTGATATGCTACATCAATCAATTGGTAGGTAGTAAACTCAATGACCTCAACCTCTGAAGCATGCATGATTCGGAAGATCTTCTCCATTTCATCAACGAAGCCCTAAGGATCTTCCTCAACCTTCATACCTGAGAACATATAAGGGCTCTACCTCATAAATTGGCCAACTCTTATGACCTCAGAAAAAATGGTAGCCAGAGCACCACACTCTGATTAAGAGGCTACTAATTGAGTTGAGAGGTTTATGGAGCAATGAAACTCAACATTAGTAGCATCCCCCTAAGTTAATGGAATAGGAGGGTCACTCTCATAGTCGAGGTTGGTGGGGATAGGTGGAACCCCATGAAGATGGTCTGATATCGCAGCCCTTGCTTGGGTCTAGACTCTAGAAATTGGATAAGCTCCATCCATAGAGCCCTCAGTCAGGGCAAAAGTGTTTGCCTGAGTATATAATCTCCTTGGAGGTAAGATCTGAAAGATAGAAAATGAAAATCAAAGAAATCCAAACCTCAGACTCTATAACTTGATATTGAAACACAAGAAAGGGAAATGTAAAATGTCTCATAGCCCCTGTTTTATAAGTGTGGCATACTTCAAACCCATAAAAGAGACTCTACTTGACACCGCATTCTGGACACCCAACTAACCATGAACTTTGGCTCTGATACCAACTTGACACGACCCAAAATCAAGCTATGTCGTATGGTACCTCAAGCTCACATGAACTAGAGGTCGCCCTGATAACCCAACCTAATCATCATTATAAACCACAAGGGCTGGGTGAGTCCTGAACATATTATAAGATAGCAGAAAACATACTACAAGTCATAACATAAACATGTATAACACTTTATTAGATTCATCAACTAACCAATATACCCAAGTCCACAGTCATCCATAATACCACTATACAAACTAATGTTTAAATATGTATATATCAGGACAAGCCCCTGACAATAGCCAAACCAAGTCAAAATAAGACTAAGTCTAAAGATAGGAGACCAAGAAGGAACATCTTCCAAAGTAAGAAACCCCACCACTCCAAAGTCAATACACGAACTTCTTCGAGCACTAAATCACTATACAGGAAGCAAAGATGATTATTTGTCCCCTATGTCACATGGGGACATAGCGTACAGAAATGGTTGGTGGTTGGAGCGCTAGAATAAAACTCAAGGATAAGGATAAAATAGTTTTATCAATCAACAACAAGTAAATATATCATATTCTATCACATTCATACACTTCTCCATACCTATAGGTACACCACATGCCAAATAAAGGAACAAGTCTTATCTACACTCATAAAGCACTTATTCACCTTACATGAAGTGGAGGAGTACGACCTCTCATACTTATAGGTCCAAACATTCTCAATAGATAGAGAACTTTAACCATATTCACATTATATTTAGACATGGGACTCTAACCATGCACACATATTTATTAGTCAAGGACTTTAACCATGTACACATTCAATCCAACAAGGGACTCAAACCATATGCTCATCTAGGAAAGGGACTCCAACCTTATGTGTATTTATTAGATAATGGAATCTAACCTCATGCCACACTTAGAATATAACCACAATCCATTCCATTCGTCGAGGTACTTTAACCTTAAGAGATCTCCTTAAGCAAGGGACTATAACCTAGAGCAATTTCATTAGGCAAGGGACTTTAACCTCAAGCATCTCATTAGGCAAGGGAATCCAACCACAAGCCATCACAAATATCATTAGTTGATATTGGGACTTTAAAATTTTGACCAAGGATCAACATTCATTCCATACAACACGTAAGGACTTTAACTATTTAGCCAATTCAGCACTATACATAACCCTATGGTCAGAAATACCTTGGTTGTTGGACCTTAGAAAATTTCCTAGAATTTTGATCTCTGGACCCAATATGACTCGAGGGTATGATTCATATGTTGGGGAATATATAGTATGGTTCATTCGTATATTGACCAGTGTTGGTTAGTGAGATGGATTTTGGTTACTAAAATGGGTATGACTTAGGGGTACGAGTGGTATTGGTGGTTATGGATTATTTGGTTCCCTAACTTAATCTTAGACTTGGTTACTTAGGTCCTATATGAGTATGAATGGCTCACCATTAGATATAATACAGGGTAGGAGTCATACCCAGTACTCGTATGGTGGACAGTATCTAAATCTTCCTTAGGTTTAAATCTGCCTAGGGTATGGGTGAAAGGTCCGGATCATATACTTTAGATCCAAATTAGTTGGATGAGTCGTATACTGGACATGTTTGATACAAAGGTTGAGGCTATGATACAAGTGGAGGATACCACTCATTTTGGAAGGGTATGACTCGTGAGGGTCAGTCGTATCCTTGTGATGGAATTTTGGTGCAACTTAAGTGGGGGTATTCTGGATATTTCTCCACTTATTATAATAAGGTCCCACGACTTTTAACCTACTTAGAAGGTTATTTACCCTATTATTACATTCATCATCTCTTAGAAACTCTTCTAAACACTCTATAATTCTCTCAATAACTTTAGGGCAAGGGGAACTAGGGTTTCAACTAGAAGATTAATTTGGGGCTGTCTTGGTGATTTCTTTCCATCATCATCTTGGTTTAAGGGATGTTTCTTCCCTCATTGTTAATTCTATCTAAAGGTATGGTTTTTATGAATGTTTACATGACTTCATTAATTTTATAATTTTGGTTTCAAATATGAATTGGGAATTTTGATGTTAAATGGTTGATTATGGTTTTACAGAGTTTTAATTGTACTTCTGTATGCATTAATGGTGGTTTTGGATAATTTGATTGCATGGTAATGTTTTAATGGTAATAGGAATTGTGATTGGTCATATTATGCCCCCAATGTATTTGATAAAATGCTTATAAAGATATGTTCATTGCATTGACTACTTTTAATGAAACTTATATTGGTTTTAAAACTCGGTAAAGGGATTATTCATGGTTTAAATAGCTTAGAAAGGTAAATGGCTAAATTGTTATGCTTGTGGGGTACATGGAATCCCCTAAGTGGTTTAATATGGTAAATGAAAAGGAACTTGAAATTCCCTTAAACCTATATATGGTTGGCTATGGATAATACTTGCAAGTAAGGATTGGTATGATGATACCAATATTGATGGACTTGGTTAATAAATGGCTAATGGTTTGGTTACTTATAAATTGGTTTTAATTGGGCAATAATGGTGGGATGTGTAGCAAAATCATAGAAGATAGAGGTTTCAAGGGGACCAAAACTAGAAACTCATATTTGTCAATATGAGGTTGGTCTTGTGACCGTATGCATGATGTCACACTATATTTTGGGGGATGTACTAGTCATCCTAGGTTTTCTTCCTTGGTCGTGCGGCTACACGCACTGCGGCCCTTTCAACAGAGAGAGGTAAACCCATATAGCCCATGGGTGGTTTAGGAAAGCAAAGCTATACAACCTAGGTAAAGGTTTTAAAGGCATCTTAAATCTAGTCCCTTTACCTGACATGGTTATACATATTTATATATATATATATATATATATATATATATATATATATATATGTATTGTCATTTACATATGGATAGCTATACTTGGTTTTATAAATGGCATTATTTTATCCTTATCATGAGATCATGCTAGCGTTCACCCGCTAACCTATCTACTGGTGGATGTACACCTACGTTCTGCAGGAACCGACTGTTCTACTCCTCCTACATAGTGATTAACTCGGGGATCAGTATTTGAACTGAAGTGGTGAGCTTCCATTCTTTCAGAAGGCTCCATTTCATGTTATGGATATTTCTAGACATTTTAATTTCATTTTGGATATTTTTTTGGCTATAGTTGGGGGAATGTCCCAACCAAATTTTATTACTTTTTTGGTTAGAGGATTTATGGTACTTCTATAGGTTGGAATGGGTGGGATCGGTATTGTTGTTGGAATTGGCCTTGGAATAACTGAAAGGTTGGCACCATCGAACATAATTTCTCACTGTTCTATCATATTTTATTTTGGGATTAATTTTATTATTTTTTGGGACATCTTTGGTTATGGCCTAGTTTATGGCCTTATTTTTGAATTGTTTGGTATGGTTGGATTGTTGGATGGAATGGTTGGACTCGATTGGGGCATTCATAGTTGTGATTTTATCCTATAGTCTTCATATAAGTTATTGCGCTATCTTGCTACATGCTCAAAATTAAGCTAACTCTGAGCAGGCAGCTGGTGGTTGGGTTGGGTAATAGGGTTGGTTTCCAATCCCAGTCGAACTTGGGACTCCCATAATGATAAGTCCCCTGGGCAGGTAGCATCAAGTTGGTATCAGAGCCCAGGTTCATAGTCTATTGAGAGTCCACAAAGTTGTGTCGAGTAGAATCTCTATAGGGGTATGTAGCTCCCCACACTTATAAGGGAGAGGATACAAGGTATTTAGGAATGTTTCACTTTCTTGGTATTCTATTTTCAAGCTTGGAGTCTCAATCCTTAAACCTTCTCCAATCCTTATTTGTTCATCTTTCAGATCATGCCTCATAGATTTGGAACATAAGGAAATTCTTTTATACCATCTGTATGTAATGCTAAAGGAGTGCATCCTACTTCTGGGATTATCTTCGATCTCACGGTCCTAACCCTGATAGTTCTAGATTTCTACCGGTTACTACTAGTCCTCCTAAAAGTGAGGTGACTAATGCTGAATTCTATCAGTCTATTCATGATTTTGCTCAGATGGCCATTGCTTAGGCTGAGCGGGGTACGACTGGTGCTTTGTCTGCTAAGGCCATAATGATTGGCTAATTTATAAATATGGGTTCTCCCACTTTTTCTAGAGTAAAAGTGGAGGAGGATCTCCAAAGCTTTTTGGATGAAATAGAAAAGATCTTTTCGGTGATGCAAGATACTAATGTGGAAGGTTTAAACTTTTCATCTTATCAGCTCAATGAGATTATATCAATAATATGAAGAATGGGATAGGAATAGGGGTGATGTGGAAGAATCAGCCTTGTAGAATTCTTTTTCTAAGACCTTCTTAGATTGGTTCTTTCCTCTAGAGTTGAGAAGAGCAAAAATGGAGGATTTTGTGAACCTTGAGTAGGGGAGGATGTCTGTCAAGGAATATGCCTTGAAGTTTCATCAATTCTCAAGGTATGTTCCTGATTTAGTTGCTGACATGCGAGCTAAAATGTGGAAATTTTCCTATGGGTTAAATTGGGATTTAATTTTGGAGAGCAAGACTTCCTTGTTAATTAAAGATATGGACATTTCTAGGTTAACTATTCATATGCAGTAAGTAGAGAATGAAAAGAGAAAGCAGGTAGAGTTTGGGGATAAATAGGGTAAGAGGAGTAGGTTTTCTGACTAGGGAGGTGCTCAATCTCAAGGTTGTATTATGGTGGAAAAAGGTAGAAAAAGAAGTAGGGGAGTTCTGGTTCTTACTCTTCTACTAGTACTCCTTACCAATCGGGCGATGGGTTTCATTATGGTGGTGACAATTTTTTAGCACAGAGTGCCCAATCTCAAGCAAGCGAATGTCATTCAGTTTCTCCATGCCCTCCTTTTCAATTCTGTAGTTGTCCTCATTAGGGTTATTGTGATGAAAAAAGGGATAAATACTTCAAATGTGGCCAAGCAATCCATCGGTTCAGGGATTGTCTGGTTAATGAGTTTGTTACGGGGGCAAATAAGATTCTTGTGGCTTTATCTTTTGCTCCTACACCTGGTGGTGTTGCATCTACTTCTGTTATTGCTCCTGGTTCTAGTGTTGGTCAAAATAGGTTGTATGCTTTGGCGTCCTGACTGAAATCCGAGGCATCACCTGATATCATTACACGTACATTATAGTTTTTCTCTCGTGACATATATTGTTTGCTTGACCCAGAGTCCACTCTTTTCTATATGACTTTTTACTTGACTGTATCTTTTGGTTTTGATTCGAAAGTTATTTTGGGTCCTTATGCTATTTCTACCCCGGTAGGTAACTCATGTATTACTAAGAGAGTCTATAGGTGGGTATGGTATCTATTGCTGGGAAGCAGACCTTGGTGGATCTATTTGAGTTGGTTATGGTAGATTTTGATTTTATTTTGGGTATGGATTGGTTACATTCTTGTTATGCATTCTTGGATTATCGGGACCATAGGGTTATCTTTAGGTTCCTCGGTGAACCGGTTATAGAATAGGATGGTGGTTTTTTAGCTCCTAGGGGGAGATTTATTTCTTATCTTAGAGCTCGGAGGTTGATCTCTAAAGGTTGTCTTTATCACTTAGTCCATGTTAAATATTCTAATTCGGAAGGTCCTTCTTTCCTGCCAGTTCCAGTGGTTAATGAGTTTCTAGAGGTCTTTCCGGATGATCATCTTGGTGTTTCTTTGGATAGGGAAATCGAGTTTGGTATTTATTTGCTTTCGAACACTCGTCCAATTTCTATTCCTTTATATAGAATGGCTTCGACTGAGTTGAGGAAACTCAAGGAGAAACTTAAGAATCTTCTACATAAGGGTTATATTCATCCTAGTGTATCCCCATGGGGTGCACCGGTATTGTTTGTGTGCAAAAAAGATGGTTCCCTTTGGATGTGCATTGACTATAGGTAGTTAAACAAGGTGATGTGTGAGCAATTGCTAACATATTTAAGGCCTTTAACTGAGAATAATTATGAAGTCTTAAGAAACTTTTGCCGTTTTTGATTTGTTTATGTTTGATTTTATAGTTTAAGCTTATAAGATAGAGAACCAACAAGAATGGAAGCAAAGAAGTTGAAATCTGGAGAAATCTGAAGAGAAGTGTGGCTGACGATATCTGTGATGAGTCGCCAGCCCTATAATAGGCTATCATAGTTGTCGTTAGACTTAACCAGAGACTTAGCATGAGTTAAAACCTGTGACGACATCTAGTGATAGGATGTCAAAAGTGTGATATGCCGTCATAAATATCGTCATCCTTAACCAGAGAATTGGCGCAAGTTGAAGCCTGTGATGATATTTTGTGATAAGGCGTCAGAATTGTGATAAGGCATCAGAATGAACGTCAGCCTTAGGCAGAAACTATCAAAATAGAAGAGGAGCTGATGACATCTATGATACATCATCAGGCTCCTAATACATCGTTACCTACATCATCAGCCTTAGGCGGAGCTTGTCAATATTGAAGGAAATCTAACGCCATTCCTGATAAGGCGTCAGACCCTTGATAAGGTGCCAATTGTCCGAGAAATTTACTTAAGTTAGTATTTTATTTCCTTAATTAGACTCAAGTATAAATAGCAGCTTTTAGGGTTTTCTAATTATCATTGACATATCTTGCAATATACGTTATGCACGATTTTTCTCTCTCTTGAGTTCCAATATGCTCTAGAACATTATTGTTGAGAGAACATTGTCGTCAATATTATGGGAGTTTTGTATTAAGACTCAGCTCAAGTTACACTTCATGATTTTCATCATCATTGTAAGTTAATCTACCCAACTATGAATTCAACTTGTGTACTTGTTTATTACATCATGAGTGGCTAAACTCCATTAACCTGAATTATGGGATCTAGGGTTAGATCTTGATAAGGTGCTAAGTATTCAAGATTCAATAGGTGGTAGGATTTCTTGATAATTCTAAAGCTTTAATTAACGTCTGTTGGTTGCAAATAGTAGACAAACTTGCTTTGATTTGCTTGAGAAAGAAATTAAATATGGTAGGAAGTGAATTATCAACAGGGACTCGAAAATACTTCATTTCATAATCAGCGCTGTAACAAGGTTGGTTAACTTGAGGCAAAATCTGGGCAATTAATAGAAATTTCCTAAGTCCGAGAGGATTAGGAAATTAAACACTTAAGTAGGTCAAGATACATTTGAGCATAACATCGATAAAGATAGCTTGTTATCCTACCCACCATGAGAATCTTGAATCCCCTTTAGCATCTATCATATACCGTCAGCCCTAGTGTACATATTTTTGGTTATTTCATAAACTCTTGATTACAAACATCGAAATTAAAGTGACAAACAATTATTCGTGAACTTAAAACCCCCATTTCAGGAAACATCAAACTATCAGTGAATTAAATAGCAAACAACTTAGGTTCACACCTAATTCTCTGTGGGATTCAACCCTAACCTAGTTGGGTTTTATATTGATAACGATTGCTTACACCCATTCAAGAGTGTAATTTGAGCGTTATCACAAGCTGACGGTCAAAAATAAGTATCCTCTTCTAAGGATAGAGAATTTGTTCGACTAATTGCAAGGTGCTAAGTTTTTTTCTAAGATATACCTTAAGTCTAGGTACCATCAGCTAAATATTAGGGAGGTGGGTATCCCTAAGATGGCTTTTTAAACTCGGTATGGACACTTTGAGACTTTGGTAATGTTATTTGGGTTGACTAATGCTCTGGCGATATTTATGGGTCTAATGAACAGGGTTTTTTGTCAATATTTTGATCTCTTTATTATTGTGTTTATTCATAACATTCTAGTTTATTTGAAGAGTGGGGTGGATCATGCTAGTTACCTTTGTGTGGTGTTGCAGACCTTAAAGGAACAATAGTTGTATGCTAAGTTCTACAAATGTAAGTTTTAGCTAAACGCTGTAACTTTCGTGGGTCAAATTATTTCTAGTGAGGGGATCATGGTGGATTCGCATAAGGTTGTTGTGGTGAAGAGGTTGGCTATACGCATGACTCCATCTGACATTCAAGGCTTCTTGGGTTTAGCCAGGTATTATAGGCGATTTGTGGAAAGCTTTTCATATATAGCCGCTCCTTTGACTAAGTTAACTTAAAAGAAGGTCAAGTTTTCTTGGTCAGATGCTTGTGAAAGGAGTTTTGAGAAGTTGAAGGATAAGTTGACTTCGGATCCAATTTTGACTTTGCCAGAAGGTAATGATGGGTTCGTGGTTTATTGTGATGTATCATATTGGGTAGGTCTTGGTTGTGTGTTGATGCAACATGGGAAGGTGATTGCCTATGCTTCCAGGCAGTTAAAGGTACATAAGAAGAATTATTCTACTCATGATTTGGAGCTATTGGCGGTTGTGTTTGTTTGAAAAATATGGCAGCATTATTTTTATGGTGTTCATATGGATATATTTTTTTATTATAAAAGTCTAAAGTATGTGTTCATTCAGAAGGAGATTAATCTCAGGTAGAGGAGATGACTTGGGCTTCTCAAGGAGTATGATATGAGTCTTCACTATCACCCAGGTAAGGCTAACATGGTTGCGGATGCGCTTAGCAGATTATCCATAGGGAATTTGGCTCATGTGGAGAAAAGAAAGCGAGAATTAGTGAAGAATATTCACTGCTTAGATAATCTTGAAGTTCACCTCTTGGACTCCAAGGATGGTGGTGTGGTGGTGTAAGAAGTGGTTCGATCTTCTCTTGGTGTAGAGATTAAGGAGAAGCAAGTGGTAGATCCTATCTTGATAAAAATCAAGAGTGACATTGGTAGGCAAAAGGTAGTGGTGTTTGAGATCGACGAGGATGGTACTTTATGGCACCAAGAAAGGTTGTGTGTTCTTGATATCGATGATTTACGATAAAGGATTTTGCTGAGGTGCATGAATTGTGCTATGTTGTTCATACCGGCTCGACTAAGATGTATCATGATCTCAAGGAGATCTATTAGTGAAATAGTATGAAGAGGGATATGGCTGATTTTATGGCCAAGTGCATAGTGTGTCAACTCGTTTAGGTTGAGCACATGATACCAGGAGGGTTATATCAAGAAATTGATTTTCCCGAGTAGAAATAGAAAGTGATCAATATGGACTTTAATACTGGTCTTCCATGGTCTCAGAATCAATATGATTTGATTTGAGTCATCGTCGATAGGATGACTAATTTTGTGCACTTTTTGCCCGTGCAAACTACCTCCTCGGTGGAAGATTATGCGAAGCCGTATCTTCAGGAGCTTATGAAGCTGCATGGGGTGCCTATTTTTACTATCTCTAATCATGGCACGTAGTTTACATATCACTTATGAAGATCTTTTCAAAAAAGGTTATTGGCTAAGGTTAGTCTGAGTACTGCTTTCTACCCGCAGATAGATGGGCAGGCAGAGAGAACTATTTAGACATTAGAGGATATTCTTTGGGCTTGTGTGATCGATTATGGTGGCAATTGGGTTAAGCATCTACCTTTGGTAGAGTTTGCTTACAACAATTGTTATCATTTTAGTTTTGGTATGGCCCTTTTTGAGGCATTGTATGGTAGAGATGTAGATCTCCTATTGGCTGGTTTGAGTTTTGAGAAGAAAACATGTTTGGTCTCGACTTGGCTTACCAGGCTATGGAAAAGGTGAAGTTAATTTAGAAGAGGCCGAAGGCTGCCCAAAGTTGCCAAAAGTCTTATGCGGATGTTAGGCATAGAGACTTGGAGTTTGAGGTTGGGGATAAGACTTTTCTCAAGGTATCTCTCATGAAGGGAGTAGTGCAGTTTGGTAAGAAGGAAAAGCTCAGTCCCCGGTATGTGGGTCCTTATGAAGTTTTGTAGAGAATTGATAATGTTGTTTTTGAGTTGGAGTTAGCTTCTAGCTTGAGCTTGGTTTATCCGGTCTTTCATGTTTCCATATTAAGGATGTGTATTGGTGATCCTTCTTTGTTTGTTCCTTTGGAAGGATTGGGTATCTCAAATTTTTGTCTTATGAAGAAGTCTCGGTTGAGATCTTGGATATGCAAGTTCATCAGTTGCGAACCAAGGATGTGGCTTCGATTAAGGTTTTTAGCAGAACCATAAGGTGGAAGAAGCTGCATGGGAAGCGAGGAGGACATGAAGTCCAAATTTTCACATCTATTTTCTGCTCCTAGGATTCATGCAAAAGGTATGTGTCTTCAACACATCTTTAATTTCAGAGTTTGATAAGGGAAAGATTAATATCTTTGCCTCTTTGTTTTCAAACTTTGTTAAGCATGAGAAATATATTTGATAATGCAAATGACTCGTGCATGTGGTTACCCCTACCATGTCCGTCATTTAGTGATGAATGTTCCTAGTGCGGGAGAGTGAAACACCTTATTTTTTGAACCTTAGAAAATTTCCTAGAATTCTGATCTCTGGACCAAATAAGACTCGGGGGTGCGAGCCTTATATTAGGGAACGAATGGTATGGTCCAGCCGTATGTTGACCAGTGTTTGTTGGTGGGATGGATTTTGGTTACTAGAATGGGTACGACTTAGGGGTACAAGTCATATTAGTGGTTTGGATTGTTTAGTTCCTTAACTTACTCTTAGACTTGGTTACTTAGGTTGGATCTGAGTATGAGTGGTTCACTATGAGTCGTAAGATGGGGTACGAGTCGTACCTAGGACTCGTATGATGGACAATGTCTAAATCTTCCTTGGGTTTGAATCTGCCAGGGGTATGGGTGAACGGTACGGATCGTATGCTTTGGATAGGACTTGGTTGGATGAGTCATATGCTGGACAGTGTTTGATCTAAAGTTTGAGGCTAGGATACAAGTAGAGAGTACCACTCGTACTAGAAAGGTATGACTCGTGAGGGTCAGTCGTATCCATATGATAGGATTTGGTGCAACTTAAGTGGGGGTATTCTGGATATTTCCCCACTTATTCTAATAAGGTCCCATGACTTCTAACCTACTTGGAAGTTTATTTATCCTATTATTCCATTCATTAATACTTAGAAACTCTTCTAAACTGTAACGCCCTAATTTTGTACCCCAGATGCTACACGGTGTTTATAATCCTGAAGGACCACAAGCTAACCCATGACTGGTACCTGCTGCAATAGCTGAATAAGAATACTATAAATATGTGGAAATTAGGCAAAAACTTGCCATAAGGTTAAATACAGAAATAAAACTAAATACCGTATAGCAATACCAAAATTGAAACATCTGTCTGAAAATACTCTAGTCTGAAAAAAGCCTCTAAACTGTCTGAAATATGAAGTTGATGGGACAAGCCCCCAACTAACTCCAACTATTGAAACTGTACTGCTAAACCAAAATACTAAATAAAATAATCATGTCCTTAAACTATGAGGAATCACCACTAACTCTGACTAAAGAAAATCTACTAAGGGTGCTTGGGAACCCGTGCGTCTGAACTTATGATATAAAAAATCATAGCACAAAGCAAAAGTATGCGTCAGTACTTTGAATGTACTGGTATGCTAAGTGAGGTAGGCTTAAATGCATGGGTTCATATGCATGAACAATACAGACTGAATGACATGAGTATAACTGGATAAGAGTACATGCATGAATATGTAACTGTAACTGAGATCATGATAACACTGAATACTAAGTCCGAATACTGTTTAACTGATATATGAGTATACTGATACTGAATTACTAATAACTAAATGATTGTATCTAATTGTCCTTGTTCTATGGAACTATACTGAGTTTCGTACTGAGCTGAGTGGATGTTTCTGACAATCCTGAATCTGTAGAACTGAAATAAGTTCTATACTGAGACTCTATCTGAAACAGAGACTGTGGAAGGTAATCATCTAACCGACATGCCCCTTTATAAATAGATTGGGGTCCAACCTGTAACCCCAGTTGGATGGGTGTCAATACCGTACCACGGTTAAAGACAAGTTATGAGTTAACCTTCTATGATAGGAAGCTTTTTCGTCAACCTACGCTGGCAGGAAAAATCAAATGAGATGTATCAACCCTCATAATATCTGGCAGGAAGATATCTCAACCTACGTTGTCTACGTAGTTCTATAATGCAGGGATTGCTACTAAGGGTCAAACCCTCTGCAGGTAGGAATGCCCCCATCCCTGGGTTAAGTCGGTGCTGAATCCTACTCCTATCTGAATAGTTCATGCTAGGCTCGACTGGACAGTTACTGATTATACCATCTAACTAAACTAAACTAAGTTCACTGAGTTTTGTTGACTGATGGAATACTACTGAATTCTATTAACTGACCAAATTTACTGAGGTCTGAATAGAATATTAAACTGGACTAGATTGATACAGAATCTACTTAGTTTTCCTGAGTCCTATAACTTACTGAGAGTACTACTGATTGTGACATGACTGAGATTATTCTTTATCTGAAATTAGCTCTAGGTAAACAGCTAAATTGTCGGGTATTAAATACCCCCAGGACTCAATAGCATGAAAAGTAAAGCATCCCATGATCTTGCGTAGCATAAAATGCACACTTGTTCATAACATATCTATAGAGATATTTTATCAAATACTTGGATGGTATAACTTGCACGTAAGCTAGCATGACATGATTTCTTTCCCTTATTAGCTCACATGATCAATTCATCATGCACTTGGTGAGCATAATATATGCACATAATAAGAGGGCATCATGATTCACTTCCAATTTCACAATTTCAAGGGGTTTAACATGGATTCATAAGAATCTACATATATAATAACTAATTCCACATGAAACATATAATAAATCATGAAATAAAAATCTAATTCATATAATAATCATGAATACACTTTAATTCCAATCATGGAAGTAATAAATTCCAACTACTTAAAGTTTAAAAGAGTTTTTTGGACACCAAGGATGGAAGTAACCCTTGGATGAACACTTCACATACCTTAGTTGGTGAATTCTAGTAGAATAATGGTGGAAACCTTAAGTCTTGGATCTTGAATGTGATGAACTAGGGTTGTTCTTGATAAATTCTAGAGAGAATGAGTACATTTTTCATCTTGGACGGCTTAATGATATGTTTTGGGGGATGATATAAGGTGGAAAAAGACCCATTTACCCCTCTGGATGCGAGTTTAAAAGACTGAAAGTTGAACCATCGACGCGCAGGCTGACGCACCGAGTTATTGGCATCGATGTAATGACCAATGCACCGCGTCGAGTCCATGTTGGTTCACTAAAAATTGCCATAGGAAGACAAAAAAATATTGATTGATGCGATGGCCAACGCGCCGCACTGAGATCACGTCGATATACTATTTTGGATTCCCAAACGTAGTTCAAACGAGGTCCAAATCCAAAAATCATTTGGGAACACCTACTAACATTCCTGATTATGAATCAACCTAAAGATTGATATTTTAAGGTCATAAAAATCGTAAAACAGCGTTGCCAACTTACGAAGGCCAAAATAATACTAAGTTTGAATACTTAGCTAGAATTTTCTAAGTCTGGGACCCCTTAGCAAGCTTTTAGGGACTGAGTTAAGCTTAGGATTTTGTGGGGTCTTACAATATCTCCTCCTTGGGAACATTCTTCCTCGAATGAGAATGTGACTAAGCTGAGAATACTATAGACTAGATTTAAAAACTGGACATGCACAACTGAAGCATGATTTCATGACTGAGATTACTGATATACTGAATAATTATACAGAACATGCATATCTGATGCATACGTACATAGTTGAACATGATTCATGAATGTATGACTGGGATTACTGATAAGCTAAGTTTATATACTGAACATGCATATTTGATGCATGGGTACATGACTGAACTGATTTGTGAATGCATGACAGAGTATGCAACATTAATTGATACCAAGTTGATAGTTATATCTGAGCATGAGACTGAGTAAGTTTAAGAAAAAACTGTTACCTTGGGCTGAGTCTAAGTTCGTGGAGAAAAGGTGAGGATACTTGGTTTGCATATCTGCTTTCGCTTCCCAAGTAGCTCTCTCAATAGACTAATTCTGCCAAAGAACTTTGACTAGAGGGACTTCTTTGTTCCTCAGTCTGTGAATCTGATAATCAAGGATTTTGACTGGGATCTCTTCATAAGAGAGATTGTTCTAAATATCTATGCCCTCTATAGGAACTACAACTGCTGGTTCGCCTATGCATTTCTTTAGCAAGGAGACACGGAACACTGGGTACACTGAATCTAAGCCTGAAGGCAACTCAAGCTCGTAAGCTACATTTCCAAAATAGTTGAGAATTCGGTAAGGACCGACATATCGGGGACTGAGTTTCCCCTTTTTGCAAAACCTCTTCACTCCTTTCATAGGAAAGATTTTTCAATACATAAAATCATCAATCTCTAACTCGAGATCATTTACTAAATATGCATGAACAGGAACATGAGAACATAACTGAGCCTAAAACATGGTACAGGAACTGAATATCATGAATGGGACTGAGCCTCTAAATATATGGCTTACGGTTGAGTCTGGAACTTCAGGGCCCACCTATGAGTACCTACTACTCCAAACTAGATTTGTTACGTGAAGAAAAGATGGAAGGTTTAGGTCATGAAATCTTGAGGAATTATAGTATATCTCCCCCTTGGGACATTATGTCCCTCGAAGAATACTGACTTGGCTGAGATACTAGGAAAACTGAGACGATACACAGGGCCCTACAAACTGAATCGTGACTTCATATCAGGTTTCTAAAACTAAGGTATGACACCTGAACTGAGCTGAGCTCGCAACCACATGGTTGCTCGATCTTGGAATAGTTACATTCATAAGACTTCAGATAATGTGACTAGATGGAAAGATGGGAAACCCAACCATATAAACATTATCCACCTAACTGCTAAACTGAATAGTTGGTTTTATGGACTAACTTATGCTAAAAACTTATATTCGGCTGGAGCCTTTCTTTGACACTCTTTCTATAGAGTTCTAGTGGATTTAAGGAGCAAGGAATCTTGACATGGGATGAATAAAACATCTAAATAAGAAAATCACACCCTGGCTAAAATTTTATAATATGAGCTGAGGCCTATGAAACATCATCTAAGATGAAGTGATTAAGCCTTATGCACTACAACTATAAATTTTCAAGCTTAAACATATCCCTTGAATACTATCTTAACTATATTGTGCACCTTAGTACAGCATATCACTTGAGACTACTAAAAATATTTACATCGATGCTAAGCACGAGTGCATAAACATACTAACTTATCTGATTATTTGAATGACTGATAGCTGAATACTTGGTCATGGAATATTGAATTGCACTTAGTCTGAATAACTGGACTGGAACTGTAGAGTATTATACATATAAGGTGAGGACTAACTATGTAACAGAAGATAACTGAGCTTGAATTCGTGAAAATTATGTTATTTTTTAATGCAAGACCAAGTGTATAACATGATTCTAAAATATTTTATAAATCGAGGTACTTAAATACTAATAATTGAATAACTGATAACTGCACACTATGATCAAGCAAACCAAAAACCGAACTGAGTTACTGATTTGATTACTGGTATGAGACTGTGATTGAGACTATAACAAGATGGTAACTAAGACTTATACTGGAACTGAATACTGAGTTCTGATAACTGAGTAACTAATAGCTGTGATTACTAATAACTGAGTTACTGATAATTGGGTGACCGACATAAATCAAGGAATTGAATAGACACTCACACTCTATATTTTCTCAGCTTCTCTTCTCAGGAAAAATTTTGATTTCCCCCCTTCAGCAACTACATACTACTTCTTGCTAGCCATTTACCGGCATACTAACCTGACGTTCAAGCTTATCTTCATAGCTATTGCCTCATGAAAGACAAACATGCAAAATCTTTCCTTCAACATGAAACCTTTACTCTCTTTCATCTAAGCAATCGCTCACCACTACATTATTTAGTAAGGAGAGTTTACTGAAGGGTTAATACATGAGGACCTGATGTATGCATGAATACTATACCAAACTCGACACTTACTGAGATTTGAGGAATAGAATATCAACACCATGGAATTATCAAAAGATCTAAACTGAGGATATGCATGACAAAATATGAACTTAGCCGATCACTAGGAGTGTAGCATGGGTCATGGGAACTGAGCATATTGTAAAGCATGACATGAGTACATGAGTTATGAGCTGCATGACCTGAGTCTGAAGTTTTCTGTATTCATGGAACATGGTTTGTAACACTAAGTGAACTGGAATTTCTTATACTAGGAACTAAAAGCGTACATAATTTTTTGCTAACGTCCTTGAATATGAGCCATAATCATAGAGCTGACATATAAGACATGAATAGATATCATGATAATTGATGGGTTTTGAGAGTCTGAAGTATGATTCGGAGATGATCTGCATGATCATTCTCGCTATGGGAATAGACAAGAATGTCATCGATGAAGATATAATGAACAAGTCCAAGTACTTCTTGAACATGCGACCCATTAAGCCCATAAAAGTTGCTGAGGCATTAGTAAGATCAAATGACATGACTAGGAATTCAAAATGACCATACCGAGTTCTGAAAGCTATTTTTAGAATGTCACATTCTCTGACTCTGAGCTGATGATAGCCCGATCTGAGATCTATCTTGGAGAAGTAACTGGCACCCTAAAGTTGGTCAAACAAGTTATCAATTTAGGGAAGAGGATACTTGTTCTTGATCATGACTTTATTTAGCTGGCGGTAATCAATACACATTCTGAGAGAATCGTCTTTCCTATGCATGAATAAAACTGATGAGCCCCACGAGAACATACTGAGTTTAATGAATCCATTACCTAGGAGATCCTTCAACTGTTCTTTTAACTCTCTGAGTTCTTCTGGAGCCATTCTGTATGGCGAAATAGATATGGGCTAAGTATCTGGGAGAAGATCGATTTTGAAATTAATTTCCCTTTTAGAAGGAACTCTGAGAAGATCTTCGAGAAACACATATGGGAATTCACATACTACTGACATGGATTCAAGAGTAGGGGTTTTTGAAATAGAGTTCTGGACTCGAATAAGATGGTAAACACATCCCTTAGATATCATCTTTCTCATCCGAAGGTAAGAAATAAATTGACCCCTAAGTTCTGAAGTACTACCCCTCAACTCTAGAATGGGTTCATTCAAAAATTGAAACTGGACAATTTTGTTTCTACAGTCGACTGAGGCATAGTAGGAATGAAGCAAATCCATGCCGAGAATGACATCGAAATTGGTCATCTCTAATTTGACTAAGTCTACTGAAGTGACTTTCTAAGATATCATAATCAGGTAGATCCTGTATACCTGCCAGGATATGATGGATTTACCCACTTAGGTAGAGACTGAGAAAGGCTCTACTAGAATTTCGGGACTGACTCTGAAATCAACTGCTATATATGGAGTAACAAAGGACAAAGAAACTCTTGAATCTAGCAAAGCATAGACATATAAATGGAAAACTTGTAATGTACTAGTAACCACATCACGAGAACTTTCCTGATTTTGTCGACACTAAATATCATAGAGACTATTTCGACATTGCCCACTGGTGGCACTGGATATGGCACCCTGCTGATTTGGGCGATCGAACTAAGTTGGGGGATGGTTATGCTGACTCTAAGAACCCACCTGAGGACACTGTCTAAACCTATGGCCTGTCTTATTACATCCAAAACATACATCACTGCCAGCTCTGAAGATACCCTGGTGGTTTCTGCCACATTTCTGACAAAAAGGATTTGTTTAGGCATTCTTTGGCCTTGACATTCTAGCCCTCTTATTCTTTCTCCTTTTTTTCCTATGCCTCTCCTCCTTAGTCTATGGAGCATGAGCTATAAGCCTAGATATGATAGCAGCCAGCTAATTGTTCTGAGAAACTACTGAATGAGCTAAGGCGGTGAAAGCAACTCTAACTTCTGCATGAGAAACATACTCATTCAGAAGATCTGCCAGAACGGGCAGAGAGGCTGACTGGTTTTCGTTACCTCTTTCATTAGCTTCTATGGAAGACATGTTATAGAAGAATTAGGAAGATATAAATTAGACTAAAAGTTTAGCTTGAGCTCATGCTCACTCGTACGACTTGAATATTGAAAGAGAGTAAACTTTTCCTAAAACACCTCATAGTCTCTAGTCAATAAGTATGGCATGCTACACATCCATGCACAAGACTCTACTAGATGCAGATTTCAGACTTCCTAAGACTCTATTGAACCATAAACTCTGATACCAAGTTTGTAACACCCCAATTTTGTACCCCAGATATTACACGGTGCTTATATCCCGAAAGACCACAAGCTAACCCATGACTGGTACCTACTGCAATAGTTGAATAATATGTGAAAATTATGCACAAACTTACCATAAGGCTCAATATAGAAATAAAACTAAATATGGTATAGCAATACCAAAACTGAAACATCTGTCTGAAAATACTATAGTCTGAAAAAGCCTCTAAACTATCTGAAATATGGAGTCGATGAGACAAGCCCCCAACTAACTCCAACTACTAAAACTGTACTACTAAAACAAAATACTAAAGAAAATGATCATGTCCTCAAACTATGATGACTCACCACTAACTCTGACTGATGAAAATTGAAACTACTAAGGGTGCTTGGGAACCCGTGCGTCTGAACCTATGATATAAAACATCATAGTGCAAGAGAAAAGTATGTGTCAGTACTTTAAATGTACTAGTATGCTAAGTAAGGTAGGCTGAAATGCATTGGTTAATATGCATGAACAATACTGACTGAATGACATAAATATAACCGGATAAGAGTACATACATAAATACGTAACTATAACTGAGATCATGATAACATTAAATACTGAGTATGAATACTGATTAACTGATATCTGATTATACTGATACTAAATTACTAATAACTAAATGATTGTATCTGACAGTCCTGATTCTGTAAAACTATACTGAGTTCCGTACTGAGCTGAGTGAGTGTGTCTGACAGTCCTGAATCTGTAGAACTAAAATAAGTTCTACACTGAGACTCAAACTGAAACAGAGACTGTGGAAGGTAATCATCTAACCGACATGCCCCTTTATAAATAGATTGGGGTCCAACCTATAACTCCAGTTGGATGGGTGTCAATACCGTACCACGAATAAAGACAAGTTATGAGTAAACCCTCTCTGATAGGAAGATCTTTCATCAACCTTCGCTAGCAAGAAAAATCAAATGAGATGTATCAACCCTCATAATATCTGGCAGGAAGATATCTCAACCTACGCTGGCTAGGTAGTTCTGTAATGCAGGGATTGCTACTAAGGGTCAAACCCTCTGCTGGCAGGAATGCCCCCAACCTTAGGTTAACTCGGTGTTGAATCCTACTCTCATTTGAATACACACTGAACTAATTTCCTAGTTTATACTAGGCTTAACTGGACTGTTACTGATTATACTGTCTAACTGAACTGAACTGAGTTTACTGAGTTTTGTTGACTAATAGAATACTACTGAATTCTGTTAACTATTTGAATTTAATGAGGTCTGAACTAAATACTGAACTCGACTAGACTGATATAGAGTCTAATGAGTTTTCCTAAGTCTTGTAACTAACTAAGAGTACTACTGATCGTGACATGACTGAGATTATTTTGTATCTGACACTGGCTCTAGGTAAATAGCTAAATTGTCGAGTATTAAATACCCCCAGGACTCGATGGCATGAAAAGTAAAGCATCACATGGTATTACATAGCATAAAATACACACTTGTTCATAATGTATCTATAGAAACATCTTATCAAACACTTGCATGGTATAACTTGCACATAAGCTAGCATGACATGATTTTTTCCCTTATTAGTTCACATGAAAAATTCATCAAGCACTTGGTGAGCATAATATATGCACATAATAAGAGGGCATCATGATTCACTTCCAATTTCACAATTTCAAGTGGTTTAACAAGGATTCATACGAATCTATACATATAATAACCAATTCCACATGAAACGTATAATAAATCATGAAATAAAAATCTAATTCAAATAATAATCATGAATACACTTTAATTCCAATTATAGAAGTCATAATTCCAACTACTTGAAGCTTAAAAGAGTTTCTTAGAATCCAAGGGTGGAAAGAACCCTTGGATGAACACTTCGCATACCTTAGTTGGTGAATTCTAGTAGAATAATGGTGGAAACCTTGAGTTTTGGATCTTTAATGTGATGAACTAGGGTTTGTTCTTGATAAATTCTAGAGATAATGAGTATATTTTTCCTCTTGGATAGCTTAATGATATGTTTTAGAGGATGATATAAGGCTAGAAAAGACTCATTTACCCCTCTAGATGCGGGTTTAAAAGACTAAAATTTGAACCATCGACACGCAGGCCGATGCACCGCATCATTGGCATCGATGAGATGACCAACGCACCGCGTTAGTCTACATCGGTTCACTAAAAATTTCCATTGAAAGCCAAGAAAAATATTGATCGATGTGATGGCCGACGCGCCGCGCTGAGATCACATCGATACATTATTTTGGATTCCCAAACGTGGTTCAAATAAGGTTCAAAAAATCTAAACTCATCTGGGAACACCTACTAACATTCCTGATCATGAATCAACATAAAGATTGACATTTTAAGGTCATAGAGGTCATGAAATAGTGTTTCCAACTTACAAAGGCCAAAATAATACTTAGTCTAAATAATTAGCTTGAATTTTCTAAGTATGGGACACCTTAGCAAGCTTTCAGGGACTGAGTTAAGCTATGGATTTCGTGGGGTTTTACATAAACACTCTACAATTTTCTTAAAACCTTTTGGACAAGGGAAGCTAGGGTTTCAACTAGAGGATTGATTTGGGGTTGTCTTGGTGATTTCTTTCCATCATAATCTTGGTTTAAGCCATGTTTTCTTCCATCATTGTTAATTCTATCTAAAGGCATGGTTTTATGAATTATTTCATGACTTTATTGATTTTATGATTTTGTTTTTCAAATATGAATTAGGGGTTTTGATGTTTAATTGTTTATTATGGTTTCCCGTGGTTTTAATTATGCTTTTATATGCATTAATGGTGGTTTTGGATAATTTGATTACATGGTCATGGTTTAATGGTACTTGTAGATAGTTTTAGTCATATTATTCCCCTAGTGTGTTTGATAAAATTTTGATAAAGATATGTCCATTGGATTGACTACTTTTAATAGAACTCTCGCTTATTTTAAAACTCGGTAAAGGGATTATGCATGGTTTAAATGGCTTGGAAAGGTAAATTGCTAAATGGTTATGCTTGTGGAGCGATGGAATCCCCTAAGTGGTTTAATATGGTAAATAGAAAAGCACTTGAAAGTTTCCTTAAACCTATATATGGTTAGCTATGGATAATACTTGCAAGTAAGGATTGGTATAATGATACCAATATCGATGGCCTTGGTTAATAATGGATAATAGTTTGGTTATTCAAAAATTGGTTTTAATTAGAAAATAATGGCAAGATGTGTAATAAAGCTGTGGAAGGTGGAAGTCCTGGGGGACCAAAACTAGAAACTCATATTTGATGATATAAGGTTGGTCTTGGTGACCGTGTGCATGATGTCACACTATATTTTGGGGAATGTACTAGCTATCCTAGGTTTTCTTCCCTAGTCGTACGGCTATATGCACTAGGCACTTTCAGCAGGGGGAGCTGAGCCCTAATATCCCGTGGGTTATTTAGGACAGGAAAGCTATACAACCAAGGTAAAGGTTTTAAAGGCATGCTAAACCCGATTCCTTTTCTCGGCATGGTTATGTATATACATATAAGTATGGTCATGTGAATATTGATGATTTTACTTGGTTTTATAAATGGCATTATTTTATCCTTATCCTGAGATCATGCTAGCGTTCACCCGCTAACCCGTCTACTGGTGGTTATATACCCACGCTATGTAGGAACTGGCCATTCTACTTTTTCTACATAGTGATTGACTCGAGGATCAGTATTTAGACTGAAGTGGTGAGCTTCCATCCTTTTGGAAGGTTCCATTTCATATTATGGATATTTTTAGATATTTTGATTTCATTTTGGATATTAGTTTTGGATATGGTTAGGAGCATGCCCCAACTGGATTTTATTACTCTTTTGGTTAGAGCCTTTATGGTACTTCTATGGGCTGGAATGGGCGAGATCGATATTAGTGTTAGACTTGGTGTTGGAATAAGCTGGAAATTGAGCACCATCGAACATAATTTCTCACTGTTCCATTATATTTCATTTTGGAATCAATTTTATTATGTTTTGGGACATCTTTGGTTATGGTCTGGTTTATGGCCTTGTTTTGGAATGGTTTGGTATAGTTGGATTATTGGTACGAGGTGGTTGTACTTAGTTGGTCGATCAAGGTTATGATATTATCCCAGAGTCTTCATGTGAGTTATTGCACTATCTTGTTACATGCTCAAAATTCAGCCAACTCGGTACAGGCAGCTGGAGGTTGGGTTGGGTAATTAAGGTGGTCTCCTGTACCGGTCGGACTTGGGATGCCCATTACGAGAAGGCCCCCGATCAGGTCGCGTCATGGTCCTTATGGAAGCCTTCATTGCTCAAATATTTCAGTAGGCCAATGCCTTAATTCAATTCATCATACAATTTAATTTATGGTCATCAAGACCTTTAAAAACTATTCATATTTCCTTAACAATCTTATACCATATTCTCACCACACTTTAGTTCAACACACAATTCAAGTTCATCTTTATATTAAGGGACTTTATCCCCTTATTAGTTATTAAGTTGACAAGGTCATAATTACACAATACATGGCTCACAATACTTTTAAAACATCATTTATCAATCATTCACACTTATCAGTACATTGCCATTGTTCAAAACATCACCACGTGTGACTAGACAATTCACTTAGACATTTTCACAAACACCTTATATGCATACCTTTAACAAGGATATTTCATGGTACAAATAATCAAGATTAGGTTACTAAAGACCCTCATATTAAACCACACACAACAAGCACCCACACATGCAAATCATCATCAATAACATGTATAAACACAAGCCTAAGCAAAAAATCAACATTATTCATCATTAGGCGACAAAACCCTTTTCATTTGATTTCAAAATCACCATGTACACTTACTAATTCAAGTTCAAAATACATGGGTTTAGAGTTATTTAACAAACGTAAGAGTTATATGCCTTAGACAACTTAATTCACCAAAAGTCTTGACTTCACTTTGCCTCTTGAAGATCACCCTTGGAACCCTAGCCTCCAATTCTTCAAATATGAGTTTTAGAGAGTATTTAAGGTGTTTGATCCATCAAAATGGATGTTTAGGATGGTACAAACACTAATATAGTGAGGGGACTTAGGGTTCTAGGCATAGGAAATGATCACAAGGCCCTTAGTTAAAAGCTGGAAAAAATATACCCATCCAAGGATATAACTCACTAAGGAACTGTACCCTAGGGTATGAGTTGTACCCTAACTCGTACCCTAGGCTTCTCCTAGGTCACCTACATTGTTAAGGGTACAACCACACACTCTTGAGCATATCCGAAGGGTACTACTCAACCACTAACTCATATACTTCAACCATATCAAAAACAGTCCACTCAAAGTTTAAGTCCAAACTCTATACGACTCACTTGGTATGACTCATACCCTTTGGTACATTTGAGGATGGGGTCACTCGTACCTAAGATAGTGAGTAACCCTTACTACACTTCCTAGGATATTAGAGGGGCGGGGAAGTAGGATACAACTCGTATCCAAGGGGTACGACTCATGCCCCTAATCATACCCATATCAGAGACACCTAATGAAAAAGTTCTTCTCATAGTTCAAAACCTACGAGTTTCAACCAGACCCTAGCTCATCCCAATGAAGTCATAGAAGATGTTCTCATCAAGATTGGTAAGTTTATTATTCCTGCTGATTTTATTATTTTAGATTTTCAGGAAGATAAAAGAGTGTCAGTTATCTTGGACGTCCATTCTTGGCAACGGGAGGAGCATTGATAGATGTGGGAAAGGGCACGCTCACAATGAGGTTGGATGATGAAGAGGCGGTTTTCAAAGTGTATAAACCACTCAACACACTATCCCACTACAAATATTTGTGCATGATTATAGTGATTAGAGGGGATAAGTGTGGGGTAGTTGAGTTTAGTACACCAAAGACCTCAATGGACTTCCTCATTAAGCAGCCCAAGCAACAACCACCCTAACCAAAAATAATGCAAATTAATGATCTTGAAAGGCTATTGTTGAGAGAGTTATTAACCTTGAGAGTTCACACTTAAGAGGTAAGAAACGAATAAGAAGATGGCCTCCAAGTAGGAGGAAGAGGATGAAGGAAAATGGATGAGTCGAAGATTGGGTCGTACCGTGACACTAAATTAGGTGTTTCTTAGAAGGAAACCAAAGTTAAGGTAAGTTTTATTTTTAGTACTTTTAGCTTTTACTTCACTAGCTTTTGTTTTTGTTGAGTCACAGGTTGATGGGAAGTATGAGTACTGAAAAACCTGAGCTAAGAAGCATGGCAAAGACTAAGTGTGGGGTCCCTAGACCCCCTTAATATATAAAGATGCTATTATCTAGTCCTAGAGTCCTCATGATATATTTCTTTCTCTACTTTTAAAGTACACTTTAGGGACAAAGTAGATTTTTAAGCGTGGGGTGGGAAAATTTCAATTTTTAGAAGTAATTTAAAATTATTTGAAAAAAATTATGTTAGGAATAAGTGGGATGTTGTTGTTTGTGCTATGTGGGATTACATGGTGCAAGTTTTTTTGAATAAAAAGAGCATGTTGATTGTGTGAATTGCTACTTTTGAGACTCCTAGGCTCATGATTACTCTTTCCCTTGTTGGCTTAATGTTGAATTCATGAGATTATGCTGTTGAGAGTCTATGATGATCCTACTTGAGTTGAGTATGTGCATGTGCACGTAAGGTTGCTGTATATTCCTTTCTATACTTGATGTCTAAAACTTGTCTGGTGTGTATGCAAAATAAAATAAAGAGTGTGGGTTTAGGAGATAATATAGGCCTTTCTTTGATAGCCATGTTTCATACCTTTTGTTGACCTTCCCTTTTGCATAATCCTAGTTAACCTCATTAAGCCTCTAGCTTTTTCTTTGGAAGCCTCATATGTAACCTAATCCCTTCTTTGATTGAGCTTAATTTGATCCAAGGCTCCTAAGATCTTTAGTGTAAAATTAATTAAGTTAATGAGTTGGAAATTCAAGTAGAAGAAAGGTGAAATTGAATAAGTGGTGTGTACAATTATTATGTGTTATGGTTGGGAGTTGTGTAATGTAAACAAAAAAATTTTGTTCAGATTGAATAAGTGGTGAATAGACAATACCCCCACCATAGAGTATGTGAATAAGCTTAATGAGATAGGGAAAAACAAAAGATATGGGTAGAAAAAAGTGGTGTAAATGGGTTGTTAAAGGTGAATTCATGAAAAAATGTAATGTATTAAAGCGCTTAGGGAAGATAATCACTATTACTGGCTAGAATAGTTCCTACCCGTCCCTTAGCCTACATTACAACCAATAAAGACCTACTTGATCCTAAGCTTTAACATTCTGATATTAGTGGAGTACTACACTAAGGGAAAGCCTACGGTTCATCTTGTATAACTTGTGAATTCCTTGTGAGAGCGAGCGCAATTTGATTCTTATACCCGTTCTGTTATAAATTGTATTTATATGAGTGATTATAGGTAACTCTCTTGTTTTGAGGGCACATGTTTGATGATAGTTGGGTGAATTATACGATATCTTTGATTGGGAAATATGCATGAGTTTGCCAACTTGGTGAGTCAATTCTTGAGGCTAGGATGTTTTGGAGTAGTATTCTTGGACTTGCAATTGTGTACGTAACATGCTTAGAGTAGAAACTTACATTTTGTGTAGTCATTATAGTACTATATTGAGTGCCTTTCTTGTTGTAGAAGTATAGAGTCTGTTCAGCGTATGATGCTTAGATTAAAGATTTGTTTGAGGACAAATTAGGCTTTAAGTGTGGGGTGGTGATCTGAGGTGGTTTTATGCACCTTAGTGTTGTTATCCTAGCTTATTGAGCCTTATTTTGAGGACTTATCGTGTTATTAATATGTTAATAATGATATAATTAAGAATCTAAGTTTTTAAGTACTTGATTACAATGTTTAAGGTGTCTTTCAAATAAGTTTGTACTTAATTTGGTCACTTAGAGATCAAACGAGAAAACTAGTGTTACTAGTTTGAGCTAGGTATTGTTCTAGTTGATTTCGATGGATTCTAATGTGTATGATGATTTCCTATTATTTTGATTGTGTAATTATGTGTGGAACAACTTATTTACAATGTTTAAAGATCAATTGAATCAAGCCAAGAGTCAAAACACTAAGCTAAAGATTTAAAGGATGACACTAGTCTTAGCTTAAGTTTCTAGTTCATTGTCTTGAACGTTGTGTTGTTTTGAGCTCTAATGCATGGTTTTTGATGATATAGGATTCTTGGTGAGTTGATTATGATGATATATGGATGATTAACAAGCTGAAAATAAAGGAGAAATAATACCACAAGGCTTGGGATAGAAGGACAAAGGCATAAGATAAGTGAAGAAGCAAAAAATACAATTTCCAGTGTGCCCTCGCGATAGAGGGGCGACACACCCCCTATTCCCTGGGAGAAATCAACATGCCTTGCAGCTTATTCAATAGTATCAATCAACGTGTTGCATACTATACTCCCTGGAACTAAGCAACGCGTCGCGACCCTTATCCCACACATGACCAAAAATTGAATCATATAAATAGGTCACTTGTATACATTGTTAAATACTCTTGGACGTCTTGGAAGCTTTGAGAGGGGATGGAAAATACTTCAATTAGGGTTTTTCTTCTTTTACTTTAGTTTATTTATGGATTATATCATGTGTGCATTGATCTTGATTACGGTTATGTCCATTAGTGGCTAAACGTCCCCTTTCCGGGGTTAAGGCCAAGAACATATTTATTATTGCTTTGAATTGAGTTTTTTTGGATTGATTATCATATTTGGTTGTTTATTTATACATTTTATAGCTATTTTAAGGATTCGAGGCCCTTAGAATGCATCAATTGTCGACTTTGTAAGCCCGGGAGGGGAAATAAGAAGATAGAATGTGGGGATAAATAGAGTAAGGTTCTTACTCTTTTATAAAATAAGGAATTTAAATTACCGTCTAGGATAGGGATATACCTAGAAGTATTTATTGTTTTACTTTTGGGATGACATCTTAATACATCTAAATGGATTAGTATATCTACACTCAACCATCTAGCTGTAATGTCCAGTTAGGTAGAAGGATAGACGTCGGGAGACCATGATCATATGATAAACTCTATGAATCAATAACCAAGATAAGTAATCTAACAAATAAAATTCAATAGCGCAGTATGATTTTTCGTAGAGCCTTAACCCTGTGCTTTCATCCATTGATTGTCCAAAGTCTACTTTTCCGCATTATTTAGTTTACTTCTAATATAAACTTTCAAAACTCTTTTGGTTATGTTTGCACCAATATTATCTCAATAGTTAAACTAGAATTGAATAGTTGTTTAATACAAGTCTCTAAGGGACCAATATTTGGCTTTATCTAAGGACACTGTATTACTTGGTGAGACCACATCTACTTGCGTATTCGCTTGGGCGCAACAAGGTCCTGGGGGGATCAACACTGGAAATCATATTTTCTGATGCATGGTATAAAATGGCCTAAGGTTCGAGTCTTCTTGCTTACTATGATCGAGAGGTTCAAGTCTCCCATAATATATGATGTGGAATTTTGAGTCCCCCATATCATACTACATGATTGGGTGATCAAATCACCTTAGTATATGAGTGGGAGGTTTGAGTCCCCCATGTGTATACGTAAGATTATTCTTCAATTTGTGTAGCTAGATAAACTGGGGCCCGACTAGGGGGTGGGAACTAGAGCCCATATAGCTCGTAGGTCTTATTAACATGATAGCTAAGCTACACAACCTAGGTTAAGATTTCAATGGTCCATGTTAAAACCTTGCTCCCTACCCCGGCACGGTATATATATATTTATATATGTATTGCATTGGTTATATGCATTACTTAATTAGTTTTGAACTGTTTGGCACTATATTATCCTTATTCTTGAGTTACACGCTAGCTCTCTAGCCTCTAACTATCTTCGAATATTGTATCCTCATGTGATACAGGTGTTGGTCATACTATCACACCTCCTGCTTAGTGACATGGATTCGAGGACAGCTTGTGAACTCTTTTTATAGGTTTAAAACATGTCGAGGTATAGGGATATGATATTAGAGGAGTAATGTTAGTATTCTAAGGAATTGAAAATGAAGTGTTAAGTGTTTAGAAGCATAGATATCTATACCCCTAATAAGTGATTGCAAGGCGATGATTTTAGAGGTTACTGGATCATTGGTGAGGTAGAACATACAACGAGTATAATAAAGTAGCCTTAAATGATGTGATTCATAGATATACCAATTGTGGTGTCGAGTAGTTAAAAATATTGATGGGATGGGATGTTTGACTGTAGTAATGGGGCAGAGTAGTATTTTAGAGGGATGTAAGGAATAGAGCCTCGTGGCCTAAGTTAACCTCTTTTAGCTTTGAATAGGCTTAAGTATGGAAGAAATATATAGATAAACTCAGGCTCTCGTAGTGAAGTGTCTATTAGAAATTATAAGGTTGAATTAGTGAGGCATGGTATTCGTAACTAATTTTATAGGTTGGGGACTGAAGGTGAAGGTAATTCAAGATAGATTTAGGACCGGCCAAAGTCACCAAAAGCCCTATATAGATGTGAGGTAAAGGAACTTAGAGTTTGAGGTTGGAGATTGGATGTTCTTGAAGGTGTCTCCCATAAAGGAAGTAATAATATTTGGTAAGAAGGGGAAGTTAAGTCCTCGCTATATTGGTCTGTACTTGGTTTTGGAGAGGGTTGGCAATGTTTCTTATGAGTTGGAGTTGCCTTATACTTTGAGCTTTATTCATCCTATTTTCCATGTCTCTATGTTGAGAAAGTGTGTAGGGGATCCTTCATCGATTGTTTTTTTAAAAGGGTAGGGTACTTTGGATTCCTCATCTTATGAGGTAGTCTTGCTTGAGATCTTAGATCAGCAAGTTCGCCTATTACAAACGAAAGACGTGTCTTTGGTAAAGGTTCTATGGTGAAACCAAAAGTTTGAGGAAACTACTTAGGAAGCAAAAGAGGTCATGAAGTCCAAGTATCTGCATTTGTTCCCCATTTCAGAAATCCGTGCTTGAGGTATGTGATGTTCTCAATACTTTTGTTTTAGTTCTTTGTTTTTTAACTTGGTAAAAGAAATGTTTGATGGATAATATTATGTTAAATTATGCTTGTGCTCTCTTTAATCGTTATTCGAGGACGAATGATACAAGTGGGAGAGAACTGAAACACCCTAGTTTTGACCCTTAGAAAATTTCTTGATTTTGAGATTCTGTATATCATAGGACTTTAGGATACTTATCGTATGATATGGGTATGGTTTAGGGTCCTCAACTCTTATAATAATCAGTATGGTTTGGTTGTTTACTATCCAAGGTAGGAGAGGGAATCATACTAGTCGTATGTTAGGGTATGAAAAGTATAGTGACAAACCGTATGATGTCCTATGTCTAGTCTAGATGATTATGCCTAGGGTATAGTTTACGGATACCAATCGTATGTTATGAATATGAGTTGGCCCTTGTGGTTGTATGTTGGACAGTGTTGGGTTCCAAGTTGTTGCCTAAGGTACGAGTAGTGGGTACCACTTGTATGTTATGGGTACAGTTTTGGTGGTATGGTCGTACCCTCCTGCGCACCATTTTTTAGCTTTTAAGCTGAGGGTATTTTGGATATTTCCCACCCCAAAACCCTTAAGACCCCATATCTTATAACACATTGTGCCCTCTCATAACACACTTTGAAAGATCAAAATACTCTAAAAAATCCTCTCTAAACTCTCTCTTAAAGATTAGGCTAAGTTTCTACAAGGTGTTCATCTAAAGGCTCAAGAGTCAAGTCCTTTCCATGAATCTTCGTGAATAAGGAATGTGACTCTTCCTCATTGTTAGCTCTTAAATATTATGTGTTTTAAACATCGTTTATGATTCATTAATAGTGGTTTTGAAAAGTAATGTTGAGGGTTTTGTTGCATATTGTTGAGTATTGTTTACTCTTAGTTTTAATTGTATTTATACATGTTTTAAGGATGGTTTTGCACATGTGGGTGCTTGGTAATTCTGGTTTAACAATTAGGTAATGGTTCACCCTAAACTTGATGGTTTTTACTTTGGTTTTGGTCTTGGTAATGGTATGCCCTCAAAGTATTTATGAAAATGTCTAAGAGAATAAACTAGTCACATGTTAAATGGTGTTTTGAACTAAGGCATTGGCCTAATGAATATGAATGGTTGGTAAATGATTTTGGTAAGGCCTTTTTGGCCATGTAATGATTTAAATGGTAACCTTGATGGTTTAATTGGCTAAAAGGGTTTGAGTACCTAAACATTAAATTGATTTATGTCTTTATTAGATAATGGGTTCAAGTCCCTAAACTTTGAATTGAATTTGTGTCTTTGTTAGACAATGGGTTTGAGTCCCAAAGTGAAATAAATGGTTGGTTGATTGATAATGGTAATGGCATGTTACACGCTTGCAAGTGGTGCTGGTATGACGATACCAATGAAGTGCCTTGGTAAGTAATTGGCTTAATGGTTGTGTATGTGAAATGATGGTTTTAAATTAGGCTTTAAAGAGGATTGTGTAGTTGAGTTGTGAAGGTGGAGGTCCCGGAGGGATCAACACTGGAAATCTTGTTTGCTGACGGGGGATCAAAATAGCCTGAGGTTCGAGTCCTCTTTCTTACTATGACCGGGAGGTTTAAGTCTCCATAATATATGGTTTGGGAGGTTTGAGTCCCTCATATCATACTACGTGATCGAGTGACCAAGTTACTTAGTATATGAGTAGGAGGTTTGAGTCCCCAATGCGTATACGTAAGATTATTCTCCGATTTGTGCAGCTACACGAACTAAGGTCCGACCAGGGGGTGAGAACTGGGGCGCATATAGCCCATGGGTGTTATTAATATGACAGCTAAGCTACACAACGTAGGTTAAGATTTCAAAGGTCCATGTCAAAGAACTTTTTCCCTACCCCAGCATGGTATATATGTATGTATTGCATTGGTTATATGCATTGATTAATTGGTTTTGAACTATTGGCATTATATTATCTTTATCCTTGAGTTACATGCTAGTTCTCCAACCGCTATCCATTTTCAAATGTTGTATCCCCATGCAATGTAGGTGTTGGTAATACTATCACACCTCCTACTCAATGACTTAGATTTAGGGACAACTTATGTTGACTTGAAGTGGTGAGCTTCCATACTTCGAAAGGTTCCATTTCTTGCTTTGAGTTTCTTTGTCTTTATTGGTTTAGACTTGGATATTGGTTTTTTGGCTATGGTCGGGGCCATGCCCCGATTAGATATTTTTGGTTCGTTTTAGAGGCTTTGTATGGACAAACTGTGGACTTGGGTATGTTATGAAATGGATATGGATTTGGTTATGCTATGGTTGTTAGTTGGTATTGGTTGGTTTGACTTGTTTGGGATGGTCATGGTCATGGACCTATTCTGAAGTCTTTTAGTTGTAAATTACTCTATCTTGTTATAATATCAGAATTCATCTGACTCAAGGTATATGTTGGTTAGTTGGATTGGGTATCGGGGATGGTCTCCGGTCCTTGTTGGACTTGAGATGCCCATTACGACAAGGCCCTAGTTCAGGTCATGTCGTATTTAGTAAAGCTTATTAATACAAACATGCATTTGATTATGATGGTATCACAATTTTCTCTGAAAGAGGCAGAATAATTGAGAAGGTAGAATAATTGAAAGGAGTTATTTTAAAATTTACTCCTGAAGTAGTAAATTCAAAAAATTTATTCATGTAATAGTAAATCTGAAATTTACTAAAGCAAAAATCACATATCATAGTAAACTTGGAATTTACTAGTACAACAATTTCATAAGTTGACATGAACAGTTATGACATTTCGGAGATGTGCTTATTGAGTATTGAACAAGTAATGAAGAATTAGAAGATTCTTCAAGAATTATCCATGTTGTTTGTTGTCATGATAAGTTGGTTGGACCAACTAATGTTGGAATTGAATTCTTTAAATCTGGAAAGTATAAAAGGTAAATACGGGTCTATTCACCTATCATGTGATATATATTAAGATGCATTGATATAGGATGATCATATGTCGTTTATTGTCAACCTATAGTTTGACATCCATAAAATTGTTTGCTCAATATAAATTGAGTTAAGAGCATAATGTTCAGATTGATAAATATCCAAGTTGATTAACATTAAATGCCTTCAAAAAATTAGTTCAATCATTGGTTATGAGAACAAAGCTTCATATATTGGTTTGAAATATGATATACTTTATACAAAAGTACTTATATGCAGCAAATTCATAAATTGTGATTAATTCCCTCTCAAAGTTGGTTTAGGGTCAGGAACCACACATTTTTCATCTAATAGTTTTGATGTGTGGTATTCGATTAATGTATATACCATGATACACAAAGATGAATTCCTCAAAAAAGATAGAGAATTTATGTTAGTTTTCCTAATATAAGGGGGAGATTATAAGCAACTATGAAGTATGTTAGGAATTACCATCAGATCTTCATTTAAAAGATAATTCAAGTCAAATGTCCGAAACATTTGTTGACTCATATTTAATCTCATATTTAAATTGCAAGTGCACCTATTGTGTGTCCCTAAAAGACAAATTCTACGTATATGTAAAGCGTGGTAGATCAATCAGTTCCAAATGAAATAATCCTTAAAAAGAATAAGGAGAAAATGATCATAATAAGAATCTAATGTGCTATTAATGAGCCTACGGAATAACACTTCACAAAATTTTATGTGAGGTTCAGGTACTTGAAAATAATAAAGTAATGAGATGTTATGTCACATTGTGAGCCGATACAAAAGGATATATCATCGATAATATCTTTGATGCAATATTGACTCAATATTGTAAAAGATTACGAGGATCTAAATTCTACATTTATTTAAGCATGCTGACGTAGAATTATTTACCAAGTGATATGAAAGGGTGCATCTTGGTAAGCATACAACTTAGTTGATTTGCAGTCCAGACACTTAAAGATGTCACATATGAAATGCCAAATATTGTCACTTGACATCACTTATATAAAAACTTTTTAAGGATTCAAAATGTTTGAGGCATATAAAAGTTTCTGGGAAACTTATTTTTAATCCTTATATTGTATAAATTTATAACTTAAAAATTATTGAAAATCTTGGAGTGTTTTCATAGCAATAGATTATTTATTGAAATGATAAATATACCGAATTGAATTAATTACGAAGTATCATATCTTAGTGTAATTGATAAACTAATATATCTTGCAAATACTACAAGGCCTAATATAGCCTTTTCGGTTAATTTGTTAACAAGGTGTATTCTACTCATACTAGGAGACATTGAAAGGGATCAAACACATATTGCGGTACCTAAAAGGGACTATCGATATGAGCTTGTTTTGTTCTAAAAATTACAATCCTGATCTTGTTGGTTATGCTGATGCTGGGTATTTATCTGACCTGCATAAACTCGGTCTCAAATAGGCTATGTGTTCATATGTGGGGGATACTACCATATCTTGGAGATCTACAAAGCAGTCTATTGTAGCCACTTCATCGAACCATGTTGAGATAATAGTTATTCATAAAGCAAGACGAGAATTGATGTGGTTGAGGTCCATGATACATCCCTTTCAAGAAAATATGATTTGAAATGTGACAAAGTACTCACAATTTTACATGAAGATAATGCAGTATACATAACACAACATAAGGAAGGATTCATAAAAGTAGATAGAATAAAGCACATTTTGCCAAAGTTTTTTTATACACATGAGCTCCAAAGGAATGATGATATTAACGTGTAACAAATTAGTTCAAGTGGCAATGTGACTGACTTATTCACCAAGTCTCTTCCAACTGCAACTTTCAAGAAGATGGTGCACAAGATCGAAATGCAAAGGTTCAAGAATGGTCTCATTATTGGGAGTTAATATGTGTTATACTCTTTTTCCTTTACGAGGTTTTGTCCCACTGTGTTTTTCTTGTAAGATTTTTAATAAGGCAACCTATATGTGTACTATTAAAGATGTGTACTTTTTTTTCTTCACTGGATTTTTTTTCACTGATTTTTTTCTTTTAAGATTTTAACGAGACACATTACCTATCAATTGGACATTCAGGGGGAGTATTATAAATGTATTATCATATATATATAGTGAATGTTTATTTATGAAAAAGTTAGAAATCTCAAATTTTTGGACAAAGTTAATTTTTCGTTATAAATAAAAGGATTTTCCTTCATTATAATAAATTCCTCAAGAATTCCTCAGGGGAAATAAGAATTGGTCTCTCTTTCTCTCCATTTTTCTTGTTCTTACTTTATATTTCATAATATTAAATAAATAATGAATTCTTATGCACTGATATTCTACCATACATCACTGATATTATAATTAAATAAGTAATAAATTTTATGCATCGAAATTTTACTATATTATCACTAATACTATGCAAACTTTTATTCAAAAATGTTGCTTATAAGCTAAATTGTCATTTATGGCAATTTCAGGGGAAGGTCAGGAAATATGGTGGACACTAGGATTATTAGGAAGGAGGAGTTGCTTCTTTGGCTGTTAGAATTTTTTTAAATACTAATCTATTGGAACGTGCGTTGCACGTTTATCCTTTAATATTGAGTATAAAATTTATTTTTCAAATACTTCTTCATTCAACAATATTTATTCACTATTAACTTGACACACACACCAAGAAATAATAAATAATAGGAATAGTTTCACTATATCACCTTTGAATATAATAAATTAATACTTTAAAAAATATTTTGGATAATAACTATTATTTATCATCAACAGTAAAAGATGCAATGATTTTTCAATGATCTAATATTATTGAACATATATTTTTAGTAACATCAACAATTAGAGATAGGTTGAAAGAATAATAAATTTTAAATGATCTATATACTTTGCCAACTTTCTTTGAACTAACAAGATGAATTCAAAAAATACAAAAATAAAATAAAAATAAAATTAGCATCAAATAAAAATTTCTATTATTAATTATTGATAAGACTTTTAAATTAGTAAATATTAATCAAATAAAATTTAAAAATCATACGAAGTAAAACTCACGATTTCTCTACAATACTGAGATTAAAAGTCATTGTCATTTTACGGGAGAATTTCTTTTTCTGTCTAAGAGGTGTTTCTGGAATAGCAAAATCCTCCAGGTTCACCTTTCCACCATTCCTTTGTGAGTTTTTTTCTAGCTTAAGCATTTCAAGTCAGAAAAGCTCAGAAAGCACATATATTATAGTAAAAGCAATAATAAATTTTATAATATCATATTAGAGTTAATGATCAAAAAGACAATTAAAGTGTTTCAACTTTTTGAAATTCATACCAAAAATATTCTCGAATTTCAGTAGTGTAATTGAATCATCTATCATAATAGAACCAATAAAAAAGTATTGTAACCTTTTTTTTCCTCTTTTCTTTTTTCTTTTTTCTTTTTTCTTCTCTAGCTCTTCAAGTGTCAATGTTTTTGTTCTGATGCTATCGTGATTGGCGTGGTTTATCAAATGCTTAAAACTCAAAAGTCAATCTAAAAACAAGTTCAATAAAAAAATTCACAATGTACATGCATCACAAAAGAAGTGGAAATTTGTAATTTTTTGTTGTCTCATTTCATTTACCTTCCAACTCAACCTATCATGAATTTCAATTCGCAATAAATTAAGTACAAAAGCATCAATTTTTTGGTGTAATGATGCTTATCTCTATAGAGTTCTATAATGAATCCAACATATGCATTACCATTCGATCTTATAAAAGGAAAAATGAAAGAAAAAAAAAAAGCATCGAATTTTCGAAATCAAAATTAGTGAATTTCATTTTTATTTATTTATTTCATTACCAAACAAGGTTTACTTAATATTTTGCATAATATTAGCTCTTTTGATGCATATTATGTGCAATTTCTTCCTTATTAAAGTATGGTATGTACCTTGCTTGGTTGGCAGCTTCCATCTGAGTTTTTTGGCTATGGCAAGAGAAGTAATCATGGCTAGACATCAACAAGTTAGTTTAACAGTAGCATTATAGATATAAAGTCCAGATTGATTTAGTTCAAATTGAACTTTCTCAAATATTTCTTTCTTAAACTCTTTCGTTTTCTTGAAGATCTATTCCAAAGTCATGAAAGTAGCAAAAACATGAGTTTCACATTGAATAATTTCATTGAAAGTTTTTTAACATAATGTGCATTAGACCTTTTGTCATGATTGGATACAAGATGCGCAATCTTGATCAGACTCTCGTTGTTTTTGTCCTGTTGAGGCCCATTTGTGAAATCAACAAGGAGAACAAAAGAGAGTTTTTCGACACTCATTGCTTGGACTTTAAACTGATATTTCTTCAACTCAATCTAGCTTGAATTTCAATCCACAATAAAATAAGCACAAACTCTTTGAATTTTCAGAAATAAAATCAGTGAATATACGAAAAAACTAATCATATTTTATAATTTGTTGGTTATAAATATTCAAAAATATGATTTTACCGACATTAATTCTTCTAATATTAAAAATAGACATATAGTTTCATCCCATAAGATCTGTAAGTCCCATCAGTTCACTCGAAGTGCTTGTGTATCTGTACAAATATAAATACGAATCCATTTGATAATAACGCAAGAGAAAGTTGATTCCAATTTACTATCAATCATAAACATTCTCGCTATCGAGAAGAGTCCCTTCTTTCGTCTACAGGAGCCAGAAGGTATCGTTTATTATTGTACTTTGTAGGAAAAAATAGTACAACAAAACTGCTTATATTACGAACCTAACCCTAAACTAATTCAAATAAAGAAAAAGTATGAAAAAGCATTTCTTTTTACACCAACAAAAAGTGCTGATTTGGTAAAAAGGACTTATAGTTTTAAAAAAGTGAATAATAATTTTAAAGATAATTTTATATATCAAGAAAAGTTTTAATGAAGGACAAAATATTCAAACAGTATTTATAAAGCTCTTTACACTTTTAATATACTAGTTTAATCTCACGTATCCGCACGTGTTACCTTTGATTATTTAAAATTAGACGATTTTGTCGTTTGCAAAGATTTTTAATGAAGTGCCAAAAGTTCAAATCACTTCTCAAAGACCTTTCACACTTTAATATAATAATATAAAAATAACCTATATTTTATTGTAATATATATTTTACTACCAAAAGTTCTAATTGGTTAATGAATCGTTACTTGTGCGCCTAACATACAATAACTCTTTTTCTTGCTGCTAGAGGGTAAGAGAGGCGCATTGATTTTAATCATATTTGTAGTACGATATTTTTTAATTTTTTATATTTATAATCTTTCTTATTTTTAAAGTTAATATAGATTATAGATTATATATTATAAATATAGATATAGATTATAGATATTCATAATCGTTCAATTTCAAACTCTTAAGGATCAATATTAAATATTTAAATTAATTGAAAATTGAATGCTCACAATTAAATAATGAAAGGACTTAAGTAAATAAAATTATAGATTAGATATAGCGATTAAAGATTAGAGATAGAAATTAAAAATTAGATATTAGAGATCAGAGATATTCCACCTTTGTTTAATTTCAAACTCTTAAGGATCAATATTAAATATTTGAATTAATTGAAAATTAAATACTCTTAATTAAATAATGAAAGGACTTAAGTAAATAAAATTAAAGTGAATAATAATTTAGAAAAGGGAAAAAAGAAAAGAGAATATTTTCTTCTTCCTCTCCCTCCCTCTCTTTTTCCATTCCCTTTTCATCTAAACATCACCGCCATTAAATCCAACTTTAAGCCTTTTGCATCCCTACCCCACCACCTACGCCCGCCCACCACCCCGGGAAAACTTCTTCTTCGTGTTCATTCCAAGAAGTTTCCCGGGTCGCTGCTTCCCCACCCCGTATTGTATTGCTTTTTGCAGCGACAAATTCCCTCTTTCAGTTTTGGTGGATTATTAGTGGGGTATAATAATATATATATTTAGTGGTTGCAATAATACTTTTTTTGAATTTGAGCTCTGAAATTTTCAATGATGACTCTTCTCTTCCTCTCCCATTTTACTCCTCTCAGGTATTATTTCTTATTCCTAGATGTCAGTGTTTCCATTCTCTATTAGAAATCCATATATAAACTATTTCTTAAGCACAAACTAGTACTAATTCAACTTTTTATTGAGACCCACTTGCTTCCATTATCACATATTTTGTCATTTTAAGGTAAATTAGGCGTTTTGAAATCTTAGAAATTATCTCCCAATTTATCCATGTGTGATTTGTTTTGACCCTATTCATGTTTTGTTTCCCTTAATAGCTTTAGATACATGTGAATGTTATGGAATATGTAAATCACCCATATTGCTATTTGTGGTTTCTTTAGCTATGGTGGCTTTTGGGTGTGACTTGAGCTAAATTGGGATTTTTTTTGAAAGTTTGAAACTCTTGGGGTTTTAGTGGGAGCTAAATGAGGATTTTTTTTTTTGACGTTTGAACACAAGGGTGTTTCTTTTTGGGTTTGCAGATAGTTGTTGTGGCTATTAGGGGAGATGGAAGAGACGGGGCAGCTTAAAAGAGCTTTTATAGATGCTACGGCTGGTGCAATTTCTGGGGGTATATCCAGGACCGTAACGTCACCTCTTGATGTTATTAAAATCAGATTCCAGGTAATACATTCTTCTATATGTTTACTGCATCCTACCATGTTCGAGGTGCTGTATTGTTGTTGTACTTAGCATTTATACAAATACTGGTAATAGCATAGTATTGCCTGAAAACGTGATCAGATTTATGGTCAAGATGACCAGTAGTCTTAAAAGGATGAGGCATCTTTCTGTCTTTGTTAATAATGGATATTCCTAACTGCTTTTATTATTAACCAGTTTCAAAAATAAAGCAGTTGGGGAGAGTGCATGGTTATACAATTGGTTCAGCCCATTAGAACTAGTCCTGTACATTGGCCTTTTCAGGTTCTCTCACGAGTGTTATCCTTGTTACAACAATGATGCTTTGACTTCTCTATAAATGGCAGGCAGAACAACAGTTTGACATTTTTAATTTGTAAACTTTAGTTTTGTTACTTCAGGAATATGTGTGATTGTAGAGATAACCTACTTTTTCAGCCTTGGCCTGATAATTTGTTGAATCTCTAATTCTTGCTGTTGGATGATTTGCGTTTATGTGCAGTGGAGAACCCTCAAACATTCCACTAATTGAGCTCCACGCTTACACTTTTACATGTAGAGGCCTTAAACAGCGAAAACCCTCATTTAGTTTATAAAAATCTCATTTTGTTTGAAAATTATATTCTTCGACTAACTCCCCTCCATAAAAGAGTAGTTGATATTAAGTCTCTATGGAGCTGAAACCAGTTTTCACATTCTCCTTTGACAATTTTTCGTCACTGCTTCATTTTCATCAGGCCTCCTAATTGGGATAACCAATAACATGAAAATTGCCTTGATCTTCTCTGTATATCAAGTACAATTGTACACAAAGAGATCCTTATTAAAAAAAGTACATAAGAGCTGATGTTTTTGTTTCTAATCTTTTTACAGGTTCAACTGGAACCCACTACTCAGTGGGCCTTGCTTACAAGAACTGTGTATGGCAATTCAAAATATACGGGGATGCTGCAAGCCAGTAAAGACATACTCAGAGAAGAAGGTTTACCGGTACATTCCCTATCATATTGAGTACTTTTTAGGAATCTAATAATTATTTGATGCATGTATATTCATAGACTGTCAAACTTTTCTTGACTCTTGGATATATTACTTATTATGCTTTGTTTATTTACTTTGCACTCAAACAAATTTGAAAATCTACTTTTCTGTTGCTTGAAAAATATTTAGTTCTTGAAAAACTAGGAATGTCCTCTATGACTTCTTGTTATTAAAATTCTTTGCGCGGTCATATTCTTTACTTGGTACACATGTCATTTTTCTACTCAGTTGATGGAAACATTGCGGTGTTGCAATGGTGGGGTTTTGTCTAATTGTTGGGTTCAAGATTGTGACTCCTTCCTTCCAAAATAACTCTCTTTCCAATTGATGCACGTTATAGCAAACTGCGATTACCCAAATAATGGTGTGGTTACTGATTCTTTTCTGTCCATGTTCTATATTTATGGTGTTAATCCATGTGTGTCTCAAAAGATAATTAAAGTTTGGTGAGGCTGAGACGGATAGTGTCTATTTCGGAAAACCAGTTCGGATTTATGCCCGGCCGCTCGACGACGGAGGCAATCCACCTGGTACGGAGGTTGGTGGAGCAGTATAGGGAGCGGAAGAAGGATCTGCACATGGTGTTTATCGATCTGGAGAAGGCATACGACAAAGTCCCCAGGGAGGTGCTTTGGAGATGCTTGGAGGTGAGTGGAGTACCGCTGGCATATACCAGAGTAATTAAGGATATGTATGATGGAGCGAAAACTCAGGTGAGGACGGCGGGAGGAGACTCAGAGCATTTCACTGTCCTGACAGGATTGCATTAGGGATCTACTCTTAGTCCCTTTTTGTTTGCGTTGGTGATGGATGTGTTGATGCGGCGCATTCAAGGGGAGGTGCCGTGGTGTATGCTTTTTGCAGACGATGTAGTTCTGATAGATGAGACTCGAGGGGGTGTGAATGGCAAATTAGAGGTGTGGAGGCAAACTCTTGAGTCTAAAGGGTTCAGGGTGAGCAGAAGCAAGACAGAGTATGTGGAATGCAAGTTTAATGACGTGAGGCGGGAGAATGAGGTAGTAGTGAAGCTGGAAGCACAGGAGGTATGTAAGAGGGATAAGTTCAAGTATCTTGGGTCCGTAATCCAGAGTAACGGTGAGATTGATGAGGATGTCTCGCACCGTATTGGGGCGGGATGGATGAAGTGGAAACTCGCGTCGGGGGTGCTGTGTGATGAGAAGGTGCCGCCCAAGCTTAAAGGCAAATTCTACAGGGTGGTAGTCCGTCCGGCCTTGTTGTATGGAGCGGAGTGTTGGCCAATTAAGAACTCCCACATCCAAAAAATGAAGGTGGCAGAAATGCTGATGTTGCGCTGGATGTGTGGACCGACTAAAGGGGATAGAGTTCGGAATGAGACTATCCAGGAGAAGGTTGGTGTGACTTCAGTGTAATGCAAGATGCGGGAAGCACGATTGAGATGGTTCGGACACGTGAAGAGGAGGGGCATGGATGCCCCGGTCCGTAGGTGTGAGAGGCTAGCGTTGGATGGTTTTAGGCGGGGTAGGGGTAGGCCGAAGAAGTACTGGGGCGAGGTGATTAGGCGGGACATGGAACAGTTACAGCTCACCGAGGACATGACCCTAGATAGGAAGGTCTGGAGGGCGCGAATTTCGGCAGAGGATTAGGGCCAGTTTGGGTCGCTAGTGTAGGGAATTACTTGGTGGGGGTTTTATTCCTGTTATGATTTAGTCTTCCGTGTTCCATGTTTTATTACGAATCTGTGTGCTTTCCTCTGCTTTCCTCTGTTTTATATTACTTATGGGTGCCGTATTTATGTTATGTAATCTGCTTCTGTGCTTTACTATGTATTTGTGTGGTATCTCGTGTCTTGAGCCGGAGGTCTATCGGAAACAGCCTTTCTACTTCATCAGAGGTAGAGGTATGGACTGCGTACATCTTACCCCCCCAGACCCCACTAGGTGGGAATACACTGGGTTTGTTGTTGTTGTTGTGGTGGTGGTGTTTCTGTGTTCGACAATTTCGTCCTTCTTGTCTTACCTTTGTGGGAATACACTGGGTATGTCTCGGAAGATAATTAAATTTTATGATAATTGAAGTTTACTTGTTTGTACATGGGGAGCAGGAGACGTTTCTACTTATTAGTTTTGAGGATTTTGATGATGGTATACTTTGCAATTATGTGCAGTTTTCTCAAATTTATTCTGTTTCCTTTGCTCACATGACAGGGATTTTGGCGGGGTAACGTTCCTGCTTTACTGATGGTTATGCCATACACTGCAATACAATTTGCGGTGTTGCACAAATTAAAAACTTTTGCTAGTGGCTCTTCAAATTCAGGTCTGTATCGTAGTGTGACCTGCTCGGGTAGATTTAGTTGGATTTTATTCATAGTTCTTCCCTTTTCTCCTCTGTCACAAGTTGTACAGCTTTTGCACCATGTGTGCTTTTAGAAGCTATGTAAAGAAGTTTTATCTAGTCTATGTTCGGTTCGGAAAGCCGATTTACATATTTAGCTGTTCAAAGATGCCTTTAAGTAAAGCTATTTAATCGTCAATGTCTGAAGGGATTCTTTTCTATGATGCAGAGGATCACGTTAACTTGAGCCCTTATCTTTCTTACGTCAGTGGAGCGTTAGCAGGCTGTGCAGCTACCGTTGGTTCTTATCCGTTTGATCTTTTGAGAACCATTTTAGCTTCTCAAGGAGAGCCAAAGGTACGCATAACTTCTCTATGATATGTGACTATAGTATAACCTTTGTTGCATGTGGTACGAACTTTGCTGACATATGTGGAACCAGGTCTCTTGCAATGCAAATCATGTTTGTATTGGGTAAATTTGACAAACTTATATCTGTAAAAAGGGATAAGATTGAAAATTTCCCCTTCACCTCTAGTTATAGACTTGGTGGTTGATTGATTGGTCACTGTCATGTCAAAGAAACAACCGAATAAAAATCTAGAGGGTGTTTGGATTGGCTTATTTTTAAGTGATTTTGGCTTTTAAGTACTTTTTAAATTTTGGAGGTGTTTGACAAAGGCAAAAAGTGCTTTTAAGCAATTAACTTTAGTATTAAATTTTATTTTTTTTTTAAAAAAAAAGGCTAAAATCCAAGAGTAGGTAGCTTTTGATTTTTAGCTTTTAAGTTACTTAAAAAAAGCCCATCCAAACACTCTACTAGTCTTGAATGGACAGTGTCGATCTAAGTTGCGTGGGCTATTCACTTTCGATGCTGCACCGGTGTCGGATTCTTCAAAAATATACTACTTTTGGAGAATCCTACATGCGCCCCCTGGCATATTTGAAGAGTCCGAGCACCATAGGTGTTGATTGTGGCCCTCGGTTTTCAAGGCATGCATGTTGGATACACGCACACAAACTTACCATCCATCTGAATGTGTTTAACACCATTATTTGAATACGTTGAAATTGGACGTTTGAATATACATAATCCATTATGCAATAACTGCTTTACGTGATTTAAAAGTATGCAGTGCCATTGTCTTCGTTGTTTCCCCACTGGCTTTTTGGTGATTACAATTTAACACGATGTTCAGCCTACTTGATGTAAGTATTGAATTTGCACTTCAACCATGGTTGGTTGGTTGGTGAATTGCCTATTCATTCATCATTTGCGTTAACTTAATGGGTTTACTAGAAATTGCATAGCTGGATCATAGATGATAAAAGTAATGTTCACAAATTCACATTAGTGTTTTTTTTTCAAGGATGAAAAGCCAATGAGATATAACACTCCAACGTCTGTTGTATTACAATTTATTACCATTTTGTATCCTATTTCTGCAGTCATGTTAACTAGGTTTCGTGGGACTCATGTGGTATGCTAACAGGTTTATCCGAACATGAGGGCTGCATTTGTTGATATATTTAGAACTCGTGGCATTCGAGGACTATATTCTGGATTGACACCTACTCTTGTTGAGATTGTTCCTTATGCTGGTTTGCAATTTGGGACTTATGATACATTCAAACGCTGGATGATGGTAAACACTTACCCTTCATGGAGTCTCTCACTGCCATGTTTGATATTGTTGACAAGTTTTAGCAATCGAGGATAATGCACTGAAGTGGTTGTATACTGTATTAGATTTTTGACTTGGGATAATCTTTGTAGACGAGATAACTTTAAAGGGTTAATTATCAGAGATGGTTTTACCTGTAATACTGAATACACACAAGGTACTCCATATGTCCTAAAGTTTTTTCTAGATTTGTTGTCCAGAGGTTAAGCTAGGCTTAGGTCAAAAAAAAGGACAAAATAGAAGAAAATGAAGTACATGAATAGTATTATGATGCAGAAGGTTTATGATGTTCTAAATGTGCATAAATTTATCTAAAATTACATTGTACCGAAATCCAGTTAGTTTGAAGAGTCAACTACACAAACTTTGGGTCGGAAGTAGTAGTATATGCATTTGGAGACACCAATTGGGCACGAAATCAATGTTAGATGAATCCAGATGCATTAGTAGGAGCTCATTGGGAATGATGTAAATGTTATTTGATGAATCTAATTTTGGACCGTGGATGCATAAAGTAGACACCAACTGGGCATTGACATCAAGGTTGTTAGATGAATCCAATTCCATATCTATGGAAGTCCTATACCTGAATCACCTTAATTCAGCAGATCTGAGGATTAGAGTGACTGATTTTATTTAGCTACTGTATTCTTGAATTATTTAGCTTGAGAAGAACTTTAACCACCCTAACAGTTTGTACATTTTACACTGGTTTATTTTTTTTGGGGAAAAATCTGACCTTCTAAGTCGCAGCACTATTTTGGAGATTGCTGAGACATGTATTTTTCTGTCAAAAGCTTATACACAGTTTAGTGTAATGCTTAAAGTTTTATTTGATTGTTAACTTCTTATTTGTCGAACAGTGAGAATAAGCTTTCGGCACCAATTTTTGCTGCAGTTGGATGCAGCAAGTGTTCTCAATTTGATCTCTGACAATACGGATTTATATTTGTAGACCTGGAATCATCTTAGATCTTCTAATACTATCCATGGTGATGAACATGTGTCGAGCTTCCAGCTTTTTATCTGCGGTTTAGGTGCTGGGACATGTGCAAAAGCCGTCTGTCATCCTCTCGATGTTGTTAAGAAGAGGTTCCAGGTAAATTTGCTTTCAGTTGATTCTCTATCTTGGTTTAGTCCAAAAAACAAAAAGCGTTAAGGTTACTAATATTTTAAGAACAGCCTATACAGGTCTTCTTTTATCCCTAAGTGGGCTTCTAAGTGCTCTTTGGATTTAAACAAATTCAGGAAATGCTGTTATTTCTTTAAAAGGCAAAAGATAGTTATCTTGTTCTCCAGGGTCCAGTGTTTTTTTCAGGGGAAAGAAATCAAACAATGGGTGGTTGAAAATAGGAGGTTATCTTTCCAAACCATTTTCTAGTTTCTTAATTTTTCTTTTTATTTCAAGATTTTCAGCTATCCCCAAATATGTTTTGAGGCGTAAACATGTTTTATTGGTTCAATTGTCTTTTTGAAGTCTTCTACTTTTTTTTTGAGAATTATTGTTTCATAATCACATTCTTCCCAAAAGGCCAAAACCCAATAAAATCTGTTTCAAGTGTGTTTTGGATTCGGAAACCATTAAAAGATCCAGCTTCTCCAAATTCCTTCTTCGAGTGCCTTAAAATTAGAGTTCTTTCTATAAACGCTCTCTGATGTATCTTTGACGATCCAGTTGGAACCTGCAATATCAACCTCCTCCTCCTGCCTGCTTCTTTTACCTTCATCTCCTAACAACTTTCCCCTATGGTATCAGTTTTCAAAATTTGACCTGCAATCTCACTATTTCTACACTCACATGCCTTCCATAAATATGATTAAAAATCTCTGCGACCCCATATAGGCAAAGTTAGATGTGTGCAATATAGTGACTAAAACTTGTCATATTCAACTTGGGCTAGTTCTTTTACATGTTTTACAATCTTTTTTTTCGGTACGTCTCTTAGCATTGTTAATAGGAAAGAGAATGAAATCAGATGCAAGTGAGTGAAAATTGTTTGTGACAAATGTTAATGTTGCAACCATATACCTTGCAGATTGAAGGACTACAAAGACATCCAAGGTATGGAGCTCGACTGGAGCCTCGTGCCTACAGGAATATGTATGATGGCCTCCGACGGATCTTGATAGAGGAGGGTTGGGCTGGACTTTACAAAGGGATTGTCCCCTCAATTGTTAAAGCTGCACCTGCAGGTGCTGTAACATTTGTTGCTTATGAGTATACGTCAGACCGGTTAGAGTCCATATTGACCTGAAGCATGCAGAGCACTTTTTCTTACTTTCTCCTCGTGGTGGCAACTGGAAAGGGCCTGATAATTTTGAGCTTTTGTTTATTTTTTGTCATTCTTTTTCTGTTTGTATCTTAAGATGCCCCAAAGGAAGTAAAAAGTGGGGCCATAATTAACACTTCTTGTAAGAGAGGGAGTGTTATAGGTTCCATTCAGTTGAATGCCGTCTTTCTTTTCGTCTGTACAAGACAGTGAGCTCCTTTTATGGTGTCTCACAATTTCTCATGCCTCAACAGTATCGGAGGTTTCATGGAAGCTCTTGTGCTCTTGTTCTTTTTCTCTTTTAGATCCCCGTTAAATACTTTGTAACTGATTTGCCCTATAAGACTATGGTTATATAGTGCTGGAGCCAATCATTGAGACGGTCTGCCTTAGAGTAATTTCTTGTTTCAACTAGCCACTAGGTAAGTAGTGGCTTAAAACGATTCCATGCAGAAGTAAAAAAAATATGAGCAATTTAGTTGGATACTCGCAAAGTGGAGGACTAACATCATCAGGCTGTTTGCAGAATTAAGCTTCTCGAATATGTGAGCAAAAAGAAAGTCCTCTCCTGTTGCAACAAACATCATTAGGATCAGTTTCTGAAGTAAATATGAGTGCCATTTTTCCTCCAGGACCGTGATGTCAGGTCATTATTACGACAGACGAACTTACAGCTGCAAAATTGATGTATAAAGCGAACCCCCTCGGGAAGTGTGAACTCACTCATTTCTTTGAATTATCCATGACTATAAAATATGATACAGTTATGACTTCATCTTTTTACTAGCGTCTTCTGGGGGCAATGATACGAACTGCAGAATCCTCTGAACCTGGGCAGCATCAACTCGAAACCACTCAGCAATTCCATTGATATCCATAGACCCTTTATGATCATCGGATCTGCCTTGATGCAGGAGTATAATTTCTCTTATCTGAGACACATTCAGCGTACCAGAAGGAGCAGGCCTTTCCTCATATCTGCTAGACTCTAATGTTGTATTCCTTAGCTTAGGCAAGGGTCTATCATACTTCTCCACCACTGTTGCCTGCACAGTAGCCACGAATTAACAAACTAATAATTCCTGATACATGTGTTATTGTAGCTATTACTACATTCGAATCTCTGTCAACTGAAATTTTTAGTTAGACAGCAGAAATTCAGTAACTTAAGATCTCTATTTCATTTGCACCCAAGAGGGAACCCCATTGTTGCAATACAACCTACTGTAAAGTGAAGAATATCCGACATTACAAGAATGGTTTAACTACAATATATGACCCTATTTTTTCAGAAGCTTGACCTTCATCTGAAGAGTCACAAATGGAGCATGGAAGTGCACACCCCTGGTGATATACATCAATGTACCATAAGGCTCAAACAACTCAGACTTAAAAAAACTTATATAAGATTGCCAGATTTCAACAGACCAGTGCAGGCTGAATTCTTGATGCCTGAATAAATCAATTATCATGTGATTATTTTATAGCCTCACGCTTTTCACCATAAAAAAAGGAAAAAAAAATAGATATGAGTTAAAGTACTGATTAAAACTCCTTACTTGCACATAAAGATGT